>NC_044032.1:55726003-56035774 GCF_901765095.1 Microcaecilia unicolor
CTGCACCTTCGCTCCTACTTTATTGTCATTTATAATATGTACCAGATGCAAATAGACAGATGCTCCACCTCAGAAAGAACATAACCAAAAAGAGCAGCCCCAGCAAGTCCATAAAAATCTACAGTCCAAGATACTTTGAAATTTTAAATTTAACACATTTTCATGTGTATTTTGGATTGTAATTATTGTGTACTCACTGCTCTTTTTGGGACATTAATAATATATTAACACAACTAAGTACATTTATAAAGATGTGGATCAATATTCAACTGCTGTGGTCAGCATTTTCTTTTTAAATGTCAGCTGTGGAGGTCAAATCCAGATATTTAGCACCACTATTCTGGATGGTGGCACTTTAAAAGAGCACTTCCCACCGTCAGGGCTGAGCCTGCATATTCAGTGTCGGGCTGTTTCCAGTGACTAGCATTGAGTATCTGGTTTATTTTTGGCCGGTTTAAACATAACCGGCCAAGCCAATATTCAGCGCTGTCCGATTATGTTTAAACCAGCTAAAGATATTCAGATATTTACATGGCCAAATATGGCCACCAAAGTCGCACTGAAATCGGCAGTAGGCTGTCTCCCACTTAATATAGCCATATAAGTACCATTTAACCAGCCAGGTGCCATTCCTGGCCAGTTAAATGGTTTTGAATATCGGGGAGTTTATTTCAAGAGGAAAATTATTCCAGAATGATGATGCTTGGTACAAAAAGCATTTTCTGATATTTCACATTTATTGCATCAGGAACATTCTGTATTAAATGATTTCTTAATCTTAATTACCTAGATTGCGTAGAGAATATAAATTATGTCATATATGGTGATGCTGGGCCCCATATAATCTGACAGATTAAGTAACAAAAAATTTGTATTGATGGCAATTGAAGTAAAGGTGTTGCTTTATGATAGCTAGGTATATTATAGATCAAGCTAATGGCTGTATTTTGAAGTGTTTAGAAAACTAAAATGAGCTAAGTGTTTGTAATTTTTGCTTAACCCATTAGTGCCCAATGTTCCCATATGGGAGCTTATTATGGAAACATTGGGCACTAATGGGTTAATGTAACCCTGGTTTACCCCTCAGTCAGGGCTGCCTGTTACACTCCCCAGGTCAGATATCCAGAACTAGGGCTCACAACAGATTGTACTTCAGATGAGCTGGCCGACAGCTGGGGTCTGATTAACTCCATTAGTTTTCCTCTGGGACAGGTCACAGTTTACTCTCACACAAATGACCAGGAATCTTCAGGGTGAACTTTTAACTCTTTACTGAATAACAACTTGGAAAACAGTTCATGTAAAACCACAACTCAGTATGTACAATTCAGGGCATTTGATGGTCACAGAACAGCTTCATTCATTTGGAAACAGAAAGTGAAAGTGCCTTGTTGCTTTGTAGCTTTTACTATATGAGATGTGGGGTAAGGAATAATATATTGTAGAGGAATATATTCAAATTATTCCCCAAGTTTTCCACGTCATCACTGTGACCCCTGACGCAGGTGCTGGTCACCGAAACATGGCCCGTGTCGTGTCTCTTTGTCAAGTCTCATTCATTAAAGAACTGTGTTCCATTTTTAAAGGCCCGTGGTGCTGTTTTTTTGTTTGCACAGAACAGCTTCAGACATTATCTCCTATATCTCCAGGCATGCATCAATCTTAAATCGGTGTCGTCATATTCTCTACAGCTCTGTGCCATCCCGGATCTGGATCTCTTTGAGCACCAGCAAAAGTCCTGCCAGAAGTGAGGCTCCTCTGCTCCCACTTCTCCCACCCGGGGTGTTCTTTTCGCCAGGCCGCTCCTTCCTTTAAGTTCTCTGCTTTGGGAAATCAAACTGTGAGCACCCTCTGTCTTGTGGCAGGGGCCTCATTCACTGCACACTGCAAATTTCTCCTCTGCAATTCCGAGACTTCCCCCTCGGAACTTGGGTCTCATTGGGGGTGGGCAACCAAAGACCATGTTTTCCCAAATTGAACCTTGTTTTTTATCTCTTGATCTTGCCCTCAAGGGCTGACCGGTCCCAGTCCCAGTCCCCAGTCCCTGTTGTCTTAGTGACTCCAGAAAATCCTCCAACCTTCTGCCTGCAGCAAAGGCACTTTTCAGAAGGGTCACATAATTTTTGAGAACAGCCTGCATTTAGACTGCAGGCAGCTAGCGTGGTGATATGAAGGAACTGAAGAAAAGCACTTTTGTAGGTTTCAAGACTTTTCATAAAGACAGAGTAAGAAACCATGTTTTTTTTGGTAGCAGGGCAGAAGTTGTGGAACATTTTTTCCTTTGGAGGTTAGGTTGGAGGTGGATCTGATGAGTTTTAGAAAAAAAAAGTTAAAGACCTGACACTATGCAGTGGGATGGTGACATTTCTGCTGGTCTATGGGAAATTGTTTTTGCTTTTCGAATGGATGGTAGGGTATCCTGGTCTGTCAAGGTAGTTTTTTTTTTTTTTGCAGTGAGGTGGTGCTTTCAGAAGGTTGGAATTTCATCTGTGATTTTTTTTTTTTTAAGGGAAGCGGGGGTTTATTCTATTTATTTGATTGGGGGTATATAATTTATTGGTTTTATATTTTTCACTGAGCAGCCTTTATTACTGTGAGGGCAGCATATAAATAAGGAATGAAATTCTGTTTTAGAAATTTATGTTAAACAGAAAACTAAAATGAGCTAGATTTAAGTTAAGCAAGAAAGCCAAGAAATTTTTAGTGAAAGGCAACCAAAATGGTGTGGGATATGACAAAATAAATGAGACTCTGGGATCTAAAAAGGAATTCCCTAAGAGACGGGGGATATAATAGAAATATTTAAATGCCTGAAGGTATTGTTAAAACTCAAGAAGTAAACCCTTTTTAGATGGAAGTTTTAGAACTGGAAGTAGAATATAGGACTAAAGAGGTTGTCATGACTAGATGACTAAATTGTTATGAAGTTTCATTTGCACTGCTTTGTAAATGGCCATTAAAAATATTACTTTTTGAAAAGGTTACTGCAGCATGATTAATGTAGTTTTATCATGTAATTGTTATTTGCCCTGAATAGGCTGTGATTTGTAATTACTTTTATTATGTTTATTTATATGGTTCTGTAACTGCATAACCTTTGTAAATATTTATTGCAGTTCTGGTAATGCATTTTATTATTATGTACTTGTAATCTGCACTTGAACAGGCTTTAAGTTGGTAAATGCTGGATATAAATATCAAATATAATTCAATTAAAACTCAGGAATGCCAGAAAATATTTTTCTCACAGAAAGGGTGCTGGATACTTGGAATGCCTTCTCAGAGAAGACAACTAAGCTAAAACCAAGAATGAAATTTTTTTAACGTATGTAATAAACACACAGGATCCATAAATATAAAGGGATGGAAATGAGGGCACTGAGGTAACCTGCACAGTTATAATTCAAAACAAGAAGATAACACTGGCATAGCCTGCACAGAGCTGCAGTTAAATCCCAAAAATTGTCGGAATCTATGAACAAGCATTGGGGGTAACCTGTAGAAGGCATTACAGCACCGGTTCCCAAACCTGTACCTGGAGGCATCCCAGCCAGTCAGGATTTCAAGATATTTACAATTAATTTTCATGAGAGAAATTTAGATCAGGTTTGGGAACCACTCTATTACAGGCAACCTTCCTAGAGTGGCATACCATCCTAAAACAAGCAGGTAGAACAGTGAAGGAGACACAAAAGATGACCTAGTGGTTAGAGCACTGGTCTTGACATCTAGACATGCCTTGTTCATATACCACTGCTGCGCCATGTGGTCTTAGCAAGTCACTTAACCCTCCATTGCCTCAGGTACAAACTTGGATTGTGAGCCCTCCAGCGACAGGGAAATACCGAGTGTACCTGAATGTAACTCCCCTTGTGCTACTACTCAGTGGCGTTCCTACGGGGGCTGACACCCGGGGTGGATCGCCGATGCGCCCCACCCCCCAGGTGCAGCACCCCCCCAGAACAGCGTGATGCCCCCCCCCGGTGAAAGAACCCCCCCAGGTGCACGCCACTGGGGGGGGGGGTGCCGCGCGCGCGCCTGCCAGCTCTTCGTTTTCATGCTCCCTCTGCCCCGGAACAGGAAGTAACCTGTTCCGGGGCAGAGGGAGCATGAAAACGAAGAGCCGACAGGCACGCAGCACCCCCCCCCAGTGGCGTGCACCCGGGGCAGACCGCCCCCCCCCCTTGGTACGCCACTGCTACTACTGAAAAAGGTGTGAGCAACATATGAATAAATATTTCCCCTTAACACAGCTTAAAGGGCCTAACACATTATTTAAGTAAATGCAGAGTGCATAGTAATGAGATGCAAGAGCATGTAAAGCAGCCCATTTCTATGTAAAAACTGTACCACAGCTTGTGGTATAGCCAGTAAAATAACTCCAGTTAAATGCTTGATGCTCTTAGGTCACATTTAAAAGGGCTGGTACCATTTAGAGTAGTTTACAAGCCCCCCCCCCCAATTAAGCCACCCCCCCATACAACTGGCTCAACCATACCCCCCCCAACCTGAGCCCCCCCCCCCCCCCCACATCTGGTATTGTCCCTTTCACCAAGGCAGGAACCCCCCAGTTCCCTCTCCTGAAGGACCTCCTGGGCCTGCCTTAGTTGAAATCCCTGGTATCTAGTGGTCCAAGCAGGATCGATTCCCAATTACTCCTACCCTGCTGACCCCTTTACCCAAAAGGCACAGCCCCAAAAGGTGGTTATTTAAGCCTATTTTGAAAAAGGTAACATACCTTTATAAAATAAGCTTCCAGATCCAAATTCTATAATGAACAAATGCTGATGTACACATTTGCCCTTACTCCAAAGAAGGTGTAAATTTTTACATGTACTCTGTGTGTACCCATTTATAGCATAAAATGTGTGCATACATCACAACTCTGCCTCTGCTCTGCCCAAATTTCATCCTTGAAAGCATCTATACACAGTTATGAAAATAGGTGCACAATTTCCATGTATATACTTTCCATATGATTACGTGGAAAAGCTTTATAAAATTAGCCCCATAGAGCTTAGAACTTCAGCTGCTGAAAGCAGAGATCTTTGATGTGTTTCTTTTTTCAACACATTAATTACAACCCTAAAATGAAGGCATGAGGTAACCTGTATAGGGGATCAGTTACAACCTTAAGCATCTTACTGGGCAGACTGTATGGGCCATTTTGATCTTTAACTGCTGTCTTCTAGTGAGAAATGGGCTTTCAAGTTGGGTTGTTTGATTTCCCTGAATATTTTATAAAATCTCTGTTTAATGTGGATATTATTATAAAATATGTGTGTGGGGAAGAGAATATTACTAGTACTTGCTGCTTGAGAGTGTTGTTGGAACTCTGAGGGAAGCCACAAACAATACACCTGCTGACATCATCAAATCGGGCCTAGTGAGTGTTCATAATCAATGCTCCCTTGTGGTGCTTGTTGGGAGAGGGGATGGCTGGTACCTGAGGCCTGAGAATGTTGATGGAACCTGGACAGAAGCCAGGAATAATACACCTGCTGATGTCATCAAAGCAGGCCCATTGAGAGCTCATAACCCATGCTCTCTTGTGGCTTGCAGTGCAGGCCCATACCTGAAGAGGAATGCCTGAAAGAGAACTCTCTTTGGAACCACTGAGGCATCACAAGTTTGTAGTGCGCAGGGCTACTTTGAAAGATTATTGGCTGATATATTTCTAAAATATATATTTTTATCTGGCTCCAAAGTAGAAATATAAGATAAAGAATACAGGGGGAAAAATGGAAGATAAAGAATAGAAGGGCATGGGCTTCTGAATCAGGAGTCAAAAGCCTTATAGACCAGCCTGTTCCCTCACTAAAAAAAACCTGGGATAATTGTTCCTAACCAATTATCAACATCTCATATATCTGAAGCTTCAATTAGCTCAGATAGCTGCTCTACTCCATCCCCACTCAAGTATCATGCTTCTGCATTGTTGGAGGAGAAAGCTTGTTTTCTCTCTAACAAAATAGATTTTGATCATGGATTAAAATACTTGTGGTTACTCTTGCTGTTTCAGCAGCCTTTGATACTGTTATTAAGAGAATTTTAACTAACAGATTAGAAAGCCTCCTTGCTTGGTTTCTCTTCTTTTTGGGTAAACATTATTTCTAGGTTAGATCACAGCTGAATACATCTACTTGGTTTCGTCTTGACTCTGGAGTACCACAAGGCTTAGATGCCTTTTAACATCTTTCTGAATCCAATTTGCAAATTATTATCCTGCCTAGGTCTGAATTACAAATTATTTGCCAATGATTTGCAGTTCTTTTTTATTGTTGAAACTTCTATTGATTCAGCTTTAAAACATTTAACTCAATGTATTAAATGTATCCAACAATAAATGGTAGCAAACTGATTTCAATTAAAAGTAGAAGAGACCCAAGTCTTATTTCTTTCTCAGACTAACTCTATAAGCTGTCCAACTAACCTTTCTCGGTGGATATTTGATTCCAGTCCTTAATGAAATTCACTGTCTTGGAGTACTCCTAGATTAAAGAACATAAGAGTTTCCATCTTAGGTCAGACCAAGAGTCCATCTAGCCCAGAATTCTGTTTCCAACAGTGGTCAATCCAGGTCACAAGTACCTTACAGAGTCCCAAAAAGTAGCAAGATTCCATGATACTTAACCTCTGGGTTAAGCAGTGGCTTTCCCCAGATCTACCTTGGAACACTTTTTAAAAATTGGTATTGTATTGGCTGCCTTTCAATCATCAGATCAATGGACAATTTTAATGACGGGTTGCAGATTACCAATAGTAGATCTGCAATTTCATTTTTGAGTTTGTTCAGTACCCTGGAGTGTATACCATCCAGTTCAATTGATTTGCTGTGCTTTACTTTATCAATTTGACTTATTATATCTTCCAGGATCACTAAGATTTCTTTTAGTACCTCCTCATTGCCTCCCTTAAATAGGATTTCTGACATAAGTAGCTCTCTTACATCATCCTTAGTAAAGATCAAAACTATTTATTTACTTTCTCCGCTACAGCCTTGTCTTCCCAAAGTGCTTCTTTAACTCATTGATGATCACAGTCTAACTGATTCCCTCATGGGCTTTCTGCTTCTAATGTATCTGAAAACGTTTTAGCTGTGAGTTTTTGCCTCTGCTGCATGCTTCTTTTCAAATTTTCTTTTAACCTTTCTTATCAGTGCCTTGTAAGTAATATGCCAATGCTTATGCTGATTCCTGTTTTCTTCATTTAGATCCGCTTCCGTTTTTTTGAAAGATATTATTTTGATGCTAATAGCCTCTTTCACTTTAGGGCTCATTTTCAAAAGAGAAAAAAATGTCTAAAAAGTGACATAGATCAGCATTTGGATGTATTTTTTTTTTTTTTTGTACCCTGCACTTTCCCACTCATGGCAGGCTCAATGCAGCTTAGGTACTTATTTGTACCTGGGGCAATGGAGGATTAAGTGACTTGCCCAGAGTCACAAGGAGCTGCCTGTGCCTGAAGTGGGAATCAAACCCAGTTCCCCAGGACCAAAGTTCACCACTCTAACCACTAGGCCACTCCTCCACTCACAAAAATATCCAAATCAGTATTTTTGAAACCTGTTTTGCAGATGTTTATCTATGCAATTCATCTGCAGTTTGTCCAAATAACAAGGGGGCATGTCATGGACATTTTGGGGGCGGGATTAGGATGTTTCTAACACTTGGACATTTTGCAGCTATAATGGAACAAAACAAAAACATCTAGGGCTGAAACTTCAATGTTTTGGTCTAGACCTCTTTTTAGAATGAATAAGGTAGAAAAAGGTACCCTAAATGACCAGATGACCACTGGAGAAAATCAAGGATAACCCCTCTTTACTCCCCCAGTGGTCACTGACCTCCTCCTACCCCCACAAAATGTGAATATGTCAGGTTCTCAGGTTCAGAGCCCGCGGGGCTGGGCTCTGGATCAAACGTGAGCCCTTGGGCTGCTGCTGAGGAGCGACAGCAGCAGGCAAAACCCACCAACCAACACTGGGCAAGCACACCGGCAGGGACTGCAGGCACTGCCCAGCGAACCGGAACACATGGACTGGAATCCCCCGGACTGAAGGACACAGGACTGGAACACTGGACTGCAATTCCCCGGACTGAAGGACACAGGACTGGAACACACACCAGACTGGAACACACTGGATTGGAGCGCACCAGACTGGAACACACACCAGACCGGAACACACTGGACTGGTCCGTACAGCTTCACCTGCGCTTGGCCACTACCCCCCCAAGGGTTGAGCCCTTGGGTTTGAGTGGCCGGCATGACTTACCGGATACCGGATGACACAGTTGAGAGTTCTTAAGAAGACAATATAAGGGAGTAGTGATGAGATGTGTACCTGAGACCTTTTGTGTGAAGTCCACTGCAGTGTACCCTAGGGTGCCCCACTGCTTTCCTGCGATGTTTGTGTGGCTAGTCTTCTAAGAATGCTAGTTCCTCCTACATCCCAATGGCTTGATTTTGTGCATTTTTCACTTGGACTTTTTTTTTTTTTTTTCGAAAATGGACCTAAAAGGTAAATGCACGGAGCACAAAACATCTAGAAAACAGCCATTTTTGAAAAAAGAGACATAGAAAGAAGATGTTGTGTAGAAAGAGTACAGCTGAACACAGGTCACCAGATCCAGCAAAATCAACTCCTCACCCCCCCCCCCCCCCCCCCAAAAAAAAAAAAAAAAAAATTCCATCTTTGGCTGAACTGAAGAACCGGATTGCAGCCCTGGAGGTAGAAGAGCTGAAATATCTCAAAAACAGGATGAAACAAAGCTCAAAAATCCCAAAGCTGCTGGATCAGTAGCCCATAAGAAGTTAAAGGTAGTGGTGGCTGGTGATTCTCTTCTGAGAGGTACAGAGGCGCCCATTCAAAATATATTGTATGCATTTCTAGTCTTAATTATTGTAAGTCACATAGAATTGAATAATTAACATTCGGATTACGTGGGATATAAGCACCAATAAATAAATAAATATAAGTACTTTAAAAAGCTAAGAGTACCTGGAAAAGCTGTCAGGAAAGCAAAAATGCAAATGGAAGTAAAGATAGCCAATATATATCAGAAATAGGAGGAAGTGCCAAAAATCACATTATGAGGCTCAAGGGTGAATGGGAGGAATATGTAGAAGCTGATAAACCTCCCTGTGCCATACTCCTCCCCGTATGTCACCCAAGCTAGCAGAAAATATAAAGGAAGGGTGGAGGAGTATGGTTGTCTCAGCTATGTTATGGCATCTTACTCATATTTGAGTCAGTTCCATCTTACTTTTTTTTTTAATACATTTGTACCCCGCGCTTTCCCACTCATGGCAGGCTCAATGCGGCTTACATGGGGCAATGGAGGGTTAAGTGACTTGCCCAGAGTCACAAGGAGCTGCCTGTGCCGGGAATCGAACTCAGTTCCTCAGTTCCCCAGGACCAAAGTCCACCACCCTAACCACTAGGCCACTCCTCCAAAAACACAAAACAAAAAGCTCTTCTCACTCCAACAAGGCAATATCTACAAATCTTCTGTTTTTCATCTTCGACCTGAATACATGCTGCTCACCTGAACCAGCCACTAATTTTCAGCAAAATCTTTATTGATCTCCCTAAAGCTGTCCCGCAGATTTAAAAAAGTTAGGTGCTCAAATTTCAGACTAGCATGAAAGTTTGGGCAAGTAAGTTAAAGAACAGTAGAACAAACAGCAAAGTGGACTAAAAAATGGATGACGCTCCAGGTAAAAAAACACTTTATTGATTGGTGACCACCAATCAATAAAGTGTTTTTTTTTTTTTTTTACCTAGAGCGTCATCCATTTTTAGTCCACTTTGCTGTTTATTCTACTGTTTATATCTCTGCAAAGTTTTGTTTCTTCTGTTTTTTTGCATCAGTTATAGAACAGTGCCAGTTCTATTGGCATTAAATATCAATAATAGCCCCTAAGTGCCATTAATTGGTTCAAATTGGCACTAATTTGTATTTACGTGTGGAACTGCACATAGGCACTATTCTGTAAACATAGTGTATGCCTATGGGTGGGTCAGGGGTGTGTCTTGCAGTGGCATATGTAAGTTGCAACTGCCAACTATAGGCATCAGAATTTACTCCAGTCTTCGACGTGGTGTAAGTGCTTTCGCCTAAAGTTAAACACACATGCCGACTTACTCTCTGTTTTAGAATGGCAATTTCCATTACAGAATTAGTGCCCATATTTTTGATACCTAATTATTGGCGCCCTTTCTGGAATCTACCCCTATCTGGAAAGTGTTGGGTAGTCCAGGAGTAGAGCCAGAGAGGAGCTGGAAATTATTCAGCTACCGCCAATATTCTGTGCCTGTTCCCGTGGAACTGTCTGGACGTTAAGATAGTGCCACTAGTTGGACAACATCTACAGTCAGCTTTTGTAGTGAATACTGACCACAGTCTTTAGCTGTATTTTCTTTGTCAGATGCAAACCTTAATTTGATAGGAAGACTATTCCATATACTATGGACTGTGCCCTTAATGTTTAAAGGAAACAGAAGCAGTGCATGTTTACTTTTAAACCCAGACAGTGTGGAGCCAATCATAGGGACCCCATAAAGGAAGTTTGGAACAGCTTATCTTTCTCAGCTCCAACCACAACCTTCCCTCCTGTTGCTATTTACCCTGCTTGCCAGTTTGAGTCAAAATAAGGGTAAAAAAGTACCTAGCAACTTGGTCCAACATTGTCCATCCTTTTCCTCCCATCCCCCTGCTGCTACCTCTACCACTTCCTGGGACATGCAGCAGCAGGAAAAAAAAACCCATAAAGACATGGGGCTATTCTGTAGTCCTTGCTAGTCCTGCCCCTTTTGAAGTGGTCTTCCTGTTTCTAAAGGGTGGGACCTGTAGAGCCATCAGCAGCATAGATGTATAGATGACAGAGTGCCTTTATGCTGGATTTTCTGCAGGTTATGGGAGCCAGTGGGGATGACAGCAGGATGGAGGAAAGATAATACTATACAGGGATGGAGGGAAGAAAAAAGCTGATGATGCATCATGGGAGGGGGGAAGAAAGGGAATATGGTGCCTTCTGGTGATGGTCACTGGTCAAGGTGTAGGATGACAAGATATGCTGGCTCGGAGGTAGAGATAGAAAGACTAACAGAAAGGGGAGATATGCTGGAGGTGGGAATAAGATAAGAAGTGATAGGAAAAGGAAGGCTAGAGTAGAGAGACAAAGGTGATGCTGGAGTTTGAATTGCAGTGGCAAAGGGAATATACTGACTGGGATGTGGGGGGGGGAGGGATGCAGGAGAAATGAATAGGATGATAGAAGGGGTATGCTGTCTTGGAGTTGGTGAAAGAAAAGCTGAGAGTGGAAATAAAATAACAAAGGAGATGCTGGACATAAGAGGAGAGTAGGAAGAAAGGGAATGATACAGGATATGGAGGAGAGTAGAGAGACACTGAGTTGAAAGACAGAGGGGAGGTACTTGAATACAGGTAGAGGTAAGCAGTGGATTTTCCCCAAGTCCATTTTAATAATGGCTTGTGGACTTTTCTTTTAGGAAATTATCAAAACCTTGTTTAAACCCTGTTAAGCTAACTACTTTTACCACATTCTCTGGCAACGAATTCCAGAGTTTAATTACATTTTGAATGAAGAAATATTTTCTCCAATTTGTTTTATATCTACTACTTAGGGGCCCTTTTAATAAGCCATGTAGGCGCATGCACATGTCCTACATGTGTCAATTTGGAGTTACCATCCAGCTACTGCGTGGCCTGGGCGTAATTTTCGGCACACGGAGGAAACTGAGTGATAATCATCATTCTACGTGCTTAGATGATTACTGCACGGTTACCATGTGAGACCTTACTGCTAAGTCAGTGGGTGGCAGTAAGGTCTCAGACCCAAAATGGACAAGTACCAATTTTTATTTTGCCGCACGTCCATTTTCGGCAAAAATTTTAAAAAGGCCTTTTTTTACAGGCACGCTGAAAAACAGATCTGTGCACACCCAAAACATGTGCCTACACGAGTGCAGCCCATTTTTCAGCTCACCTTAGTAAAATGGCCTCAGTATATTATTGCTACATGAGTTACATTTCACCAGTAACATGCGTTAACGGCAAAATCGTTCCACTGTTTAGTAAACTGATATCATTATCTGTGGAAAAATTGCTTTTTTTGCTTCTTACCTGAACTTTTTACTATTTGAGGGCAAGCTATTTTTTCTGAGAATATAGCCACATGCATGACTAAATGGTCTCTTATAAATTCTGACTAGTGTAAATCTACGCATGTGGACATGATGATGTCCACAGGAGCAGAGTTTGAGCAGAGCACAAGCAGAGTTCACAAGTATGTGCCTAGATTTTAAAATACACTAATTTACATGTGTGCTTAAATAATCTAGGCACAGAGGTTTACACCTGTTCTTGAACAGGTGTAAATTTGTCTATACTGCCAGCATAATTTCAGCCTCTTACACACTAGTGTTTTATAAAGATATGTGTATACTTCCTTTTTCTTTATAAAATAATATCAAAGTAGGTACCTTCTTAAACTAGACATGCATTTATTAAATTACCCTCTTAAAGTAGAATATATTATAACACAAAAGCAGTAAACTAATTAAAGGGAAGGGATGAAACTGTGTGCGAGTGGAGTGTTGGAGGGAACCAGAGAGAGTAAAAGATGGCAATGGCCTAAAAGTCCCACACATTTTTCTGCACTTTGTTTTACTTTCTTAAGGCTTTCTGTGTGTATTTCATCACTGATTACTTATGTGCTGTTTTTTTTTTTTCTTTATCACCATGTAAATCATGACTGAAAACAACAAACTTCTTTAAAATAATCTGCAAAAAAAAAAAAGGCAGCAAAAGGAAAAGCATGCAATCTTCAAGGAGTAGAAATGATGAGATTTAAGTTTTGTAATATGAATATTACAAATGCAGCACAGCAGACATATGAACTTACTGAAACATTTTCATGCTTAATTAATGGTGTGTTTTTTTTTTTATTTTCTGTTCTCCTCATGCCCCTTCTCATCATTATCACCATTGTTTTATATTTAATTCATCATGACGTGTATTGCTGTTGCTTTCATTTTTGGATTTGCTTTTTGTTTTCATTCTGGTATTTTCATTTGATTTTTTTTTTTAACCCCAGATCCCATTGATCCCTTAGAAGCTGATTTTTATCCTTTGCTTGATGATTTCCCTACCTCAGTCCCAGATATCTCCACCCCCATGCTCCCACCAGTAGGTGTCCAGGCGGTTGCACTTACTCACGATGCAGTGAGGGTCAGCTGGGCAGACAACTCTGTCCCGAAAAATCAGAAGACAGCTGAAGTTCGCTTTTACACAGTCCGGTGGAGGACCAGTTATTCTACCAGTGCTAAATACAAGGTGATTTCCTGGTTTAATTGTTTTGTTTCTTTGCTTTCCTTTTAGTATTAGAGAAGTAACTCTGATATGCTGTAGAGAAACAGAATTTTTTTTTCCAAAACTGCTAGAGAGAGAAGTTTGCCCTTTTATGACTAGAAATAACTTCCTGTACTTCATTATAGAGAAAAGTAGCCTTCACTGTTTTTCAAACAAGGGCCACTTTAGGTTGGGGCGAGGGGATTTTCAGTGTGACAGCCAAGATCATCAAAGACTGAATATCTTGCTCATGGTTGGATGGAGCCTCCTGTCTGATAACTCAATCCATCTGACTCCTCTGATCAGGGCCGGTCTTAGGCAGGGGCGACAGGAGTGGTCGCACAGGGCCTCGTGCCTCCAGGGGCCCCGCGGTGCCTCCTCTCGCTCCCTGCCATTGATCCTCAACTGCTTTCCTTCCAGCCGCCCTGCATTTAAAAAGTCACGGCGGCACCAGCGAAAAAGCAGGCTTGCCTCTAGCCTTTAAGCCTTCCCTTGTCTCTCAGCATGCACTGTGCCGCCTTCTCAGAAATTGAAAACAGGAAATTGCATCAGAGAAAGGCAGCACAGTGCACGCTGAGAGAGAAGGCAAGGCTAGAGGCAAGGCTGCTTTTTCGCTGCCGCTGCTGCGACTTTTTAACGCAGGGTGGCTGGAAGGAAAGGAGGGCTGTGGAAAACTGAGGGCACAGGTGGGGCTGGGGTTGGGAACTGAAACTCAGGGACTGAAAAGAGGGGTAAGTTGGGGGCTGGGGCGACTCACTGGACATGGAGGGGAGAGCAGAGGAGAATCGATGGACATAGATGGGATGGGAGGGAAGGGGAGGGGAGGGCAGGGGGCAAAGGAGAATCACTGGACATAGATGGGAGGGGAGGTAGAGGAGAATTGCTGGACAGATGGGTGGGGAGGGCAGGGGAGTGAGGAGAGTTGCTATAGATGGATGGAGGGGAGGGCAGGAGAAATGCTGGACATGGATGGAGGTGAGGGAAGAAAGGAAGGAAATGCACATGGATGGAGGGGGAGGAGAATTTCTGGACATGGATGGAGGAGAGAGGAGAGTTGAAATGCTGGATATGGATAGAGGGGAGGGAAGAGAGAGGACGTGAGATGAACATGGATGGAGGGGAGAAGAGAGAGGAGAAATGCTGGACATGGATGGCGGAGAGGGAAGAGAGGAGATGCATATGGATGGAGGGGAGGGAAGAAAGAGGAAGGAGAAGAAAGGAGGAAAGTAAATAAATAAATGGAAAGGAAGCCCTTGAAGTGGAGTTAAGGGAACAGATAGAGAGCAGCAGAATCAGAGACTGGGACCAACATGATCACAAAAACAAAGTCACAAGACAAGAAAGGTAGAAAAAAAATCATTTTATTTTAGTGTTTTGAATATGTCTAATTTGAGAATTTACATCTGCTGTCTTATTTTGCAATGTATAGCAATGTTCTGTTTTTCTGGTATTGTGCTGCATGCAGAATCTATATGCTAATTTGGTTTGTGTCATTTTGGGTATACTGGAGCTGTAATAGCTTACAGAAATTATTTATAATGAAAAAAAAAGCTAATTTTCTTCTCCCGTACTAGTGTAATATTTTCAATGATTACTGTTTATATGCGCCATGGCTGGTAAAAGGGTGTGGCTAAATGTGCCAACTTTGTCCAGTTCAGCACACTATTAGCAGCCAAGTTCATACAAAGTTAATTATGTTCAGTGGAAAATAAATCTGTTGGCTAAGGCTGCTTGCTATCTGAATATTCAATCACTGTTTCATTATTGCTACCAAGTATTACATATTAAGGGGATTAATTTTCATTCATTTATCCAGTCCTTACGTGCACTTGTTTTTGCTTTTTAAACCCAAAGGTTTCCTAGTATAGCATTTTTCATGTTTGAATTAATTTTTGTATACAAGTTTTGCTTGATTTGTCTTTAAATAAAAGAAAATGTTTAAAACATATCTTGTCAACAAGGGGATGGGTGGGGGTGGGGCGAGTCTGGGTAGGGTTCCAGCGAACTGGTCTGCACTGGGCCCCGCAATTGCTAAGACCAGCCCTGCCTCTGATACACACCAAGTTCTGTTTGAAAAACTGCAAAACAGTCTGGGCTTAATAAAGGTTAAGACAGGGCCTCTCTGGCACTAAATCCAGATCGAATGTGGCATATTTTTAGGCTCTTTCCATTGCTTTAATTGTAAGTTGTGCATTAATGTTTCTATTAGTGTGCAGTACTGGCAATGGATTAATGCAGGAACATTTACCACTTTCTATTTAGGTGACACTATCAGAAAGAGAAGGACGCCCATCTTTCGACACAAATCGGAATATGGGCGTCCTTTCTCACAGGGTCGTCCAAATCGGTATAATCGAAAGCCGATTTTGGACGTCCCCAACTGCTTTCGATCGCAGGGACGGCCAGAGTTCAAGGGGGCATATCGGAGGTGTAGCAAAGGCGGGACTTGGGCGTGCCTAACACATGGACATCCTCAACCCATAATGGAAAAAAAAGGGTATCCCTGATGAGCACTTGGACAACTTTACCTGGTCCTGTTTTTCTTACGACCAAGGCACAAAAAGGTGGCCAAACTGACCAGATGACCACCAGAGATATTTGGGGATGACCTCCCCATACTCCCCCAGTGATCACTAACCCCCTCCCACCCTCAAAAAACATCTTTAAAATATTTTTGCCAGCCTCAGATGTCATACTCAGGTCCATCACAGTAGTATGCAGGTCCCTGGAGCAGTTTTAGTGGGTGCAGTGCACTTCAGGCAGGTGGACCCAGGCCCATCCCCCTCCCTACCTGTTATTTTTGTGAAGAAAACAGTGAGCCCTCCAAAACCCACCAGAAACCCACTGTACCCACATCTAGGTGCCCCCCTTCACCCATAAGGTCTATGGTAGTGGTGTAGAGTTGTGGGGAGTTGGTTTTACGGGCGGTTGGGGGGCTCAGCACACAAGGTAAGGGAGCTATGTTCCTGGGAGCATTTTATGAAGTCTACTGAAGGCCCCCTAGGGTGCCCGGTTGGTGTCCTAGCATGTCAGGGGGACCAGTTCACTAGAAATGCTGGCTCCACCCATGCCCAAAGGGCTTGCATTTGGTCGTTTCTGAGATGGGCGTCCTTGGTTTCCATTATTGCTGAAAATCAGAAACAACCAAGTCTAGGGACGACCATCTCTAAGGACGACCTAAATTTCAAGATTTGGGTGTCCCCGACAGTATTATTGAAACAAAAGATGGATGGCCATCTTGTTTCGATAATATGGGTTTCCCCGCCCCTCCATCGGGACGTTTTGCAAGGATGTCCTCAACAAAACTTGGGCATTCCTTTCGATTATGACCCTCCATGTGCTCACACATTAAGTCTGTGTTATCCAGTTAGTAGATGCTAAAGCAAATGCGCTAGCCAGATAACATGGGGACCCCCACTCTCTGTGGTGGCAAAAATATTTCACAAATATAGATAAAGCTTTGATTAGCACATGCAAACAGTCAGATTATTGCATTAACAAAGCATTTTGGGCTTAATGCCTTTTAGTAAACAGAATCCATTTCTCCCCACACACTCTCTTTCCCAGTACGCATTTTCCCTCAATCCAAACTCATTTAGTTTCAACCCTAGCTTGCTTCTCCAACTATCAGGCCTATATCATTTATCTACATCCTCTAAGATGGCCTTTCCCAAGTATGTTTATTTCACTATATTTGCTGTAGGCTTGCTTCAAGTACAAACTATTTAATTTTGTCTAGCACTGTGTAGATTTTAGAGAGTTTGAGCCCTTCTATATCCAAATTCCTGTGCTATTCTCACAGTACATTGAGGCCTGCATTGTACCAAAAGAAAACAGAATAGATTCAAAAGTGAAAGAAGAGTGAATAAGAGTCAGGAAGCTTTACACAGAGGCAGTGTGCGCTCCCACCAACTCCTGGGCCTTAAAATGAAGAACACTGTTACAGAGTGACATAATAAAATTAAATTCTACCTGAACTCTATAACTAATGTCTATGATACAATATCTCAAAAGTGTCTAGGGCAAATCAATGAATGGATGTACTGTTTTGGTGTTAACTTTTGCACATCTTTAAGCACTTTCCAAATTGTTTCCTTTTAAGTATACTGGTAACTGGTACATTGTAAAACAAACTACCATACTGATATTAGATTGATTTGGAAGGGTGGGAAGAGGCCAGTGAGGGAGAAGTTTATTTTGAATGCCATTTGCAAAAATCTTGAACCTCCATTGTGAGGGGTTTTACCTGAGACCTTTGCCACAGAAGATAGAGTAGGTAAGTGCATAAGTATTGCCACACTGGGACAGACCAAAGGTCTATCAAGCACAGCATCATGTTTCCAACAGTGGCCAATCCAGGTCACAAATACCTGGCAAGATCCCAAAAAAGCTCAATAAATTTTATGCTGCTTATCCCAGAAATAAGCAGAGGATTTTCCCCAAGTCAATTTAAGAATGACCTATGGACTTTTCCTTTAGGATGCCGTCTAGACCCTTGTTAAACCCCGCTAAGCTAACCGCCTTTACCACATTCTCTGGCTAAGAATTCCAGAGTTTAATTACATGTTGTGATATGTTGTTCTGGAAGTTCAGTATTTTCATTATGTTTCCACTGAGGACCTACTTTCAAAGTAATGGGCAATCAAACTGATCTAACAAGTACTGCTTGTAAAATATCCATTTATGCTTACAAATAATTCCAGAAGCTGCTGAATTTCATTGAAAACTTAAGAGGAGGTTCATTCCATTAGATTGTGAGCCCTCCAGGGACAGAGATACCTGTTGTACCTGAACATAACTCACCTCTAGCTGCTACCGAAAAAGGTGTGAACAGATTCCAAATAAATAAAATAAATAATGAAAACTCATCGTGTTGGATAACACTCTTGTGCTTTCCTACTATCACATGATATAATCATTTCATTTTTTTTTTTTTTTAGTCTGCAGATACAACAGCTTTGAGTCACACTGCAACAGGCCTCAAGCCAAACACTATGTATGAATTTTCTGTCATGGTAACTAAAGGGAAAAGGTCAAGCACTTGGAGTATGACTGCACATGCAACAACCTATGAAGCAGGTACGTCTAATGAATTAACTAAGGAAAACAGAGCTTTTTTTTTAGGTAGAATAAAAATAGTACAATTTGGAGTGCTATAACAGAAATATAAACACATAGATGGGAGCGTTAAAATCTACCTGGAGTAATTATTTAAGTCCAACTCTCAAAGTGTTTTCCACTTTGTTGCGTTCTTGCACTCTTGACTCTCTTCCCTTCTCTTGGTTTAAACTTTCTAGACCTGGCCTCCTAGTTTTGACCTTAATCTTAATATCACATAGTCTTGACACAGGTAATGTTCCAACTTTATGGAAACAAGCAACGATTTAAAAAGGGTTTGTTAGGTGTATCCAGCTCCTCAATTTATCGTCCCATTTCAAATTTATGTTTGTTTTTTTTTTAATCAAAGATAACTGAAAAAGTAGTATTTTCACAATTGTCTATGTTGAACATAGATTTAGTATAGGGGATAAAGTACTTCTGTGTACGAAAGAAGAGCAAGACTCGGGGGTGACTGTGTATGATGATCTCAAGGTGGCCAAACAGGTAAAAAAGGCAACAGTCAGAGCCAGAACGATGCTCGACTGCACAGGGAGAAGGATGGCCAGCAGGAAAAAAGAGGTGATAGTGCCCTTATATAAGTCTCTGGTGAGGTCCCATTCTAGAGACCGCACCTACAAAATGGTATAAACAGGATGGTCCAGAGGGCGGCTACAAAATTGTTCAGTGGTCTCTTTTATAAAGTGTATGGAGACAGACTTAAGGGGTCCTTTTGTATGTGATAAATGTTAGAGACGCCCATATATTCCTATTCCTGGGAAGCATTTTTTTTTTCTTTTTTGTATTTCTTTTAGTATGTATAACTGCTTTCACTTGCCCTAATTTTAAATGGAGTTCTTTTTCATTCTTTCTTGTTGTTTTTATATTTTCTTTGTAAACTGCAATGATCTGCTGGACAGTTAATTGCGGTATATCAAGTTTTACAATCTATTTGTATCTGAGGTATTGAAGAATTAAGTGATTCTCTCAAGATCACAAGGAGCATCAGTGGGATTGGAATGCTGGCCTTCCTAGTTCTCAGCCCACTGCTCTAACCACTAGCTACATCACCATATCTAGCATCAGCAAAACTTTGTGCCGAGTATTGAGTTTTCAAAATGTATTCAATGACATATTTATTACATTAGAGCACACTCGTTTAATTAGTCAACATGAAAAGCCACTTATATTATCAGTCTGTTATTTAAGATCGCTTAAATCATTGAGCTGTTTTGTGAGTGTATCTATCACCTTGGTACAGTGGCATCTGAACACTGGAGACTTACATTCTATAGGGTAGACCAGTAAGTCATTCTCCCAAAGCCCCCCACCATCACCACCACCAAGCCTAACTTATTCAAAATCCCTAATGTCTAGTGGTGTGGGCAGGAGCAATTCTCAGTCATTCCTGCCTTCACTGGCACCTTCACCCAAAATGGCAGTGGCGACCCCTAGCAACAGTCTAGTAGTACTACTGCTAGGGGTCATGTTTCTGTATAAGGCTCTGTGGTAGGCAGGGCCTGTGTTCAAGGGGATGTAGCTTTGTGATATAGGGGAGGCTGGATTGGACCAGGAGGATCAGCGTTGGGGCTTGTGATTTTGGGGAATTGGACCATCGCAGATGGTGAGAGGATTGTGACTTCGGGGGATGGGGATCAGATGGTAGGAGTAGATTGGGCTGTCTGACCTTGTGGGGGGAGGGGAATTGCCCTGAATTGCCCTGGGGGAGATTTTGGGGAGATTGTGACTTGGATGGGGAGATTGGATCTGGGGAAATAACGGGGATGTTCTGTCATGGTAGTATTTGTGTGTGTGTGGGGGGGGGGGGGGGGGGGGGGTGAAGCCAGACACCCAAATTTGGGTGGGCCTGGGCCCAAGATGGGTGGGCAGAAGAACTCTGCCTTGTCCCACACGTGATTTGGTCTCTCTGTCTTGCCTGCATCCTTATGGTCTCTCAAACATCCGCCCTTCCCTGAATACCTTTTAAATAGCAGATTTTCACCAACAGCGAGCAGCAACTAATACATACTAGCCCCACAGCCTTTCCTCTGATGCAACTTTGTGTTTCCGCATAGGCGGGAATACATCAGAGGGAAGGCCTCGGGGCCAGTGCGAACAGTATGTATCAGTCGCTGCATGCTGCAAGGAAAGATCTGCTATTTAATAGGTATGCAGGAGGGACAGTTGGGAATCTTTGGCTGGTGGGACTTGAGAATCCCTGCCAGCCATATTATAGATGTGCTGCTACTGGGTGGGCCTGAACCCAAAGTGGATGTACCTGGGCCCACCCGAGCCCACCCTTGGCTACGCCTTTGGGGGGGGGGGGGTCATTGGGCTGGTACTACATTATTGCGGTATATCAAGTTTTACAATCTATTTGTATCTGAGTTACCGGGCGTTAGGTGCAAAAACTATATAACACAGTGCCTGTATGTATCTGCCCTGTGCTGTAAAGGCATGATAGATGGTATGCATGCTCCCTGCATTTATACTCGCCATATGCAAGTTTTTGCACCTAACGCCCGGTAACTGCAAGAACTTCCTGCACGTCAGTAAAAGTGCTGCTTTATTTCAGCTTGGCTGTATCTAATATATCAGAGAAACATTCTAAATCCTTGGACTCATCTCTTACACTTATAAAATAGCCTGGTCAATCCGATTCACTAAAAGTTGAAATTTATCATATATGCCACTTCACATGAAGCAAAAATAGATCAGCAAATACCTTAATGAAATTCTGTTGTGTCCTAAAATAATAAATCTGCTACTAGGGATGGGCAGTCAGGAAATGTAAACTAAATGCACTCTATTATCAGCTAACGACTTTCATTGCAAATGACAGCAGATCCTAATTGAAATTAGAATACAGAGAATGGCATATTTTAGTAGAAAAGAGATGTTTTTATTTTTTTGCTGTTTAGATGGTGTATGCAAAGTTCAAACTTTTAGATTGTAAACTCTATGGGGAGAGAGAAATGCCTATTGTACCTGAATGCCTACTGTAGCCTTGAGCTACAACTACCAAAAAGGCAGGAGCTGAACTCCCAAAATAATAACAACGATAATAATAATAAATAACCTCTAGACGGTAATGGAGGGTAGTGAGAAGGTAACTGAAGTTTGAGCTCATGCAGAACTTGACAAACATGCATAAGTAAAGGCGCTATCATATACATAGCTAGAGAAAAAACCTTAAGGCCCTGTTTACTAAGCAGAGTTATAGGCGCGTTAATGTTTTTACCGTCCGTTAACCATGTACGCGTGTTAACCATGTACATGCCTACAATCCCTATAGGCACCTACATGGTTAGTGAGCACGCTAAGTGTAGGTGCGCTAGAAACACTAATACACTTTTTTTTCTTTTCAGTTTGTTTGTTTGTTCGTTTCTTCTCAGATTGCTTTCTCTTCCATCCCTTAATTCAGGAGTTCCATTTTAAGGTGTTTGCTTAACTATTATGGACCCAGTAATGCTCTTAGCTTGACTTTGGCTTAAGGTATCAATTTCCTAAACAGAATCCTTTCTTGAGCAACCACAGTCTTAAATTAACTGTCAGAGGAATTCTGTCAATCTTTAACAAGATTCACAGTCTAGGGATTATTATCCCATAATCTCATTTAACTGCAATCTTTTTTTTTTTAATGTATACTTACAGATGCTGATTAAGCAGGGTATATAATCTTAATATCTTGTGAGATTGCAGCTGCAAAATGAGTGCATTGGAAAACAAAGGGACCATTTTATTAAAGTGCAGCAAGATTTTGCACTTACCTCACGTTAGCAGCCAAAATTAATGCAAAGTGCAGATGCTGTGTGGTAACTGTTAGGAGTGTGTCCAATAAGTCCCCTGCAGTTACCACACAGAAAAGTCTCTTACTGTGCATTAAGCTCATTGACAAAGTTAGCACATGCTGATTACTGCCATGTTCAATCCGTGCCCAAACTCTACTCAATCCGTGCCCAAACTCTACCCATACTCTACCCAGTCCCTGCCCCATCCCACAGTAAGCAGTTAGGAATGAATTCAGTAAATGGCAGCCAAAGTTAGACACTGGGATGATTTGCGCTAACAGGCAGATGATCAAAAGCCCCGCGCTGTTCCAAACAGCGCTGTAAAATAGCGCTGGAACAGCACGGGGCGCTATTAGACCTATGATCAGAGATAATGCATGCAAATTTAAGCAGCACAATTATCTCTGATTATGGGGTAGAAGTGCGGGAAAATTGTACCTGAGCATGCACTCAGCACAATCTTCCCGCACTTGTTTGACAGGTCTGGGCTGGAGACCAACGAAAAGAGAAGGATGCCCTTCTTTAAATCAGAAGATGGACATCCTCAACTGCCCTGTTGCAGGGACAGCCAAATTTCAAGGGGGTGTCGGAGGTATAGCGACGGGGCAGTTGAGGACATCCAAAATTTGGACGTTTCTGCAATGAGCAGTTAAGGACGTCCAAAATTGGATGTTTCTATGAAAAATACGTCTTTCTCATAGAAACATCCAATTTTGGACGTCCTTAACTGCCTATTGCCGAAACGTCCAAAATTTGGACGTCCTCAACTGCCCTCGCTGGAAGGTTTGCTGTAGGGGGGAATGGGGGCCTGCCAGTATGCAAATGCATGCTGGACAAGGATCACCATTCCTCCCCAATGATCTGCAAACCCTAACGCCAGCTTGGAGCAATCTTTGGCGCGCTGGACGCTGATCATTGGGGATGAATGCGTTAAGCGCTGATTGGCATGCATTTGCCAGCTACTTGCGCTAAGAGCCCTTGAGCGCGTTGTTTCACGTACTCGAGGGCTCTGTTCATGGGGCGGTAGCAAACGCCAGCGCTAGTATGGTGCTAACAGCCTCTAGCGCCGGCGTTTGCTTTTGATCATCTGCCTGTAAGTTAGTATTCTATAAAAGGTATTCCAGGAAGAGCTTAATGCAAATTTTACACCTTACTTTGGGCACCAAAACCTGGTGTAAATGCTGGTTCATGAAAGGAAAAGGAAAGGGACATGGTATATGCCTTTCTGTGGTTTTTTTGCAACTACATTCAAAGTGGTTTTACATAGCATATGCAGGTACTTATTTGTACCTGGGACAATGGAGGGTTGGGTGATTTGCCTGCAGTCACAGGAAGCTGTGTGGGAATTGAACCCAGTTCCCCAGGATCAAGGTCTGCTGCACTGACCACTAGGCTACTCTTAGGAATGCCTTCTGATTCATTCATTCATGCCCCTCCCATGGACACACACCTTTGGAGCTGCACAATATGAAATTTTATAGAATAGCCCCTAGGGCAGATCTGCACATTACTCCAAACTGATGCCAATTAACAGCAATTTTTGATTGTTGACAATTCATTAGCTAATTAAATTGCACATGGATCTGCCCTTGGTGCCCAAATTTGCATGCTCAACTTTGGGTAACTTATATAGAATCCAGGGGTTAGCATGAAATTTGTATTGTGCTGGCTGTTTTAGTATGCTGTAGCTATTGGTGTGGGCTTGCAAAGTAAAACCTGCACATTAATGGCTAGCACACACTAAAACTCATGCTAACTGCTTAGCACACTTTAGGAGTAAACCTGCTCCTAAGAACATAATCAGGTATATTTCTTTTTTTCCTGTCCTGTGAAAGAAAAGTATAATTCCTGAAGATGCAACTTGTGACATTTAATCTTCATTTCTCAATGTCAACTTTAAACATAGTGTATTACCAAAGGACCAGTGTATGATGCACATGACATGAAGTCTAACATCACTAGGGAAGTCATTTATGATTGAGTGTCTTCTTAGTGTCAGTTTGCTGCCATTTTCAATGAAATGTGCTATTTCTTTGCTCCTTTTTTTTTCCTCTCAGCACCCACCTCTGCCCCTAAGGACTTGACAGTCATTACCCGTGAAGGGAAGCCTCGAGCTGTAATTGTCAGCTGGCAGCCTCCATTAGAAGCCAACGGCAAAATTACCAGTAAGTGCTGGTAGATATATTTGTAAAGATTTACTTTTACTGGGCTTGCCAGGTACAGATTTTTATTTCTCTTATGCTCTCTTTCTGTACTTAACTCCTAAAGATAATAAGGCAGTGTTTGGACTGGGAAAAAAGTCTTTCAGCCATCAAATTTCACTTTCTTCCAAATGCAACGTTTCACTGCCGAAATGATTTGATTCTTATGATTGCATAGAATCCATCTTCCACAGACAACATCAAGTATGTCAGTTCTCTAGATTTAAATTGTCAACAGGCCTGGGTTCTATTCTATTCTATCTTGTTTATGAATTTATTTTAGTACTGGATAGTGCCTTTAATCCAAACATGAAAAATATATGAATAGTTCCTGATTTAGAAGTCTGGATTTTACCATAGGTAGCTGCCTTTGTTCTGAATAGTGGAAAAGGGTATACTATTTTTTATTTTTTTGTTACATTTGTACCCCGCACTTTTTCCCACTCATGGCAGGCTCAATGCCGCAGGCAATGGAGGGTTAAGTGACTTGCCCAGAGTCACAAGGAGCTGCCTGTGCTGGGAATCGAACTCAGTTCCTCAGTTTTATTTGTACCCCGCGCTTTCACACTTATGGCAGGCTCAATGCGGCAGGCAATGGAGAGTTAAGTGACTTGCCCAGAGTCACAAGGAGCTGCCTGTGGCGGGAATCCCCCAGGACCAAAGTCCACCACCCTAACCACTCAGTTCCCCAGGACCAAAGTCCACCACCCTAACCACTACTTTTGTAAATGGCTAAATAGGTTGAGATGTTTAAGTCTGCTGAAAAGGATTTGCAGCTCTTGACCATTAGCAGTTTCTTATGCTACATAGTGGAAAGGGGCTATCATACCCCTTCCATATGTACTTTGAACTATATTCAAACTAAAAATGTTACAGGTTAATATTCAGTGCCAGATTCCATTACATTGCTTCCCACTATTCCAGAACCTGTAGGACAGTTGTGTCCATCAACCAGAAGGTGAAAATAGAGAACTGAAAACTGAGCTGAGACATAACTCTCTTGGCATCCAGTCCAGCTCCTCAGTATTTACTATCTCCAGCAGGTGGATGGACACCCTTTTCAGCCTCTGGTTCTGAGTGATCTGCTCCTGGTCCAGCTGGTCAACTAGTCCCAGTTTTTTTTATTTTATTTGTACCCCGCGCTTTCACACTCATGGCAGGCTCAATGCGGCAGGCAATGGAGAGTTAAGTGACTTGCCCAGAGTCACAAGGAGCTGCCTGTGGCGGGAATCAAACTCAGTTCCTCAGTTCCCCAGGACCAAAGTCCACCACCCTAACCACTAGGCCACTCCTCCTGCCTAGGTGAGCTCTGCAGGTGGCTTGAGTCTGCAGAGTCATATTTGGAGGTCTTCAGATCCCTGTCTGTGGTGTCCCACCAATTTACTTATTACCTCCCTTCACCTCTCCCCTGTTTCATGTGGAGCTCTCCTGTTCCAGCACAACAAACTTAAATTAAAAAAAAAAGAAGGAAAGAGGTTTACTGGAGAGTACGGGACAGAGTATCATTCCTGATTCTTTCTCATCTGTGATAAAACTTAAGGAGACTGTAAGTTTGGGGGGGGGGGGGGGGGGGGAGCAGCCAGGAATGGTAAGTTTGACTTAAATTTGAGTCCCCTTCGAGAACCCCTCATTGTTTTCCCCTTCCCTAGTCTATGTTTCGGTTCCAGTTCGGCCTTGTGGCCCGTACACTTGGACTCTGTATGAGTGGGTTCCGGATCGTCCTTGTGGCCTGCCTGAGTGGTCTATTTCCCTTTTCTGGTGGTGCTTGTTGATTGTCTTGAGTGTGCATGGCTTTGTGGCCCATGGTATTGCATAGCACCTATTTGGTCTACCCTAGGCGTTGGCCAAGGTCCTTCCTAAGCCTCGGCCTAGGCACAAGGGCTCACAATCAGATTAACACCATTCATATTATGATCACTCTTATCAAGCGGCCCCAGCACCATTACCTCCCACACCAGATCATGCGCTCCAGTAAGGACTATCTGGCACAGGGCCCCTGGACAGAACAGGAGTCTCAGTGGTCAATAATTAGCTTTGAGCTCAAAGCAGTGCAGAATGCCTTACATGACTTTGCTCCCATTCTGATGGAGTCTCCAGTCCCAAGTTTTCTCTGACAATGTGATGGCAGTGGCTTATATCAACAAGACAGGCAGGACCTGCAGCCATCCAATGGCAGTGGGGGCAACCTCTCTCAGGTGTTGGGTGGAGAAAAATCTTCTCTGCTTGTTGGCAGCTCACATCACTGGATCCTTGAATGTGTAGACGAACTTTCTCAGCAGGTGCTCCTCGGACCCGGGAGAATGGGAACAATCTATCCAGGGTTTTCAGCTGATAGTGGACTGATGGGGTTCTCTACTTCTGGACATGATGGTGATGAAAAGGAATGCCAAAGTGCCCAACTTCTTTAGCTGTTGGAAAGAACCAGGCTTGATGGGGATCAATGCTCCACTGTAGCCCCGGCCAGAGATACATCTACTGTGTTTATTCCCTCCTTGGTCCATGATAGATCATGTGTTGAAAAGGTTCGCATTGCACTGGGGTCGAATAATTCTCTTAGCCCCAGATTGGTCACAGAGACTGTGATATGCGGACCTGATTCAACTGCTAGACAGAGATCCTGCCTGTCTTCTGCAGGTACATGGCCTACTAAAGAAAGGTTCAGTGCTCATGGAGGATCCATGCCCCTTTGGTCTTACGACTTGGCCATTGAAAGGGCTTGCTACCTTGCTTCAGGCTTGAAAATGCTCTAAATCTATGGCATATGCGAGGGTGTGGAGGACGTTCGAGGGCTGGTGTGGATGTTTCCCTTCTCTGCTCAGTTCACGCACATCCTAAAATTTCTGCTGGCAGATCTTCAGAAAGGATTGGCATTGGGTCCTGTGGCTTGTTTCAGAGGCTGAATACAGATGACATCTCTTGTGGGGAATGGACTTCTTGCAGCCTTCCTTTCATATGCTGTATTCAGAGTGAAACCTTAATTTAATTCTTTGGGCTCTTCAGAAGCCTCCTTTTGAGCCACTCTGGAAGGCCTCCTTGAAAGATCTTGTGCTAAAGACAGCATGCTTGGTAGCTACTGTGTCAGCACGTAGGGTTTCAGAGCTTCAGTCTCTCTCTTGTCGGGATCCGGGGTCTCTCTGTACACAGTTCAGCAATTCACCTCAACCAATCTTTGGAGCTTCTGTCTTTTTGCAGGAAGGACAAAGCAGATCAGTATTCTTTCTTGAAGCTTCCCGATGTACGTAGAGTAGGACTCTAGATATCTGGAAGTTACGAATGAGTTTTGCCAATCAGACAGACCATGGTTTTTGGTGAACACAGGCTTGGCCTCATGGCTTCCAGGTCCACAATTACTAGATGGTTTAAGGAAACTATTGCATCGGCTTATTTGCTTGTAGGGAAGCAGATTCCTCAGGCCTTGTGGGCTCATTCTACGAGGTGTACATCAACATCCTGGGTAGAGACTACCTTACTGTCCCTAGCAGATATTTGCAAGATGATGACATGCTTGACTCTGCATTCCTTTGCCAAGCACTGCAGGGTGGACTTTGTGGTGGTCTTGGAAGCCAGTTTTGGGACTTTGGTCTTCAGGGCAGTGGTGCCAGGATCTCACCCACTCTAGGGATTGCTTTTAAACATCCCACAGGTTCTAGAGTAGTGGGATGCTATGTAATAGAAGGATAAATTAGTTCTCACCTGAATATATTCTTTCCATTAGTCCTTTCCACTATTCCAGTGGCCTGCCCGAGGTTTATGAGATGTTTAGTTGTTGCAAAAGTAAAGGGTTAGATAATGACTGTCACCCTGCTTATCTCTTGTTTTCTACAAGGAATCCAGAGATGATAAAGATCAACACATGTTTGCTTGTCTGGTTAGTGTTTTGTTTTTTTGTTACATTTGTACCCTGTGCTTTCCCACTCATGGCAGGCTCAATGTGGCTTACATGGGGCAATGGAGGGTTACGTGACTTGCCCAGAGTCACAAGGAGCTGCCTGTGCTGGAAATTGAACTCAGTTCCTCAGGACCAAATTCCATCACCCTAACCACTAGGCCACTCCTCCTCCAAGTTGTTTAAGGTTGTTGTGTTTATTCTGAGTTTATCATTACTGCTTGTCTACGTAAATACTGAGGAGCTGGACTGGATGCCAAGAGAGATATGTCTCAGCTTAGTTTTCAGTTTTTTATCGCCATCTGCTGGTTGATGGACACAACTATGTTCTGTAATTGTGGGAAGGACTAATGGAAAGAAAATTAACAGGTAAGACCTAATTTCTCAATGCATGTTAAAATGTTCTAATGTGAAATACAACAATTATTTTAAAATGTGAAACAAACCAAAATATGTCCAAGAATTTCAGGAAAAGTCTGAAAATAACTTAGAAAGAAACTGAAGATTCTTAACTTGCACACCACAAATATTAAACGTGTCTCATCAATATTATATTATCACTAGTAAAAAAGGCCCGTTTCTGACACACATGAAACGGGTGCTAGCAAGGTTTTCCTCGGAGTGTGTATGTTTGAAAGAGTGTATGTGAGAGTGACTGTGTGAGAAAGAGAGAGTGAGTCTGGGTGCAATTGTGTCTGTGAGAGAGAGAGTGTGTGTGTGAGAATGAGAGTGCGTGCAACTGTATATGTGAGACACAGTGTGAGAGCGAGAGAGAGAGTGTGTTTCACACAGATAGTGTGTGCGAGAGTGTGTGTGTGAGACACAGACTCTCTGTTAGACTGAGTGTATGAGACCAAGAGAGTGTGTGAGTGACTGTGTGACACATAGAGAGTGAATGTGATACAGTGTGAGACATAGAGTGTGTGAGAGACAGTGTGCGAGAGTGAGAGAGAGAAAGACATTGGCTGTGAGAGAGAGAGTGTGTGTGTGACAGAGATACCTCCCCCCCTCTCTGGTGTCAGCCTCCCCTCCCTCTCTCTGGTGTCAGCCCCCCTCCCTCTCTCTTTCTGGTGTCTGAATGTTACTGTGCAGGACACTGAGCTCTGGCTGTGCTTCAAGGTACTGACCAATCCTATTTAATAGAATGCACCTCCAACATTCTGAAGCCGAGAAACCTCGTGTGGTTGGTCACTTCTGCTTGTGACGAACCCGGAAGTACGTGATGTCAATTCAGGAGATGGATACAGTGAGCAGGAATGCCTCAGCCATGCAGTCAGCTTCAGAATGTTGGAGGTGCGTTTTATTATATAGGATGCTTTAGAATTTACACACATTTTTAATTTCATTTTGAGTGAGAGTAAAATGTTCCTATACTCTTTTCTTTTGTGTGGAAGACTTATTATTGAATATAGTTAAGGTATAATATAATTGGTTTGTGGAATGCACTATTGTGTAAGATGTCTCTATCACATCAAATAATTGCAAATGAATTTAGCCTTAACAGGTTTCAAATTATTCTAAGTAATTTGCTTAATTGCATGCGATTTATTAGAATAAGGTAAGTAAAAAAGAGATCACTATTATATACCAATTACTAGGCATGTTTATCAAGATACAGCCAAGAAAATATTTTACTCACAAAGTGGTTGGATAAGCACTATGTATCATCATCATCATTAGTAATAATAATAATATTCCTTGGTATAGCACTAAAAGGCATACAGGGTAGATTATAATTAATAGTCCCTACTCCTTGAAGCTTATAATTTAGGGGCCATTTTACTAAGTTGTGTTTAAAAAGTGGCTGTCGTTGTTTGTAGCGTATGGGTTTCCCTTGCGCTGTGGCCAGTTTAGCACAGTGGTAAAATGGCTGCATTTGTATTTTGTCCCGTAATTGCCACCTTTCCCAATTAGCACATGACCAATACCTCAGGACCCCTTACTGCAACCTATTTACTAGGTGGTAAGGGCTCCCATGCTAACCCCACACTAATTGGGCAACATGCAGCAATGTGCCAGCGCTACCCAATTAGCACAGGGTATGCCTTCTGTCCACCCAATTGTCACACCTCCCATGCTAAAAAATAGAAAGCATTTTTAATGCAGGATTATCGCATGCAGATTGCCACACTACCGTGGGATGGCTCAGCGCATCCCACAGCAGTGCTTTTTGGTATGCAGTAGGCATACACTAGTGCTTACCACGGCTTTGTAAAAGGGACCCTTGGGGTCCTTTTATAAGGTGCAGTATGAAGTGGCCTTAGCACGCCCTTGCATGGGTTTTTCCTGTATGCTAAGATCATTTTTACTGCAGTAGTAAATTGGCTAATTTTCCATTTTGTGCATTAATGGCCATGTGCAAATGTCAGGAACAAATGAAAGTCCTTCGGACAATAGAGAATAATCAGCTACAGTTAGCCTTTGATCAGATAAATTCATCACTACTGACTTGTTCATTGAGATCGCATACATGAGCGGAACCAATTCATACCTCTTATCTGGCCTCTTTGTAACCCTCTGCCCCAGACCCTCTGGGACATTTCTCTTTCTAAAAATTTCTCAGCAGGGTCATTTTCTCCGGAAGAACTGCTGGAAGACAAATCTGACAGCTCTTCAGCTCTTGTGGTGTTTTTTGCACCATCTGTATACATTCACACATAAACTTTATTGTTGACATAATCCTGTTCATCTCTCTGAAAGTTTTTTTTAATTTTCAGTTTCCTAATATATCATCTCTAAAGGACTCAAGCATTTCCTTCAATCTCTTATGCTCTCTATCAAAATCCGTTCTCTGGATTTTATCCTTCAATTTTCTCAAATCTTCATCCAAAATTGTCTTCTCCACATCCAACACAGCTTTACTCTTCTGTATAATCAAAAGAATGAGGTCAAGGGAGCATTGATTATTCCATCTGACCACAAATTCAGTATCATCCCTGAAAACCTAGGGAGCCTTCTGTATCCGCATGCCCTGTGGTATTCATTCACATTTGCAGTATTCTATCAAAGCTGCACTGTTCAAATCAATTTTGATAGCATTTTTGAACCTGGTAGCTAAATTTTCTCACTCCTGCCGGTCAGGACCCACCATAGAGGAACAAAATCAGAGTTCTCATTCAGTAAACCAACAGCAGTTTCTGCCATAAACCAGAACCTTGCCTTCCACGAACTTGCCACTTAGTTGAGTTGAAGAGAAACAATGATCACTTCCACATATAATGAACTCTACTACAGAATCTGAAGGTTCCAGGGGAGATCCGGGAAATTATAGACCGGTGAGTCTGACATTGGTGCCGGGGAAAATGGTAGAGACTATTATCAAAAACAAAATTACAGAGCACATCTAAAGACATGGATTACTGAGACCAAGTCAGCATGGCTTTTGTGTGGGGAAATCTTGCCTGACCAATTTACTTCAATTCTTTGAAGGAGTAAACAAACATGTGGACAAAGGGGAGCCGGTTGATATTGTGTATCTGGATTTTCAAAAGGCGTTTGGCAAAGTACCTCATGAAAGGCTACAGAGGAAAGTGGAGGCTCATGGGATAGGAGGAAATGTCCTATTGGGGATTAAAAGCTGGTTGAAGGATAGGAAACAGAGAGTGGGGTTAAATGGGCAGTATTCACAATGGAGAAGGGTAGTTAGTGGGGTTCCTCAGGGGTCTGTGCTAGGACAGCAGCTGTTTAACATATTTATAAATGATTTAGAGATGGGAGTAACTAGCGAGGTAATTAAATTTGCTGATGACACAAAGTTATTCAAAGTCATTAACTCGCGACAGGATTGTGAAAAATTACAGAAGGCCCTTTTGAGACTGGGAGACTGGGCGGCTAAATGGCAGATGACATTTAATGTGAGCAAGTGCAAGGTGATGCATGTGGGAAAAAAGAACCTGAATTATAGCTACGTCATGCAAGGTTCCACGTTAGGAGTTACGGACCAAGAAAGGGATCTGGGTGTCGTCGTCGATAATACACTGAAACCTTCTGCTCAGTGTGCTACTGCGGCTAGGAAAGTGAATAGATTGTTGGGTATTATTAGGAAAGGTATGGAAAACAGGTGTGAGGATGTTATAATGCCGTTGTATCGCTCCATGGTGCGACCGCACCTTGAGTACTGTTTTCAGTTCTGGTCACCGCATCTCAAGAAAGATATAGTAGAATTGGAAAAGGTGCAGCGAAGGGCAACTAAAATGATAGCGGGGATGGGACGACTTCCCTATGAAGAAAGACTAAGGAGGCTAGGGCTTTTCAGCTTGGAGAAGAGACGGCTGAGGAGAGACATGATAGAGGTATATAAAATATCGAGTGGAGTGGAACAGGTGGATGTGAAGCGTCTGTTCACGCTTTCCAAAAATACTAGGACTAGGGGGCATGCGGTGAAACTACAGTGTAGTCAATTTAAAACAAATCGGAGAAAATGTTTCTTCACCCAATGCATAATTAAACTCTGGAATTCATTACTGGAGAACATGGTGAAGGTGGTTAGCTTAGCAGAGTTTAAAAAGGGGTTAGACGGTTTCCTAAAGGACAAGTACATAAACCACTACTAAGTGGACTTGGGAAAAATCCACAATTCCAGGAATAACATGTAAGAATGTTTGTACGTTTGGGAAGCTCGCCAGGTGCCCTTGGCCTGGATTGGCCGCTGTTGTGGACAAGATGCTGGGCTCGATGGACCTTTGGTCTTTTCCCAGTGTGGCATTACTTATGTACTTATGAAACAATCTCAGATCGAAACCTTAGACAGTCTAAGGTTTGGATTTGAGATAGTTTCAGATTCTGTAGTAGAGTTCAGTATATGTGCATGTACAAATGTCAAAATTAATGCATAGATATTTTTTAAAAATTACCACATTAGCACTTACCAATACCTATTTTGTAGGCGGTAAGGGCTCATGCGATAATGTAACTGCACCAACTGATTAGCACAGAAACACTCAGAGGGGCATAATCGAACGCGAACGCCCATCTCCATGGGCGTCTATGTCCAAGAACGGGTATGTGAAGGAGCGAGACAGACCGTATTTTCCAAAAAAATGGGCGTCCATCTTTTGTTTCGATAATACGGTTTGTGCCGAGCAAATGTATCAGATATGTGCGCATTTGAGCTGGGCGGTTTCGTTTTTCAGCGATAATGGAAACCGAAAGCGCCCAGCTCAAAAACGAACAAATCCAAGGCATTGGGTCGTGGGAGGGGCCAGGATTCGTAGTCCACTGGTCCCCCTCACATGCCAGGACACCAACCGGGCACCCTAGGGGGCACTTGTAGCAATTAAAAAAGAAGTAGAATACCTCCCAAGTCCATAGCTCCCTTCCTTTGGGTGCTGAGCCCCTCAAATCACCCCAACCCCCCCCCCCCCCTCCATTGTATATTATGATAACATCTTTAAAAAAAAAGAATTCAAAGAAAGGATTGGAAGATGATGGACCTCTGGGGTGTCTGGGAGGGAGCAGGCCAGCTGTGCTGGAGAGGAGGGCTGTGCATTACAGGTGGCTTTAGCATGTAACACACAACGGTGGGGGGGGGGGGGGGGGGGAACAAATGAAAGGGAAATGAGAGTCATGACTTACCAGCAAAAAAGGAGAGGGCTGAGAGATTGGCAAAGCCGGGGAATAACATGGAGGAATATCCAAAGTTGGAAGGGATAGGGACATAGAGTGGTGATGATGAATGCAGGGACATGGACATAGAGGGGATGCTGGATAGGGAAGTACAGTATAGGGAGCACAGAGAAGAGAGATGCTGAACATGGGGAAATGGAAGATGGATGGAAGAGATGGAAGATGGATGGTGAGTATTGAGAAAGAAAAATGTCAAATGGGAAAAGAGACCCTGACAAATGAGTTAAAAGAAGACAGAGGGAAAGAGAAACCAGAGCCTGGGACCAACATGATTTGAAAAATAAAATGGCCAGACAACAAAAGGTAGAAAAAATAAATTTATTTCATTTTGTGATTAGAATGTCATATTTGAAATGTGTATCGTGCCAGGGTCCCAGGGCAGAAATTTGGGAGGAGACCCTACCAGGCCATGCCATCTTCAGCTTCCAGCAGGCTTAGGGCTATCTTTGGCTAGGGGGCAGTTGCTCTAGTTGCACTTTCCTAACTCCATCCCTGGCACATGTCATCTTTATATTTTTGCACAGTTTAACAGGAAATTCATCTCCTTATACTTCTTTGGTGTTGTACTACATGCAACATGTGGCTTCTTGAGATTATGGTTTAATTTATGTTTATCATTTTTGGTCAGCTATTATGTATTTAGCATTTTTGTTCTGTGTATGTGACCGAGGTGTTCTGTTAGCATGGATTTTCTATGTAGCATTCTGTAGTAATTTGGCTTGTTCAGTTTTCCCAATAATGGAGGGGATATCTGTGACAGTTGTAAAGAATATTGTTTCTTTTTATACTTTAATAAAATGATACTATTCGAGTCATGTGCGGATGGGATCTGTGAGAGGTTGCGGGGATGGGGACAGAGCCCGCGGGGACGGGGACAAACTTTGTCCCCATGTCATTCTCTAGCTACCACACTAGTATTCTATAAAGGAATATAGGCACCTATTTTCCTTTATTGAATAGGATCCTACCAGGTATCCTCTGGCCACAAATTTATAAGCACTCAGTTATACAGTGTAGAATTACTTCCATAGTGGCCAACACTAAATATTTAGATAAATCATTCAGCCCCAAAACCTATCCAGGTAGTGTTAATATTCAGTCTGCTGTATAGATAATTTATCTGGATAACTTAGGACATTCTTTAACGTAACAATATAAGCATTGCCATACTGGAACAGACTAACAAGGGCATTTTCAAAAGAGAAGAGTGCCCATATTTCGACACAAATTGAGCGTCCTTATCTCAGGGTCATCCAAATCAGCATAATCGAAAGCCAATTTTAGGCATCCTCAACTGCTTTCCATCGCGGGGACAACCAAAGTTCCTGGGGGCGTGTCAACAGTGTACCGAAGGCGTGGCGGGGCGTGGTTAAGAGAGGGGTGTCCTCAGCCGATAATGGAAAAAAGAAGGGCATCCATCATGAGCATTTGGTTGACTTTACTTGGTCCATTTTTTTTCACGACCAAGCCTCAAAAGGTACCCAAACTGACCAGATGACCACCGCAGGGAATCGCGGATGACCTCCCCTTACTCCCCCAGTGGTCACCAACCCTCTCCCATCATAAAAAGAAATCTTTATAAATACTTTTTTTTGCCAGCCTCAAATGTCATACCCAGCTTCCTGACAGCAGTATGCAGGTCCCTGGAACAGTTTTAGTGGGTGCAGTGCACTTCAGGCAGGCAGATTCAGACCCATCCCCCCCTACCTGTTACACTTGTGCTGGTAAATGTGAGCCCTTCAAAACCCACCTCAAACCCACTGTACCCACATGTAGGTGCCCCCCTTCACCCCTTAGGGCTATGGTAGTGGTGTACAGTTTTGTGCAGTGGGTTTGGGGGGGGGGGTTGGGGGGCTTAGCACCGAAGGTAAGGGAGCTATGCACCTGGGAGCAATTTCTGAAGTCCACTGCAGTGCCCCCAGGGTGCCCGGTTGGTGTCCTGGCATTTGAGGGGGGCCATTACACTACGAATGCTGGCTCCTCCTATGACCAAATGCCTTGGATTTGGTCGTTTTTTAGATGGGAGTCCTCGGTTTCCATTATTGCCGAAAACCGGGGATGACCATCTCTAAGGATGGCCATTTCTTGTTTCGATAATAGCAGTTTCCCCGCCCCTTTCCTGGGACATCCTTAGAGATGGGCGACCTTAGAGATGGTCGCCCCAGTTCGATTATGCCCCTCCACCTGTCCATCCTGTTTCCAACAGTGGCCAATCCGGGTCAAAGGTACCTAAAAGATCCAAAAAGAGCAAAACACATTTTATGCTGCTTATCCCAGGAATAAGCAGTGGATTTTCCCAATTCCATCTTAATGGTTTATGGACTTTTAGGAAATTATCCTAACTTTTTAAAATTCCTGCTAAGCTAACTGCTTCTACCACATTCTGTGACAATGAATTTCAGAGTTTAATTACACATTGTGTGAAGAACTTTTTTTTTTCCAATTTTGTTTTAAATGTACTACTTAATGTTAAGTACTGATACTTTATCTGGTATGTATTGTAAGGGCTTTAAAAGTGAGAATCAGAACTTTGAATGTAATTAATTGTTCCTCTGGTAGCAATGATGTTTTATGAATAACTGAGTAACATGGTCAAAACAACTAGCATGCACAAGAGTCTAATGGCTATGTTCTGCAGTGTTTGAAGTTTCTTCAGTATGGTACGGGCAAGGCCAGCATAAACAATATTACAATAGTCTAGCTATGATGCAAAAAGAGAAATAAGAGCATGAAAATGATCATGGTGAAATAAATGCTTGATGGTACATAACTGATGAAAAATAGAAAAACTTGTTTGACATAAATTTAAAACTTGAGGTAGGAATGAGAGATTGGAGTCCAAAGTGATTCCCAAGTACCGGAAACTTTCCACTGGGTTTATTGCATTCCCAAAGAGTTTAATGGAAGTAGTAGGTTGAACAAAGGAGACGGTAAACCAACGCACCCCGATTTTTTCCTTATTCAGGACCAATCTGTGTCAAAAGAACCATTCAGTTACTGAATCCATGCAGTCTTGAAGGGAACAAATAGAAGGTCAAAATGGGTTGGTAGAATAAATCAAAAGAACATCGTCAGCATAAAAGTAGGAAAATATTCCCTTAGACTGAATAAAGGAAGCCAATGGACTCAAACATAGATTAAATAGGAGAGGAGACAAAATTGAACCCTGGGGGACACTACAATGTATTAACTGACTGTCAGAAGTTGAATCCTGGGTAATTAAAAGCACGGCTAGAAAGAAAAGAAGAGAATCAATTAAATACAGCGTGGGAAATACCAAGAGTAGTGTGATACTGTGAGTGAGGGTGGGCTCGTAGCCCGGATAAAGTGACGGGTACGCAGCAGGTTAGGGTGAGTGAATTTAATGTTTATTAAAGATGTTGGGAAAGAGGGTCCTGTTCAGTTCACAGGGGAAGGAGAAATGCACCATAGTCTCTTGATAAGGCAATGCTTTCTCTTGGCGCTGGCCTGGTTCCCAGAGTTATTAGTACAGTTCTTAGTATTTCACCGGCTAACCAGCCTCATACCAGATCCAACATCTTGTTATTCAATTAAATTACGCATGCAATTTTAAGCACCATTTATAGAATTCTGAGTCTGTGGCTGGTAGAAAGACAACTAGGAGAAGGCGTGACAGGTACAAACTATAGCTGGGAAAAGGGTTGAGGTAGCTGAGAGAATACAAACTAGAGCTGGTTGACCTGATAAGTCCTGTATAGATAAATTGGGGAGAGATTATGAAAGAGAGTTACAAACCAGGGCTGGGAGAGTGTGTGACAGCTACAGAGGGACAGGAGTGGATGAGAGACTGCTGTAGATAAGCCTCTTGCAGGTAATTAAAGATAAGCAGAAAGATAGGATTCACAAAAAATCAGGAAGAACAAATCTCACAAACCAAGTTAAACCTTAAACTCACTATATTAAACTTGGGTTCAAAATAATTTATCTTTTTTTATTTTTATTTTTATGTATGCACTTTAAAAAAATACTATAAAGTGTTTTAAATTATTTTAAATGTGCTCAGACCATACTCACCCATTATATCCCCAAGAGGAATATGTGGTGGTGTCACAATGGAACCATCATTGCACATATGATGTTCCACCTCCTAATATTTGTGTATGTACATACAGCTGAGCCCAAGTAGATCTTAATCACCGGTGTATGCGTATATTTATAATACATATGTATAGGTCATAAACTACTCACATTAAATATTGCTAGACTTGAGCTCAAACCTCCACCCATAAATTATGGTGCTTTCCTTATTACCATCTAATACATGGATAATAAAACATACAATTCAACATTTGTTTAAACCTAAAGGAGGTAAATGTTAATTCATGACACCCTGATCTCACTTCCCCCACATATCTTACATAAACCAACCCACAATGCGATATACATCCATATTCACATAATTATTTCACTTCCCTTGGGGTATATTGTGCTCGTGCTTGTGCTTCATTAAAATCACATATCATTCATCCATTCCAATCTTGCCATCATAATAACTGCTCCCTTTAACTCTGGCCGAGTTTCAAAAGTCTTCATCAGAAAGGGAAACTAAAAATAGGAAAACACTCTTTTACAAACATATATAGTGATTAAGATCTACTTGGGCTCAGCTGTATGTACATACACAAATATTAGGAGGTGGAACATCATATGTGCAATGATGGTTCCATTGTGACACCACCACATATTCCTCTTGGGGATATAATGGGTGTAAACGGTATGGTCTGAGCACATTTAAAATAATTTAAAACACTTTATAGTATTTTTTTAAAGTGCATACATAAAAATAAAAAAAGATAAATTATTTTGAACCCAAGTTTAATATAGTGAGAAAGATAGGATTGCCACCTACTACTACCACTGCTACTTCTTATTATTTCTATAGCACTATTAGACTATGCAGTGCTGTTCACTAAACATGTATGAGACAGTCCCTGCTGGATAGAGTTTACAATCTACTTGAGACAAACAGGACAAATAACGGATTAGGGAATTACTTTACTGATCGATCAATGAGGATAATCTAGTCCTGTTTTTGACCTGGGAGGATTTGAAGTTCTAATTGTTTCATTGATTGCCCTAAGAAGATCCCTGCATGCAGTATGGGGTGGGGGGGGGGGGGGGATGAAACAAGGACTGAATCAGTCTGTTTGGTCAACCTGAGGTGACATAAGAACCCTAAATTAAAATGTATTGATTATGTGACTTTGGGGAGTTTTAGGTTATTTTGCAATTATTAAAAAAAAAAAAAAAGTTGTTAAGATTCTAGTTAGAGCCTTTGGTAAAGTTAGGAAAGACTGATAAGTGCCCAGGGCACTGCTGCATCTCATTCAGGAGATGGATACTGGCACTCCATGCAGCTGCTCTAGTGTCTGTGTAAATCCTGGTAAGTCCTAATGTATCTGGTGGTGTGTGACCATGTCATTGAGCTGGGGGGGTGGGAGGGGTTCCTCTCACAAGGGAAGCCGAAGCTTCACACAGGCCTGATTCTAGGCATAATACCAGACCCCGGATGGGTGGCAGTGTGTTCCTTATCTTCACTTTGTCCTGAAGTACATAGCAATGCTCTTTTATATTTTTTGCCTTTTGTTTGTTTGTTTGTTTTTTTGCCTGAAGGGTGATGTATATATACACTGTAACTTTTGCTTCTTTTCTCAGATCTACCCTACCTATCTCCCTGAAGTTTACAATTATCACATCTGTGGCCGTGACCACCCTCAGCCTTACCTTCTTTCTGGGGGTCAGCAGCTCTGCTGGCTTCTGTCTGTGTTTGTGTTAGTCTTGTCTCTGTCCTGGTGTGCTGGCTGCTTCCAGCATGAACCTGATTGCTTCACTAGACCTCACCTGTGTGGGCTATGTCTCTCTAGGGAGCCAGCATCTAAGATGGCTGCCACTGGCTCTGTGCCAGCTTCCAAGATGGCTCCTGCTTGTCTTTCCTGTGGGCTCACTTCCTATGTGTGTCAAGCCTCTCTTTGGGGTCAGTGTACTTCCTGCTTCTGTCCTGCTGCTGGTGACTCATCAGTGAGAGCCTTCATAAGGAAGTGCTGTGCTTGCAGTCAGGGCCTTTGCATAAGTGTTATGCTCTTAGGCCAGGTCAGGTTAGTAAGTGTCTGCTGCACTACTGCTTAGCCTCTCTCTGGGTTCCAGCCCAGCTTCTTTCTGTGTCTGTGTCTCTGTTGTCCTTCCGTGGGGGGTCTTCCCTGCCACTGTCTGTCTGTGGACTGCGGTCCTTCCTGGCTTACCCTGAGTTGGGGTGAAGCCTCTGTCTGTGGACTGCGGTCCTCCCTGGCTTACCCTGTGTTTGGGGTGAAGCCTCTGTTCCAGGCTTATCCTGTGTTGGGGTGAAGCCTCTGTTCCTGGCTTACCCTGTGTTTGGGGTGAAGCCTCTGCTCCAGGCTTATCCTGTGTTGGGGTGAAGCCTCTGTTCCTGGCTTACCCTGGGTTGGGGTGAAGCCTTTGTCCGGTTTTTTTCTCTGTCTGTATGCGAAGCCTCAGCCTTCATGAGTTCCCCAGTCAGTGTGTGGAACGACTGTGGCTTCAGACCCTTGGCCTGTTATTCCTGGTTACTCTGTTTGCTCTGCTGCCTGCCCAGGACCCTTGGCCTGTTATTCCTGGTTTGCTCTCTTTACCCTGAACCCTGCCTTGCCTAGCCTGTGTGCCTACCCTGCTTGTATATCCTGAGGGTATATCCTGAATCCTGTATCTGTCTGGCTAGTGTGTTTTCCTGGGTGATTATTCCTGTATCCTGTCTCCACCTAGCTAGAGGGTTTACCCTGTGGGTATTCCCGGTTCCCCGTTCTGCCTAGTGTGTATGCTGCCCTAGTCCTTTCTCCTGCTAAGCTTCTGTATGCCTTGTGTTCCTTGGTCTGTCTTCTGGGTCTTGCTAGTGGCTGTGCAGCAGCACACTGTCTGTGTTTAGTTCCTAGTCTAGTCTCCCTCGTGTTTCCTAGACCCAGGGTGGGTCCTCTGGATCTTCCATTCCTGCCTTATCCTGCAAGTCCTGCCGGCCACCTGCACTTCGGAGCTCAACTCCGGAGGAACGGTGGCTAAGTGCAGGTGAAGCTGTTCCTGTTTTGTCTGTTCTAGTTGCCTGCCTTGTACTACTCCAGTCCAGAGTTCCAGTACTGCTCTTCTGTGTTTCCAGTCCCGAGGTGGTCTTGCCTGCTGCTGCAGTGGCCCAAGGGCTCACGAACTCCAGTCCTGCCTCTAGGACCTGACAGAATGCCAAGGCCCTCGAGAACGCAACAACAATCCAAACTTAAGCTACCTCTAACAAGGCTGTTCACCCTTCAAAGCTTCTCAGACTTCAGGCATCTCTGACCCATTTGTATTCACCCCCTCCCATACACACACGCAGACTCCAACACACACTCTCACAGTAGTAGAGAGTTGCTTACTTTCTGCTTTCATATCCATCCCTGTGAAACTGGGGTCTGCTCAGCAGTGCTTCATATTTTGACCTGCACAGGGACAGAGCCTGAGGTGCTATGGAGCTAGCAATGATTATACAACAAAAGGCAAGACATCAGGAGGCATTCTCTTTTCTGTGGAGTGGGCAGGGGGGAGGATCAGGTAGATTTTCATAAACTCTGGGCAGCATGGTTGTGTTGGGAAGTTGCAGGACAATAGGACTATTAGGGACCTGTGCAGGTTTGCTGTGTCATAAAAAGAAGTAAATAATAGGGATTTCTCTCTGGACTATTCTGGAGAATACTGTTGTGTTTTATATTATTGAAGGAGTCAGTATGATTAATATGAAAATGGAGACATTGATGTGGTTGTTGTACTGTTTATTTTGTTTTAATTATGTTATTTTTATTATTGTAAATGTATTAATTGTAAGCCTCCTAGAACACTATGGATTGAGTTGGTTATAAATGTTTTTAATAAATACATAAATAAACAAATTACTCTCAATGTTTAGGCATTTTCTTTGTTTCTCCTACTCATTTTTTAGGTCTGCATTCTTTGCAAAAACTTCTTTATGCATGAAAATTGTATGTAGGTTTATTCATAGGTGTATGTACATATAAACAATTTGTGTGAACTTACATTTTTAGGTGCTCAAACTAACCGAAAGTGTGCTATTGAATGCATCAGCACATGTATAATTTCTTTGGCATCCATTCCCACTACCCCTCTTGTGGCAATAATTATTAAGGTGCAATAGAAGTCGGGCTTTTACTATGCCTTAAATTCCTGTGGAATGACTAGCCTGCAGTATCTCAGTACTGCAGGTTAGTGATTCCCATGGAACCAGCATAATGATGCTTGTGTTCAACCATAATGTTCCAAGGGGGTAATTTTAACTTGATTTAACAGGTCAGGAGAGGCTTCTGCCCTGTTAAATCATGCTTCTGCCCTGGCTGCCGATATTCAACTGCACTTAACCCCAGGTGGTGCTGCTGAATATCAGCTCTGACCACTTTGCATTGCCTAGTTAGTGCCAGGGTAATCCATGGGTGGAGTAAAGGAGGAACAAGCAGTTATGTGGGAACCAACCATAATAAGAACTGGTACCTGTATAACTAAGTGGACAGATAGGACTGCTTTTTGTGTAGTCCTATCTTTGCCCATGAAACTATGTGGTTGCCTGCACCAAATATTAGCTGACAACCTGCATAACTTTTGGGTTGGTGGCTGGTCCCATATAATCAATGCTGATGCCCAGATATGAGCCAGTATTAAATATCTAGGCTCAATTCTGCCCAAGGTTTCCAGCCGCTTGAAAACCACTCGCCACAATGGCCTGAATCTCGGTTCCAATGTACCTGAGAAAATACCAGGTCACTCAGGCAAAAGAATTGTCTGAAACTTATCCTCTCAATCTTACAAAAATGTATGCAGGATTGTATGGTGACTTTCAGAAGCGGCAATACTCACCACTACCACAAAGGTCTTTCTAAAGACCACTCCTTTCTAGAATCCAGAAACCGAGGATTTATATCTTCATTCACAGACAGCAAAACTCCTGAGGAAGGCACCGTGTGTGCAGAAACATGGTACCCTGTTGAGTCATCCTCCATTAAAGCTTTTTGATTTATGTCTAGTCTGTCTGGTCTGTTTCGAAGAGCTTGACTCTGTTCCCACTCATTGTTTTAGACCTTTAGCCTGGTCACAGGAAGGCAATCCATGGAGAGTGTACATAATCTGCATTTTCAATTATATGCATGCTATTTCCCAGTCAAATTAAACCCATCCCAAAGTGGGTGCAAGAATGCCTAGCAGGGCAAGTGAACAAGAGTTCACACTCTGCCCAAAGTAAGCAAGCAAAGCAGCAAAGTTGATGAGAATGGCTGGAGATCTTTAATTGTCAACTCAGATTGCAAAATTGACAATTAAGTCTCCTGCCATTCTCGCAACTTCACTGCTTTTCTTTGCTTAAAGAGTGCCTAGGTCATTTGTACAAATCGATAATTGGTAAGTATGTATAGACTTTCTTTTATCGATTTGTGGTAATTTTGTTTTTGATGTGCGTCAGTTACGCATGCCAGAAAATACGAGGGCGGTAATCGGAATTTTATGCACGCAGACCATTACCGCCTGGTTACTTAGTGAGACCTTACTGCTAGATCAATGACTGACGGTAAGGTCTCAGACCCAAATTGGATGCGCAACAATTTTCATTTTGCCGCACGTCCATTTTCAGCAAAAATAAAAATAAGATATTTTTTACAGGTGTGCTGAAAAATGATTCTGCATGCGCCCAAAACACACGTCTACATTACTGTAGTCCATTTTTCAGCGTGCCTTTGTAAAGGGCCGCATGATATGCACATCCAAATTTGTGCCTGCAGCTTTCAACACCATTTATAGAATTTCAGGGATAATATTCTCTTATAAAATTGCCCTTGAAATGTGCACAGTATTTTTTGAGCAAAACATTTCTAAATGTTATATAGACATGCTTTAAAAAAAAAAATTGAAACCTATCAGAGATATGCAATGGAATTATGCAATAACATAATTAACTGTATAAATATTGTCATATTTTTGCAGCTTATATCTTATACTATACCCTGGACAAGAACATTCCAATAGATGAGTGGGTCATGGAATCCATCAGTGGTGACAGACTTACCCATCAAATCATGGACCTCAACCTGGATACTGTGTACTACTTCAGAATTCAAGCTCGCAATCCCAAAGGAATTGGACCTCTCTCTGACCCTATTCCTTACAGAACACCAAAAGGTTTGAGAACAGTTCTCAAACAGTTTATAGTTTATTGATGATTTTATTGATTGATTGAGTTTACAGATCTTAGATTCTGGATTTGTAACAATAAGGAAGTGCACTCATTTGAAATAAGATCACTTGATATCACAAAAACTGGGAAACAATCCCCAGAAAAAAAATGTGTGAACAAAACTGACAAATTTGTGAAAGCAAATCATTACTTATAATCATCAGGGATTGGGTTTTGTATGAAATCTGAAACTCACTCCTCCCTCCCCCTCCACATGATTTCTACTCCACTCTTGTTCACCCCCCCCCCCCCACACACACACACACTGTGATCATGTCCCCTCCCTGATCCCACCTGTAGGTCCTCATCTGCCCCTTGGTGCTTTTCTATCACAATGGCTGCTGAGACTTACTGCGGCAGCGAGACTGCTGTGGGAGGTCCCATCAGCCATTTTGCAATTGGAATAAGCATAGGTAGGAATGAATGAGGCTTGTTGCTACCCCTGAAAATGCCACTAGGCCACCAGACCTTTCTAAAGTAGGCCCAGGGAGGTTTACAGGTGGGGTGGGGGGAGGGGGGTGGTCACAGGGGTGGGGAAGTAAAGAGATGGAGGCTGCTGCTGGGGTGGGGTTGGCTCAGGAGGGGGACAATTTTTGGTTGGGGGGGGGGTGGGGCGATTCATTTACTGTTTCAGTTTCTGCCAAAACCGAGTCACAATTTTCGGTCACAGATTTGGTTTGAGCAGAAACCGAACATCCTGGGTTCAGTCCAGCTCTAGAACTCAGTGTCTCTAGCAGGTGCATCTTTATAAACTATCTTATCGGTAGTGTCCTTCAAATCTCGATAGCATCTTGATACGTGATTGGTCCATGCCCGATTATTAGAAATATGGTAACCCCTGGGAAAGTCTTTTTGATGTCATTTGGATATTTCTGAATCTACAAGCAATTTATTGCAGAATCAGCAAACTGCATATCTCTGATTTAGCCCATATGCCTTTCTGGGTCATAGTGTCCAGGTCACAGCCACTAGTTAGTATTAGATTAAAACAGGCATGTCTGGGCACATCTCTTAGGCATAGTGCAGCCGATACTGCAGATGGATATAAATTGAGTCTGTGAGGCACTGAACATATTATGAGAGGAGGGTATCTTTCCCTAACAAAGCTCCCCCACCCCCACCTTTTGCAAGTGTCCCAGATTCACAAACCAAAAATCTTGTAGCCTTAACTAAAGTTCTGTAGGTTGAACCATGAACTATCTAATAAAATATTTTGTTGCATGTCACCTGTGATCTTTCCACAGACTTAAAGGCTCAGGGCTCAAATGCTTATCCATGGTAACACATGGGAGTTGTAAATTATCTTCTCTCATCCTGATCAATCCATCTAATGTATAACAATACAGCAGTTTGATATCAAAACCTACTATACAGATTTGCTGATTTGATATGTCAACTCAACCTGCCTGTCAGGAGCTGACAACATTTGATAATGTCTTTTTTTTTTTCTCTCTTTCTCTTTCTCTCCCCCAGTGGAATACCCTGACAAAATGGCTAATGACCAAGGTAAAGTGGCCTCACTCTGTCAAATATTCTTTTACAATCAGTACTCCACATTAGAAATGAGTCTTCACTTTGGGTTTTTCGTTTCACCTGGACCACACACTTGAGACAGACAATGGCATGATGATTTATCTTGCTAATGAAGTTGTGCTTGACTGAGGCTGCTGCTTTTATGAAGAAGATGTAAATTTCTTGAGAGAAAATTGTTTTGTCTCATTTCTGAAGGGACAATTAATATGTCAAGCTTCTTTGTATCATAAAAGTTTTTAGACACTCATTCTACTTTGTAATCATGTACATTGGATTTAATTATGCTTAGTCTAATTGTCAAGCTGGTTTTGTACCTTTCATGGTTAATAGATATGGATGGGCATTTTTGAAAAAAAATCTTTTGGATATTTTGCTAAAAATATCCAAAAATTGAGTGGCAAACATAGTCATTTACGTACCTGAGCAACACCTTTTAGGTATGAAAATTCTCTTTTTCTAGACATTTTTCTTTTTTTTTTTAAATTTATTTATTTATAATTTCAAATATACATTTACATAAAATAAATGTAGGAAAATCAGGAAAATATTCTAGACATTTTCAGTGCATTTTTCTTTTGGGACCATTCTAGGGAAAAAAATCTTCTAAGAGTAAAATGCCCAAAAAATAGCAACTGGGATGTATGGGGGCTAACATTCTTAGTAGACTGACCAGACAGACATCCTGGCAGAGCAGTGGGGCACATTAAAAGGTCCCAGGCACACATCTCACCATAACCCCCTTATATTGTATGGTGAGTCTTCTAGGAACAGAGAAAAACCTATTGTACCTCACTGTACACCACTACAGTAGCCCTCAAGTTTGCAGGTGTCACCTGTACATAGGTACAGTAGGTATTTAGTGGGTTTTAGAGGGTTCACACATTCCATCACAAGTGTACCATATAGAGTGGAATATGGGCCTGGGTCCCCTTCATTACTGTCCACTGCACCGACCATTAGTCTACTCCTGGGACCTGCCTGCTGCCTAACAAGAACACCATCATATCTGAAGCTGTCATAGAGCCTGGTATGTCACTGTCACATCTTAGGGGGTGGAAGGGTGTCTGTGACTACTGGGGAAGTAAGGGGGTTATTCCTTAATCCCTCCAGTATCATTTGGTCATTTAGGGTACCTTTTGGTCACTTATCCATGATTGAAACAAGTCTAGCCAAAAAGTCTTAATTTTGGCCCAACACATTTTAATTTTGTTTCATTATTGCAGAAAACATTTTACCTTTGGATGCCGCCCTTGTCCCGCCAAAAACACGTCCCCAACACACACCCTTGAAATGTGGACAAACTGTGAAACAAAACATCTAAAAATGGAGTGTTGAAAGTCACAAATTGGATGTTTTGAGAGAAAAACGTTCATCTACCACCTTATGACATTTTTTAGAATTTTTTTTTGTTTTGAAAATGAACCCCTAAGGGGCTCATTTTCAAAAGAGAAAAAACATCCAAAAAGTGGCATAAAACCACATTCAGACATTTTTCTCAGAAAAACGTCCAAATTGGTATTTTCAAAACCATATTTTAGGTGTTTTTCTGTGTGAAGTCCATCAAAAGTGCATTCAGATCACAGGGGGGTGTTTCGAAGGCGGGATTAGGGTATGCCTAACACTTCGACAATTTACAGCCATAATAAAAGAAAACAAAAACATACAGGACTAAAACCAAGACATTTTGGTCCAGACCTGTTTTCAAAACAAATAAGGCACAAAAAAGGTGCCCTAAATGACCAGATGACCACTGGAGGGAATCATGGGTGACCTCCCAACCCCCCAACATGTGAATAAATTTATGTCTTACCAGCCTCTATAACAGCCTAAGATGTTAAAATCTGGTTTATTAGAGCAGCATGCAGGTCCCCGGAGTAGTGAAGTGGTCAGTGCCGTGCACAGTGAGGGACCCAGGTCCCTATCTTCTTTTACCTGTCACACTTGTGGTGGAAACTGTGACCCTTTCCAAACTCACCAAACCCTATTATACCCACATTTAGGTGCCCATAAGGGCTATTGTATTGGTGTATAGTAGGGGGGCAGTGTGTTTTGGGTGGGCTTTGGAGGGCTCAGGGGACAAGATAAGGGAGGAAAGGTGAGATGGACAACTGGGAGCATTTTTATAAAGTGCACAGAAGTGCCCTCTAGGGTGCCCCATTGCTCTCCTGGGATGTCTGGGGGACCAGTCTACGAAAAATGCTGGCTCCTCCTACATCCCAAAGCATGAATCTTTATGTTTTGTACTTATTCATTTTTTTTAATGAGCCAAAAACCAAAACACCCAAGCGCAAAATCTTGTTCGAAAAAGTATTTAAAAAAAAAAGAGAGAGATAGATGTTTTTCTTTGTTGAAAGTGATCTTTTTTTTCCTATTCAGATTTTGGATGTTTTGTGCAAAATGTCCAAAATTGGACTTAGATGTCATTTTGAAACTGCACCTCCATGTCTCCTAAGTCCTTATTGTAATAATCCAAAACAAAAAGTGCTAACTAAAGAATATATGTAATAGATTTTTTAATTTTCTTCAAGCTCTTTGTTGAAACCATCATTTTTTTCAATGGTTCAGGACTAATGCAAGGTTATTAGGAAACCATGGCAAACTTTTGTCCTTGTGCCTCATAAGATTTTAACACTCTTAACCATCCTTTCCAAAGCAATCCTGTAAAAATGCATAATTGAACATCATGGCGCAATCTCGCTAGTGTATAAACTTATACATAGGTGCATAACTTTATTGATATACAGTGAGGCCCGTTTTACATAGAACTTGGAGAGCGAAATTGAGATATTCAGGTTGAAATCTGCTCATGTGCAGTGGTATTTTAGAATGTATCTTCTAACACAGGGCCTTTTCTAAAATTCTTGGATGAGTTCAAGTGTATTTGATGGCAAGTGCAGAGGGAATAGCCATTTTTACACATATACATGGTGAAAAAGGAATGACATAGTTCTGACAGCTTTCATGAGAAAGTATCATTACCTAGACTTGGAAGTAGTGATTTAACAATTTCCACATGTACGAGGCTACATGAGTAGGTGCCACCAATTATGTAATAAGGTCACAGTTTTAACTTGAATTAATTTTGGAGGTGGAAATAAACTACATAGGATTAAAGAGAACGACTTCCTTCATCCATCATGTAAACTCCTGGCCAAAACCAACACTTCTTGAAAACCTATGCATGCTTTTGAGCTAGTAAAAAATCAAATGTGGGCATTTTTCTCCATACACATTTATCCCCTTTATAAAATGGGAAATATACTTGTAGATTTTAGTCCTGTCCAAACCACACCATCTTTAAATCTCTGTGGGGTATAGATCACTAGGTGTAAAAAGTGGCTTTCCGAAATTGGTGGGCCTACTCTACAAGGTTTAAGTAGGCAGGTTCCTTTCCTTCTTGCTTGAACCAGGCTAAATATTGACCTCTCTGTTTACACATTTATGTCATTATACACATGTAAATGCCATTTTTTATACATGGATAAGTTTCTGTAAATAAAAAATGCCATTATTTCTTCTCCTTATGAGATAAAATAATCTTTATGGACAAAGGCCCTTTTAAGGCAATTCTAGAAATGGTGCACAGCAGGGTTGCCACCTCTATATTCTAATTCAATGTGCACTATTCTGTAAGGTAGCACATACATGCCTTACTGTGTACTTCCAAAGAGGAGGCCCATATGGGAGAGACATGGGTGGGCCATAGGCATGACCACCATCAACACTTGAATCTTATAGAATACTATCAGATGTGTGCGTTGAATAGCGCATTTAGGCATGCCCTCTTATGCCTGCCATTGACTTGGTGCAAATGAGTGCAACTTCCTTTTGAGTGCACCAATGTGGGTTTGCATTAGTATTCTATAATGGAATTAGGGCACCCTCCTGCACTACCCAAAAGGAGGTGCCCCCATTGCTTCTTAAGGATTTACAGACTGATTGAACTGCTCTAAGGACCCAGTCTATCAAAACTGATCTACTATGATCCATCTTACAGCAGATATTAAAGTGAGTTACTGGTCAACCAATCTTTTTGAGAAAATGTAGCACTCACCTCGTATCTTCCCACATGGGAAATCTCAGCTGGATATTTGCTATGGAAAGGAGGAGTGGCCTAGTGGTTAGGGTGGTGGAATTTGGTCCTGAGGAACTGAGTTCAATTCCCTCTTCAGGCACAGGCAGCTCCTTGTGACTCTGGGCAAGTCACTTAACCCTCCATTGCCCCATGTAAGCTGCATTGAGCCTGCCATGAGTGGAAAGCGTGGGGTACAAATGTAACAAAACAAAGCTATCTTCATGCAGGAAAAATTAAATGTTGAATAAATATTGGTTTTCAGTAAATTTATCAGATATAAATTGATGTAACATATATGGCATAGGGACCCCCTTTACTAAGCAGCGCTAATAAATGGGCTTAGCACATCCTAATGTGAGACCTTTCTCATATGCCAAGCCCATTTTCTAGTGTGGCAGTACAGTTTGGCCTTTTTCAATTATATTTTTTCTAGCCATGCCATGCACTAATGTTAGCAATAGCACACAACCACTGAAAAAAAATCAGTCACCAAGGGCTCATGTGTTAAGTCAACATTATTCAGTTAATGTGCACTAATAGCAGTATGCTAGCTGAATAGAGCTTCCACCTTCATTCCCCATCATGACACGTCCCGTCCAAAAAAATATAAGAAATATAAATATCATGTAGTTAATGCACACAAATGGCAAAACTAACACAAAACACTTTACTATGTCATGATAAAAGTCATTTTTCCTGAGTTAAGCGTGTGTTAGTACATAATGCAGTTTAGTAAAAGGGCCCCATAGAGTGTCATTGTGCTATAGAAATGATAAGTAGTAGTAGTAGTAGTGACACATTCTTTTGAATACAACATTTATCTACTTGCATTTATATAGAGGCATAATACTGTAGATTTCTCCACAAAAGAACAGTTTGGCACACCCAGTCATCTCAGATGCCCCTGTCTAAAATCTTTAGCTAAGGATATCTTCTAGGCATCAGCAATACAAGAACAAATGCCTCAAATAAATTGCTGCTTTTGTAACATAAGAACATAAGACTGCCATGCTGGATTGGACCAAATATCCATAAAGCTTAAGAACATAAGAGTTGCCCTACTAGGTCAGGCCAAGGGTAATCTAGCCCAGTATCCTATTTTTAATTGTGGCCAGTCCAGGTACCTGGTAGATTCCCAACAAGTAGCAAGATTCCATGCTACCTACCCCCATGGTAAGCAGTGGATTTTTCAAGATCTATCTTAATAAAAGATTACGGACTTTTCCTCCAAGAATTTGTCCAACCCTTTTTTTTAAACCCAGCTACATTAACTGCTTTTACTACTAGCTCAGGCAATGAGTGCTGAAGTTTTGAGTGAAAAGCATTTCTTTTCTCCTGTTTGTTTTAGATGTGATACAATTAACTTTGTAGGGTGTCCCCTAGTCTTTGAACTTTTTAAAAGAGTAAACAATCAATTTGAGGGGGTCTTTTGCTAAAGATTATCTGCAGCAGAGCCTATAGGAATCAAATGGGCCTTGCTGCAGATAGCGCGAGCTAATCTTTAGTAAAATAAAAAAACCTGTTTGCCTGTTCCATTCCATTCAGGGTTTTATAGACCTCTATCATATGGCCCCTCAACTGTCTCAGCTCCAAACTAAAGAGCCCAAACCTCTTTAGCCTTTCTTCATATGAGTCATTCCATCCCCTTAATTATTTTGGTTGCCCATCTTTGTACTTTCCCAATACAATTATATTTTTTTTGAGATGCCTTATCCAAAATTACGCATAGTACTCAAGGCGTGGTCTCACCATGAAGCAATACAGAGGCATTATAATATTCTTTGTTTTGTCTCTATTCCTTTCCAAATAATTCCTAACATTGTGTTTGCTTTTCTGGCCATTGCCGCACACTGAACAGAATATTTCATTCTCCATGATGATGGCCAAATCCTTCCCATGGGTGGTGACTACTAGCATCATGTAGCTATAATTTGAATTATTCTTCCCAATGTGCGTCATTCTTCAATTTTCCACCTGCCATTTTAATGTCTAAGGTTCTCTTGCAATTTCTTGCAGCCTGCATGCAATTTAATAGTTTTTAATAGTTTTGTTTCATTTGCAGATCTGATCATCTCACTCATCATTCCTATATCTAGATCATTTTTAAATGTTTAATAAAAACACTTTTTCCAGTCTTCTTGGGACACTCCACTATTCACTTTCTTCCATTTAGAGAACTGACCATTTACTTTTAACCAGTTCCTAATCCACAACAGAACATTGCCTCCTTTCTCCATTGATAAGCTCTTTTGAGCAGGGACTGTCTCTTTGTATCAGGTGTTCAGCGCTGCGTGCATCTGGTAGTGCTATACAAATGCTAATAATAATAATAATTTTTAATTTTCTCAGGAGTCTCTCATGAGGGACTTTGTCAAAGGCTTTTGGAAAATCTAGATGCTCTATATCAGTTGGCTTACCTTTATCTACATGTTTATTCACACCGTAAAAAAAATTAGCAATAGCAAATTGGTGAGGCAAGACTTCCCTTGGCTGAATCCATGTTGTCTCTGTCCCATTAAACCAGGTTTGTCTATGTATTCAGTAATTTTTTTTTTAATAGTTTCTACCAGTTTGCTTAGCACTGACAACAGGCTTACTGGTCTGTGGTTTTCTGGATTACCCCTTAAAGCCCTTTTTTTTAAATTAGCGATATGTTGAATGAAAAAAATATTTCCTCTAGCTTGTTTTAAATGTAGTACCATATAAAATCCTTAAGTGTCCCCTAGTCTTTGTACTTTTTGAAAAAATAAATAATTAATTTTTGTTAACCGGTTCTACACTACTTTTTTGTAGACCTCTAGCATATCTCCCCACAGCCATCTGTTTTCCAAGCTAAAGATTCAAAATCTCTTAAACCTTACCTCATATGACAGAGTTCTATCCCCTCTCACATTAACTCTCAGCAGGTAGCATGCGCTAATGAGAACATTAATGAACAACCTGCAATAAAAAAAAGTACTTGGAATATTCCTTCTTAATGCAGCATTAATTTTGCTGTGCTTGAAGTCTCAAATAGACTTTATCTCCATTGGAATTGTGTCTTTTTCAAGACGGCTTTCCAATTGTTCTGGGCTTTCCATATGTTGAAATCCTGCATTAAAATGTGTTAAGCTGAAAACTTGATACACTTTAGTGAAATGGCCCCCAAACTATTTTTAACATAGTATTCCTTTACCCTTGAACCTTTATAACACTATCCAATGGGTTAAAATGTTGTAAAAAGATGTTTTGTTTTGTTTTTTACAAATGGCCAGTCAAACTTGTTTCTTTTATTTCAGAGTCATCCTACTTTTACTGAAATGTGCGTTTATATTACAGGTCGTCATGGAGATGGAGCCTACTGGCCAGTTGACACAAATTTGATAGATAGGAGCAGTCTTAATGGTAAGTATATGCTAAATTAGACTGTATGAAATTTCTTTCTATAATTATTAGATACAGTTTTGTTTTCAAGCTTTTTTAAAAATATTTTCTTTCTCTGTTTTCTTTACGATCTGGGGAGGGGCTCAACAAATCCCAGGCACCATGTTGCCATAGCACCTAGAAAGTGCACCCTAGCTCCTGGGATTTCATATTGCAGAAAGATTTCTCTCCTTTCACAGAGCTGCCTCAAAAAGCTTCTCTCAGCTCCTCACAGTGATCGGGCTCTCCATATACTTGAGCCGCACAGTGCATGATGTTTGGGAAGTCCCATGCGACTTGAAACCACAAGCCTTTCTGAACTTCCTGCACTGCGGGACTCAACTATGTGGAGAACCCGGTCACTGTGCAGAGCTAAGAAAACAGTTTCTGAAGCAAGAGCTGTTGGCTACTGTAAGATAGAGGCAGGGGCAAAGGCTAGTGAAGGGGCACAAGAGAGACTGGATGAAAGCTGGAGGGGAGCTCAAGAGAGACTGGGTGAAGGCTGGGGAAGGGGCATGAGAGAGACTGAAGAAGGGGCATGGGAGTGCCCTTTATAGAAAATCATGGGTGCCATTTACAGAATCTGGGCCATAATGTGTAGTGCAGCAGCACACATACCTTTAACCTGCATTAGGATGGGGATTGGAAGAGTATGTGCAATTTTAGTGGTAATTTCACTTTCAATGTTGCCCAAGGAAAAAGGACCTTTCTCTGGTACCAAAAAAAAAGTATGTTTATCTGGCTGTAGGTCCCTTTTTTCCTTAGGCAACTTTGAAAATGAAACTACTTTGCCCCCAAGTGGATACATTTTTTAAAAATTGTCTATAACTCCAAATCTGAATATGTTTCTTTCTCAGTTATGAATATTGTATATAACCATATTAGAAGCAGTTCTATAAGTATTCATTTATTTGTTTGTTTCATTTATATCCCACATTATCCCAATAGATCAGTTCAATGTGACTAACAACGTATTGTGATTAACAGTACAAAAAGTGATGAGGGATAGTATACATTAAGTAGTAATAAAAAAATGAGGCTTGAGTAATTACAATATATAATATGGAAATGAATGCCAGATGCATAAAGGTAACAATTGGTATTGGTTTGCTGTCACTGAAAAATAGAAGTAGCCCCACCACAGGTCAACAAGTCTAAAAAGAAAGAGTAGCAGTCCTACAATCAAACAGATTGGACAAAACCCTTTATTAAGATACATATGCATTATGTAGAGACCAGACTTTCTTCATTTATTGTTGCTAGTACGTAGTTATGGAATTCCTTAAGGAACAGTTGCGCTTATGTAGTAACATGATTCAATTAAAAAAATCTCCTTAAGAAGCAGTTATTTGTAACATATTTTATTGAGATTTTGATAATGTAATACCAGTTGGGTTTATGTGAATTTAAATGCAGAATTGTGAATGTTTGCATGTTATGTGCTGATCGTTATTATGTATGTTTATTGGAAGCCAGCTAGGTCTTTAGGTGGTATATACATTTTTTAAATAAATACAAATTTAAAAACAGTCAAAGTATGCATACAATAAATTGTTACTATAAAAGACTCTACAGGTCTGATATTCAGTGTCCTAGCCACTGATTAGTAGCACTTCACCAGTCAGTGCCACTAAATATTCGCTCTGACCACCACAGTACAGTTTGTTAGTGCTGGGGCAGTCCACGGATGAGTGCCCTTTATAGAATAGCACCTAGTGAGGATTCTCACGTCCAGCAATGGTCGCAAGGGCTTACGTCAGCTGAAACTGGTGTAAATCTTGGCACACAAGTTGGGTGCAGATCCCTGAAATTCTATAACATTGTACACATCTTTTGAGAATGCCCTGACCCTCCCATTCCCCTCCCATGGCCATGCCCTCTTTAGGCTTGTGTGCTATGGGATTTGGGTGGGCACGCTTATAGAATAGCACACAGCTTGCAACCCTTATTTGTCACCAATTAAGATCAATAATTGATTATTGGTATTAATTGGCTCATTAGTCAATTAGATTGTGTGTGCATCTTGGATTCACGCCCAAATTTGGGTGTGGATATTTGGTCGCCCTTTATAGAATCCAGGGGATAGTGCACTGGTAGACAACATTCATTTCAAATGACAACCATCCCTACTGTCTATATAGAAAAGCTGCTACATAAAAGGAACTTTGCTTTTTTCACTCTGTAATTTTCCTCCACGGATGAGCTGAGGTCTTTGTGGTATGCAATATGATTACCCCCTTGGTAACTGTCCTATACGTTTTCTGTGGATATGAAATAACTGTCATCCAAGGTCAGCCTAAGGGGTCTTGTTTCCAGCACTGGCCAAGCCAAGTCACAAGTAACTTGGGAGCATCCCAAAACACATGCCCCATGCTGTTTACCTGAAGAGATAAATAGTGGATTTCCATAAGTCTATCTTATAAATAGTTTACAGATTTTCCTCCAGGAACTTGTTTTTAAAAAAAAGTCCAAACTTTCTATTTGCTTTTATGGCTGCCGCTGTATACTGAGCTGATAGTTTCAATGTTGGTCAATGATAAATGAACATCTGAAGGTTCCAGTACTCTCCATCAGGAACCTTTTAGGCATTGATCTGATAGCTGTAAAAAAAAACCAAAAAAGAAATATGAGAAATGTATTGCCCAGTGCATGGTTAAATAGGTATACTAATAATCAGAATGGAATAAATAGTGCTGAAGTAGAAAAAGAGATCATATTTGCAATTATAGAAACAACTTACTGGACCTAAGTAGTTGTGATTGGTAAAGAGAAATTGCCATGGAGACCATAAGTATCATGTTGACTCTAATCTGACATTGAGAAGATATTTCCATAAGGAAGCCTATTGTGCTGGTATGGTCTGTCACCAAGTGTGTATATCAGTGTGAGCAATGGTGTAAAGCAATATGTATGAGAAAATAAGGGTGTCTAGAGATTAGAGAGGGGAATAGAAAAGATAATTGAGAAAAAATTAATTAGCCCCTGGCAGCTTGAAACCATGACTGAATAGTTATTATATGCAGCATAGAGGTAGCACAGATAAACCATGGAGACAGGAAATTATATTACAAGGCATGGTGTCATAAAAGTGTTTGCCGAGTGGGAAAATGAATTTGGGTTGTTTAAGTGTGACGTACAAAATCAAAACCAGCCTTTCAGATTTCCAACAGAAATAGTATTGTAACTAAGACTGAAGCTTACAGTAAAATCAATTGCCAGTTCTCATCCTAGGAGATACCATTGTTAGAGCTCTGATAACAAATTGAGAACAAAAAAGAAGCTATCAGAGGAAAGCAATGCACCATACATGTCACAATGTTTCAGCACTAGACTGATAGAGTAATTTTTAAAGGGTCATGTAGATAGGACGTAGGTGCTTAGTCTGAGGCAATTTTATTCAAGGTACAAAGACACCTATGTACCTTTATAAAATAATCTCACAAAACCTGCAGAAATTGCAGGTAAAATGCATGTGCGTACATTTTATACCTACTCAAAAGCTAGTGTGAATGTAAGTGGGCATTTTCCTGCTTATTTTTGAAGGAGATCGCCGGCCATCTTCCAACACAAATCGGGAGATGGCTGGCCATCTCCTGAACCCGGCCAAATCGGTATAATTATCAAAGCCGATTTTGGCGTTTCCGCAGGGTATGGAAGGCGGGATGGGGCATGCTTATGAGATGGCCGGCTTCGGACAATAATGGAAAAAAAGATGGCCGGCTCTGACGAGCACTACGCTGGCTTCACTTGGTCCATTTATTTTTAGGACAAGCCTCAAAAAAGTGCCCCAATTGACCAGATGACCACCGGAGGGAATGGGGATCACCTCCCCTTACTCCCCCAGTGGTCAGCAAGCCCCTCCCAACCCCCCAAAACATTTAAAAACATTTTTTGCCAGCCTCTAAGCCAGCCTCAAATGTCATTCCCAGCTCCGTGACAGCAGTATGCAGGTCCCTGGAGCAGTTTTTTGTGGGTGGCAGTACAACTTGGACCCAGGCGCATCCCCCCCTACCTGTTACACTTGTGGTGGTAACTGGGAGCCCTCCAACCCCCTCCCCCAAACCCACTGCACCCACATGTAGGTGCCCCCTTCACCCCTTAGGGCTATGTAGTGGTGTAGAGTTGTGGAGAGTGGGTTTTGGGGGGATTTGGGGTGCTCAGCACCCAAGGTAAAGGAGCTATGCACCTGGGAGCAATTTTGAAGTCCACTGCAGTGCCCCCTAGGGTGGCCCGGTTGGTGTCCTGGCATGTGAGGGGGCCAGTGCACTACAAATGCTGGCTCCTCCATGACCAAAGGGCTTGGATTGGCCGGATTTGACATGGCCGGCTTCAGATTCTATTATCTCAAACCGCATCTCTGACATTTGGCCGGCTCCAACTGTATTATCAAAACAAAAGATGGTCGGCCATCTTTTCGATAATACAGTCGTGGGACAGCTCTTTACGGCGCCAGCCATATAGATGGCCGCCCATATAGATGGCCGGCGTAGTTCGATTATGCCCCTCTTTGCAAGTTCGCTTATGCTTTGCCAAGTTTTCTCCACTGAACATGCCTCTACTAAGGTCACTTAAAAGTAGGTGTGAACACTGTCTTTACCTAATTTATATACACAAACCCTTGGATTCTATATACTGCATTGAAAGTTGCCCAGATACGCTTACCAGTGTTTCCATTTCCTCCGGCAATGAGTTCCAGAACTATTCTTTGAGTGAAAAAATATTTCTTCCAATTTGTTTTAAAAGTATTTCCTTGTAATTTCATGGAGTGCCCCTGGTCTTTATATTTTTTGAAAAGTGTGAAAATTTGATTCAGGAGGTTGTAGAACTTGTGTTAATATTTTGTAGATGTGCCCTAATATTCTATAACAGCAATTGTGCATACAGTTGCTGTTATAGAATCCATGCTTAGGGTGCAGCTTCCTGGCACCCAACTTTAGGTGACTTTTTGAGAATTAGCCCACAGTGCATGCTCTCCATAAAGAATGTGCACTGTTTGCACATATTGCATGCTCTTTCCCAATAGGGGGGCAGACTCAAAAAAGATGTCAGGAACTATTTTTTCACGGAGAGGGTGGTGGATGCTTGGAATGCCCTCCCGCGGGAGGTGGTGGAGATGAAAACGGTAACGGAATTCAAACATGCGTGGGATATGCATAAAGGAATCCTATGCAGTAGGAATGGATCCTCAGAAGCTTAGCCGAAATTGGGTGGTGGAGCAGGTGGGGGAAGAGAGGTTGGTGGTTGGGAGGCGAGGATAGTGGAGCGCAGACATATACGGTCTGTGCCAGAGCCGGTGATGGGAGACGGGACTGGTGGTTGGGAGGTGGGAAATACTGCTGGGCAGACTTGTACGGTCTGTGCCCTGAAAAAGGCAGGTACAAATCAAGGTAAGGTATACACATATGAGTTTATCTTGTTGGGCAGACTGGATGGACCATGCAGGTCTTTTTCTGCTATCATCTACTATGTTACTATGTTAGATGCATGTACAAACCATCACGCGTGTGCATTTTACTGAGAAACACTATAGCAAATAGTGAAGATTCTTAAAGGAGAGTGTGCACTCTTATCAGCGGATCACTTTTATTTCAAACAAGAGCTCAACCCTAGTTGGGATCCAGTCAGTTGGAATTAGCTGCTCCTGCCCGGTTAATTCTACTACTACTACTTATCATTTCTATAGCGCTACTAGACGTACGCAGTGCTGTACACTTGAACATGAACAGACAGTCCCTGCTCAACAGAGCTTACAATCTAATTAGGACAGACAAACAGGACAAACAAGAGATAAGGGAATATTAAAGTGAGGAGGATAAAATAAGGTTTCTGACCAAGTGAATAAGGGTTAGGAGTTAAAAGCAGCATCAAAAAGGTGGGTTTTTAGCTTAGATTTGAAGACGGTCAGAGATGGAGCTTGACATACCGGCTCAGGAAGTCTATTCCAAGCATATGGTGCAGCAAGATAAAAGGAACAGAGTCTGGAATTAGCAGTGGAGGAGAAGGGTGCAGATAAGAGAGATTTACCCAGTGAATGGAGTTCCCGGGGAGGAATGTAGGAAGAGAAGAGAGTGGAGAGATACTGAGGAGCTGCAGAGTGAATGTACTTATAGGTCAATAAGAGGAGTTTGAACTGTATGCGGAAACAGATAGGAAGCCAGTGAAGTGACTTGAGGAGAGGGCTAATTCCCACTGAAAATCAACTCCCGTATTTATGGTTTAGTACAATAACAGAAAAGATACAGAAACACAAGAGAATAGAGCAAGGTAAAGAGCAAAATGCTGATATGCACCAACCAGGAGAGAGAACCAAGTGTGTTATTATCTGATGATGATGTCAGGGTAACAAAATAGTGTGATAATGACACAGTTAGGGGGATACTAGAGCACATATTACTTAGGAAAAGGAACTAATTTATCTTTAAAATCAAGCATGGTACCAGAAGATTGGAGAGTGGCCAATGTAATGCCAATGTTTAAAAAGGGTTCCAGAAGTAATCCAGGAAATTATGGACCAATGAGCCTGACATCAGTGCTAGGCAAAATGGTAGAGACTATTATAAAGAACAAAATTACAGAGCATATACATAAGCATGGATCAATGAGACAAAGACAACATGGATTTAGTCAAAGGTAATCTTTCCTCACCAATCTATTACATTTCTTTGAAGGGGTGAATAAAATGTGGATAAAGGTGAACCAGTTAGTATTGTGTATCTGGATTTTTAAAAGCCATTTGACAAAGTACCTGATGAAAGACTCCTGAGGAAATTAGAAAGTCATTGGGATAGGAGGTAATGTCCTATTGTGGATTAAAAAACTGGTTAAAAGATAGAAAACAGAAAGTAGTGTTAAATGGTCAGATTCTTAATAGAGAATGGTAGATAGTGGGTTTCCCAAGGGTCTGTTCTGGGACCATTGCTTTTTAACATATTTATAAATGATCTAGAGATGGGATTTAATAGTGGTGTAATTAAATTTGCTGATGACACAAAGCTATTCAAAATTGTTAAATCGCAAGAGAATTGTGAAAAATTGCAAGAGGACCTTACGAGCCTGGGATACTGGGAATCCAAATGGCAGGTAACACTTAATGTGAGCAAGTGCAAAGTAATGCATGTGGGAAAGAGAAACCAGAACTATAGCTAGTGATGCAAGGTTCCACATTAGGAGTCACCGCCCAGGAAAAGGATCTAGATGCCAACGTTAATAATATGTTGAAACCTTCAACACAGATCCATGTTTCATTACTGCACCATCAGGAGTGAGACTGCAAACTAAAATGACAAGCACTGAGATGTCCAAATATCACAGGAGCAATCTCACTACACTTTAAATAGAATAAACATATAGTAACCATATTATAAACCAGTACTTACATAAAAGAATCAGCATTGCTAGAGTGGAAAAACTCCACGGATCCTCCTCAAGTCAGTTCATCCAAAAGTGAAAGTTAGTGCATGCTCCATATGCACCACCACACTCTTAAATATACTCAGTTCACTTTCAGGGGCATTTTCGAAAGAGAAGGGCGCCCATCTTCTGACACAAATCAGGAGATGGGCGTCCTTCTCTCAGGGTCGCTCAAATCAGCATAATCGAAAGCCAATTTTGGGCGCCCTCAACTGCAGTCCGTCACGGGGACGACCAGAGTTCATGGGGGCGTGTCTGAGGTTTAGCAAAGACTGGACTCGGGTGTGTTTAAGAGATGGGTGTCCTCAGCCGATAATGGAAAAAAGAAGGGTGTCCCTGGCGAGCATTTGGTCGACTTTACTTGGTCCATTTTTTTTCACGACCAAGCCTCAAAAAGGTGCCCAAACTGACCAGATGACCACCGGAGGGAATCGGGGATGACCTCCCCTTACTCTCCCAGTGGTCACTAACCCCCTCCCACCCTAAAAAAAACATAAAAGATTTTTTTTGCCAGCCTCTATGCCAGCCTCAAATGTCCTACCCAGCTCCATGACAACCCACCCGAAACCCACTGTACCCACATGTAGGTGCCCCCCTTCACCCCTTAGGGCTATGGTAGTGGTGTACAGTTGTGGGGAGTGGGTTTTTTTTTGGGGGGGGTTGGGGGGGCTCAGCACCAAAGGTAAGGGAGCTATGCAACTGGGAGCAATTTGTGAAGTCCACTGCAGTGTCCCCTAGGGTGCCCGGTTGGTGTCCTGGCATGTGAGGAGGACCAGTGCACTATGAATGCTGGCTCCTCCCATGACCAAAGGCTTGTTTTTGGTTGTTTTTGAGATGGACACCCTCGGTTTCCATTATGGCCGAAACCAGGGACGACCATCTCTAAGGTCGACTATCTCAACATTTAGGTCGACCATCTCTAAGGTCAACCTAAATGTAGAGATTTGGGCGTCCCTGACCGTATTATCGAAACAAAAGATGGACGCCCATCTTGTTTCAATAATACGGGTTTCCCCGCCCCTTCGCTGGGACGTCCTTAGAGATGGGTGCCCTTAGAGATGGTCGTCCCTGTTCGATTATGCCCCTCTTAGTATAATTCTAATTAAATACTAAGGGGTCCTTTTAGTAAGATGAGCTGAAAAATGGGCTGTGCTAGTGTATGTGTGTGCTTTGGACAGATGCAAATCCATTTTTCATCTTTTTTTTGGACGAAAATGGATGTGCGGCAAAATAAAAATTGGTGCATGTCCATTTTGGGTCCAAGATCTTACCGCCACCCATTGACTTAATGGTAAGGTCTCACACGTTAACTAGGTGGTAATTGTAAACGCGTGCACACTGCCGATTACCGTCCGGTTAGTGTTGCACGTTTGAAATTAAAAATTATTTTTGGATGTGCATAGCAGATGCGGGTAAAAAATGGAATTACCACCCAAGCCAAGTGGTAGCCGGGCGATAGTTCCAAATTGATGCCTGTTGTGCATGCATAGGCACCATTGTGGCTTAGTTAAAGGGTCCCTAAGATAGTTAGGTAAAACATACAAAAAGTATTACAAAAAAGTTTTTTTACCACTCCATCTCTTTGTTCAAATCCGTGGGAGAGACAGCATTCCATTGATTTATCAAATGCTGTTCTTTACTTTCCAAAATGGCTGAAATACCCCCTTTTCAGGTAGAACCACATTCAGCAAAACCACAAATCACAAGTGTGGCTTGCTTCTGACCAATGATCCACTAAGGGTGCCCCAACTCTAATGTTACTAAGATGACAGGCTATATGCTGTTTTATGTTTAATTTAATCTGCCCAATATACCAAAGGGAGCAAGGACATTTGATAGCATAAACAACTTGGCTAGACTCACAGTCAGTCAAAGAATATAAATAGATTATCTTCCCTCTATGTAGATTAACTATTGAGTGTGTGATCATTGCATATTGACAATAAATGCAATGGCCACACTGTTCATGTTTCCCTCCTCATCTGTTCTTTGACTGTTCTTGCCAGTGAGTCAATAATTTTTCCAAATTTGTAGCACAAGTGAAGGCAAACCTCTTTTTCTGTAAACCCTAGTAATAACTGTAGAATCTCCCAATGTCGCCAGATGGCTCCAATGCATTTAGCCTGTCTAGAATATGGTAATACACAGGTAAGCCTATTTCCCTTAGATCTGGTACTGGATCCATTTAATAACCAGTACCTCTGTGCTGTGTTGAGTGGGAACTGATAGGTCGGGATTCCATGCTGAAAGGATTGGAGATTCTTGTTCTTCTAAGGACCATTGTGACAACCACGATAAGCCCAGATTGAAGTTAGAACTGATCAAGGAATCTGCTTAATGATAAACGTTTTCAGTGAACTGTTAAGCCTCAGGATTGAGGAACTCCTGATTGAATGATTATCTTGTATACAGCTGTTGAGAATGTGAGCTGGAAATACTTTAAGTTAAGTGGGATGCTTAATTTATTGACTGTCTTGTTTCAGTTTTTTGGACTAGAAAGGATCACTTGTTTTATGATGTTTCTGATAGTATTTTGATAGTATTTCGTATATGCTAAGTTTGATTAGTCACTTTTTAACATGTTGATTAGTTTGTTATCTTGTTAATAAAGTACACTAAATACGTTTTTGAATATAAGGATTAGCCTATATTTATATTTACATTGTGTTTAAATTTGAAGGCTGGACTTATAAGTGATAACCATGCTTGTATTTTTGTTATCATGTATGTGCATACATACACGCATATAGGACTTTCACTAAACACACCCTCTCCAAAAGACATTACATGATATGATACCCACAAGCGCGCCTTCTCCGGAGTAGCCCCCACACTCTGGAATTCACTGCCCGAAAGGCTTCACTTAACACAAGAATATCTCTACTTCAGGAAGCAGGTGAAAGCTTGGCTCTTCAACCAAGCCTTTAATGGAAGAAATAACTAATATGCTAGTCTCACTCATACATACAAGGAGTGACTCAGGCTGCATATATTATTATTATTATTATTTATTGCATTTGTATCCCACATTTTCCCACCTATTTGCAGGCTCAATGTGGCTTACAGAGTATTGTTATGACAAAGTCATGACAGGATATTGGATACAATCAAAAGTAAGCAGAAGATGGATGAGGAATTAGAGAAGATGGTATTAGATTGGATAGTTTAGGAGGTGAATTGTGTCTTTATGGGTTCTTTTTGTAGGATCTATTGCAGCAGGACATGTTAATCTACTCCTATCCTAACTGAGATAGTATTTAACCATCTCACTGTACTCATGTGCAACTTTCTTTAAATCAGTTACCTTACTTTATAACTCTTCCTACTGTCTTACCTCTCTATATGTTACATCTTTGCTTTACCCTTCACTATCAATTATAATGCTCTATTAATTATGTATTGTGTTGACATTGTAAGTAATATACAACACCATACTTTGTATTGTTATTTGAATATTTTTACTGCTGTAATGCCTATTGCTCATGTTTGATCTATTCTTACTGTACATCGCCTTGAGTGAATTCCTTCAAAAAGGCAATAAATATATATATACCATAACATCGGTATTTGCATTGCGTCCGTTCACAATTCACACATGAAATAAAATCAAAACACCAACTCGTATTGTTGGAAAATTAATTTGTCTGCAGTTTTATTGATCAAATTAATATTAAAATCCAAACATATAAATTAACTTGTCACAAACTCAATTCGACCTTCACTTCCATGTATTCACTTTCAAAGCTAGTCGGCGCTGACATATCCTTAAATACATATTCCATCAAATTAATTAATTCTCAACACTCCAGTTGTAAGTGTGACTGCTGGTGACATCAAGGCCCCATTTTTGCTTATGGTGGTTCCTCACATAAGCAAATTTATATCATGACAAACCACCAATCTTGTCCTTCAGTGAAGGTTGCTTAAATCCACATCAAAATTTCCCACTGCTGTGACTACAGTCTCAATCAAACCTTGTAAAATTCCCAGCCACATAATACTACCTAAATGCCAAAATACACACCTCAATCTAAAATAAGGGAGGAATAGAGAGGGAATTAATTTAAATCTCCCATATAACTCGTACCTTTCCCAATCTCCTTCTCTCCCTCAGAATCACCTCAACCCGCTGCCCGCCAAAAATTGTCACGCTGCTCGTGCCTACAAGCTCCGCCCTTGAACTGTCTCGGCACCCATTTTTCAATATATCTCACATCATTAAATTAAAATATCCATTAATTAACCCTTGTTTTATACTTTATACAAAACCTCACACTCCCTTTCATTCTCTAATGACTTCCTTAAGCGCCATTAAATTAAATAAATAATTGAAATGCTATTAATTTAATCCCCATCAAACTTTTAGTGTTAAATTCTTTATATTATCCATACAAAAGTTTTATTTTAAAACTTAAATAGCATACTTAAATATTCTAAATAAATTTCCAACTTCCTACCCCACCCAGAAACATTTTAACTTTGCTACCCCGACCCCTACCTTCCCCCAAAGCAATATTAAAAAGGCACTGCTGCAGCAATGCCAATGTTATCTGCCCATAGATAATTCTATTAATGCACAAGCAGCAATTACCCCCCCAACATTGTGCATTGATCTGATATAGAAAGTATAATTTCACAAGAGAATTATCAAATTGTTGCTGCACATATAGATGTTAGACCCTTTCTCCTATATAGGCTATTTTCATTCACATTATGACCTGCAAATTGTTTGCAGACATTTATTTCTAAGGGTTTAAAACACTTTCCAAGATGCCCTTTAACTGATGATAGTGATCAAATGTAAGTATTAGGTCACTTAGAAAGAAAGCTTTAAATAATTGGGGAATGATTTGTAAGCGGTGTGCTTGCTTAATTAGTTTTTTAGAGTAGTCATAGTAAAAATAAAAACCTAGCCCTGAACAGTTGTGGTATTGCTTAACAACGCAGAGCTGAAATGCCATTTTGGAATGCATTACTTAAAAATACTACTACTACTACTACTTAACACTTCTAGAGCGCTACTAGGGTTACGCAGCGCTGTACAATTTAACAAAGAGAGACAGTCCCTGCTCAAAGAGCTTACAATCTAATAGACAAGTGAACGGTCGGTCCGATAGGGGCAGTCAAATTGGGGCAGTCTGGATTCACTGAACGGTAAGGGTTAGGTGCCGAACGCAGCATTGAAGAGGTGGGCTTTAAGCAAAGACTTGAAGACGGGCAGGGAAGGGGCTTGGCGTAAGGGTTCAGGAAGGTTTGTTCCAAGCATAGGGTGAAGCGAGGCAGAATGAGCAGAGCCTGGAGTTGGCGGTGGTGGAGAAGGGTACTGAGAGGAGGGATTTATCCTGTGAACGGAGGTTACGGGCGGGAACGTAAGGGGAGATGAGGGTAGAAAGATAGTGAGGGGCAGCAGACTGAGTGCTTTTGTAGGTAAGAAGGAGAAGCTTGAATTGAATGCGGTATCTGATCGGAAGCCAGTGAAGTGACCTGAGGAGAGGGGTGATATGATTATATCGGTTCTGGCGGAATATGAGACGTGCAGCAGAGTTCTGAACAGATTGAAGGGGGGATAGATGGCTAAGTGGGAGGCCGGTGAGGAGTAAGTTGCAGTAGTCCAGGCGAGAGGTAATGAGAGTGTGGACGAGAGTTCGGGTGGTGTGTTCAGAGAGGAAAGGGCGAATTTTGCTGATGTTAAAGAGGAAGAAGCAACAGGTCTTGGCTATCTGCTGGATATGCGCAGAGAAGGAGAGAGAGGAGTCAAAGATGACTCCGAGGTTGCGGGCAGATGAGACGGGGAGGATGAGGGTGTTATCAACTGAGATAGAAAGTGGAGGAAGAGGAGAAGAGGGTTTTGGTGGAAAGACGATAAGCTCGGTCTTGGACATGTCCAGTTTCAGGTGGCGGTTGGATATCCAGGCAGCAATGTCGGATAAGCAGGCCGATACCTTTGCCTGTCTCCGCGGTGATGTCTGGTGTGGAGAGATACAGTTGGGTGTCATCAGCATAGAGATGATACTGGAAACCATGAGATGAGATCAGGGAGCCCAGGGAAATCTGTATCATTCAGTTTTTAGTGCTGCCTGATTTGTGCAGCATGACAGTACAGAATTCCATTAATTTCAGTCTGAGCATGGAAAGTTTTTACAGCATGTTCTAATGAAAAGCTTTTATATCATGTCAAAGTCAAGGTTGATGGTGTAGAGCTACAATATAATATGTTTATGCCGAGACTTAACACTGTGGGAGTCAATTCTATAAGGAGCTGCCTAGTTTTAGACTGAAGGAAAGTAGTTAAATGGCAGTATTCTAGTCATTTAAGAACCTAAAAATATTTTTACTGGGCTATACTGATGGTCCAGCTATCCAGTATGCTGGTTCCTACAGTGCCCAGTCCAGGTCACATAAGTACCTGGCAGAATCCCAAAGAAGGGACATTTTCAATTTGACGTCTAAGTCCAACTTTGGACTTTTGCAAAAAATGTCCAAAACCTGAATAACAAAGAAGGTCATTTTCAAAAAAGAAAAAAAGTCTATCTTTTGTTTTCGAAAATAGGTTTTGTGATTTGAACGTTTTATTTTTTGGTCCATTTTCAAAAAAAAAAAAAACCTCCAAGTGCAAAACGCACAAAATCAAGCCATTGGGATATAGGAAGAGCCATCATTTTTACTACTACTACTATTTAACATTTCTAAAGCGCTACCAGGGTTACGCAGCGCTGTACAATTTAACAAAGGAGGACAGTCCCTGCTCAGTACACTGGTCCCCCTGACAACCCAGGAGAGTAATAGGGCACCCAAGAGGGCACTGCAGTGGACTTTATAAAATGCTCCCAGGTACACATCTGACCATTAATCCCTTACCTTGTCTGCTGAGCCCCCCAAAACCCCCAACCCCCAACTGTACACCATTACCATAGCCCTTACGGGTGAAGGGGGCACCTATATGTGTGTACAGTGGGTTTCTGCTGAGTTTTGGAGGGCTCACAGTTTCCTCCACAAGTGTAACATGTAGGGGGAGGTAGGAGCCTCGGCCCACCTGTCTGCAGTGCATTGCACCCACCACTAGGCTACTCCAGGGACCTGCATGCTATTCTAATGGACCTGAGTATAACATCTGAAGTTGCAACAGAGGCTGGCAAGTAATGTTTTTCATCACATTTTTTTTTTTGGGGTGGGGTGGGGTGGGAGGAGGTTAGTGACCACAGAGGGAATAAGGGGAAGTCATCCCTGATTCTCTTCAGTGGTCATCTGGTTATTTAGGGCACCTTTTTGTGCCTTATTCATTATAAAAAACAGATCTAGCTCAAAACGTCTTAGTTTTAGTCCTGGGCAGTTTTGTTTTCTTCCGTTATGGTTGAAAAACGTCTAAGTCTCAAGAAAGCACAAGTTCCGCCCCCTTGAGATTTGGACACATTTCTGATGGACTTCAAAGAAAAAACATCTAAAAATAGGTTTTGAAAAGGCTGGTTTGGACATTTTTGTGAGAAAAAACATCCAAATTCTGCTTTATGCCACTTTTTAGACATTTGTTCTGTTTTGAAAATGAGCCCAAAAGAGTAGCAGGTGTCCATGCTACTGATCCCAGGAATAAGTAATGGATTTTCTGATATAAATTGTAATAATAGTGTGAAACCCTGAGCAGATGTTGAGCTTGGCTTGTGAAATAATACAGCTGGACAGGAGGATAAAACACAAAATAAGTATTTTAATTAAAGGGATTCTCGAGTCTAATCCTTCACAGAGCACAAGACATAGGGTGGAAAACCCTCTGATGTTCAGCGACCAGGGGCTTAGGCAGGCCAAACATAGTCCACTTCTGTCAGAGTTGCTATACCCCAAACATAGCCTAAAGGTTCTCAGGTTTCTTTGAGATCCAGGTCTGTCTCCAGCCAGACATTCAAGCAAAACCGATATGGAAAAGAAAGCCAGCAGATCAATATAACATCAACAAGATTTTATTGAAGATACCATATATGAACAAATTGCCCGACACAGGCCGTGTTTCGCCCACCAAGGGCTGCGTCAGGGGCTAATTTGAAACCTTCTGAAAGGAACAATTGTAATGCATAATAGGCAAGAAAAAAACGACTCATAAGGCAAATCCTGTTATCTCTAACAATCACAAATAGATACACCGCTGTTGAAGCTTGTTGATGTTATATTGATCTGCTGGCTTTCTTTTCCATATTGGATTTTGCAGATCGCTTGCCTTGTTGTTTTTTGGGACATTCAAGCAAAACCTACACAGTTCAACAGACACCTCAGCCAGGTCACGATTATGGAATGAGTTCTTCAGCAGCATACAGTGGGCATTTACATTTTCCCTCCCTGGGAGACTTTTATAAAGAACAAAATTATAGAGCATATATATAAGCATGGATCAATAAGACAAGCCAACATGGATTTAGTCAAGGGAAATCTTGCCTCACAAACCTACTACATTTCTTTGAAGGGGTGAATAGGCATGTGGATAAAGGTGAGCCAGTCGATATAGAGGGGTATAATCGAACATCGCCGGCCAAATAGATCGCCGGCGATCTATGTTGGCGGCAGCGCTACAGCTGGCCGGAACTGTATTATTGAAAAAGATGGCCGGCCATCTTTTGTTTCGATAATATGGTTTAGCCCGGCCAAATGCCGTGGAGTTCGTCAGGTTTGAGATGGCCGGGTTTGTTTTTCAGCGATAATGGAAAGTTATGTCGGCCATCTCAAACCCCGGCCAAATTCAAGGCATTTGGCCATGGGAGGAGACAGCATTTTTAGCGCACTGGCCCCCCTGACATGCCAGGACACCAACCAGCCACCCTAGGGGTCACTGCGGTGGACTTCAGAAAAGCTCCCACCACGTGCATAGCTCCCTTACTTTGGGAACTGAGCCCCCCAAACCCACTACCCACAAATGTACTGCACCCACTAAAATTCGTCCAGGGACCTGCATACAGCCTCTAGGACTTATTGCTGCTGTATAACTTTGGCACACTAGTTCACACCTGAAGACTAATCTCTCTGAAAAAGTCCTTTCTTGAAATAACCACGTTTACTCACAGTTTTCTGCAGATCAGAAGTTGTGCCCCACTGGCAAAGAGTCCCCTGGTACTAAGATTAGCAGTAGGTCAGAGCTGGCACAATGGTGTACAATGCCCTCTTTCAGCACCATTCAAGGTAAGAACTACGTTCTCTAACGTGGGTAACCCAGGAAAGGGCTTACAAAAATGGCCACTACTGCATGGACTACAACAGGAAACAAAACAGGGCACACTCTGACCCAGTTAGCAGGGGGGAAATGCACCATGGGAGTAGAGCCCAGTACCCTACACCTACCATAATGCATTGCTAATGTGACTCTCTGCAGGGCACCTAACAGAAAAGGTGTCACTCACCCGAGAGCCACATCGCAACCAGGGAAAGGCTGTCGGAGGATACAACACATTCTGCTGTCATGGAGGTGGGTACGGCATTTGAGGCTGGCATACAGGCTGGAAAAAAGGTTTTTAGTTTTATTTTTTTAGTTTGGAAGGGGATTGGTGACCACTGGGGGAGTATGGGGAGGTCATCCCCCATTCCCTCCAGTGGCCGGCGATCACTTTCGATTATAAGCTGGATAGTGTATCTGTATTTTCAAAAAGCATTTGACAAAGTATCTCATGAAAGACTCCTGAGGAAATTAGAAAGTCATAGGATAGGAGGCAATGTCCTATTGTGGATTAAAAACTGGTTGAAAGATTTTTAAAAAAAACAGAGAGTAGGGTTAAATAGTCAGTATTCGGAATGGAGAAGGGTAGATAGGGTTCTGCATGGGGTCTGTGCTGGGACTGCTGTCTTTTTAAAACATTTATAAATGATCTAGAGATGGGAATAACTAGCGTGACAATTAAATTTGCTGATGACAAAAAGTTATTCAAAGTTGTGAAATCGCAAGAGGATTGTAAAAAATTAGAAGAGGAGCATATGAGACTGGGAGACTGGGCATCAAAATGGCAAATGACGTTTTAGGTGAGCAAGTGCAAAATAATGCATGTAGGAAAGAGGGACCCAAACCATAGTTACGTGATGCAAGGTTCCACGTTAGGAGTCATTGCCCAGGAAAAGGATCTAGGTGTTATTGTTGATGTTATATTTAAAAACCTCTGCTCAATGTGCAGCGGCATCTAAGAAAGCAAATAGAATGTTAAGAATTATTGGTAAAGAAATGGAAAACAAAACTGAAAATGTTATAATTCCTTTGTATTGCTCCATGGTGCGACTGCACCTCGAATACTGTGTGCAGTTCTGGTCACCATATCTCAAAAAAGAATTAGAAAAGATACAGAGAAGAGTGACAAAAATAATAAAGGGAATGGGACAACGTCCCTATGAGGAAAGGCTAAATTGGCTAGGATTCTTCAGCTTGGAGAAGAGAAGGCTGAGGGGATATATAATAGAGGTTTATAAAATACTGAGTGGAATGGAACAGGTAGATGTTAATCACTTGTTTACTCTTTCCAAAAATACTAAGACTAGAGGGCACGCAAAAGAAACTACTAAGTAGTAAATTTAAAATGAATCGGAGAAAATATTTCTTCACAACATGTAATTAAACTCTGCAATTCATTGTCAGAGAATGTGGTAAAAGCAGTTAGCTTAGTAGAGTTTAAAAAAGATTTGGATAATTTTCTAATAGTCTATAAGCCATTATTAAGATGTACTTGGGAAAATCCACTGCTTATAGGAAAACAGCATAAAATCTGGGATCTTGCCAGGTACTTTTGACCTGGATTGGCCAGTGTTGGAAACAGGATACTGAGCTTAATGGACATTCGGTCTGTCCAAGTATGGCAATGATTATGTGTTTATGTACCTGCCAGTGGGAGGATATATGAGGGTGGTGGCAGGCAGGCCAGCAAGTCTGGCCTTTCTTTTTCATTTGTGATTAACTGGAAGCATTGTTTGAACCAAGCTGTCTTTGAGGATTGTTGCCACAGATTTTTTGTTTTGGACATTGATGTGAACTGGGTAACACCCTAGTGACATAAGGAGGACTGGGACATTTTTGCCTCCCCACAGGGGTTTGCCCTGAGAAAAGGCATAATGGAACTTAAGTCCAGAAAGGGACTTGGATACAGTGCTTGAGAGAGACTGTGTGACAGTTGATAATTCCTTTATATTGTGTGAGTGCCAGATTCCAGGCATAGCACCTGCTGGTCAGCCGGAGTGCATTGAAATGCATCCAGCATTGAAAGGACTCCAGAGTGAAGAAGGCTTCACAGCACTGTACATTAGTTAGATTTGCCTAACTGTAATTTATAACACATTCCTCTTTGAACAGTGAAGATGAGATTTTTTTAATCTTTAGTTTTAGTATCTCTGTGGATAGACTCTGAAGTGTGAGTGAATACAGCATAACTTAGCTCTGAGCAACATTTCCATAACCTTCATTACAGTTTTTATTTTGTAAGCTAGATACTTGTCAGTGCAAAAAATGGAGCTTTATAGATATTTTGACTTCATATGTCAAGGAATGCAAATCCATGCTATTCAAAATAATATAACCATCCTGTTATGAATTGGTGATTGTAATTAATGATTAATAATGTCAATAGACCAGAAAAAACATGGGTTTATTAATGTAGATCAGTTCACATATCTAGAAAGAAAATCCTCTTCTGTATCCCAGTTGACTTAGAAAGCATGACCAATGTAGCTATTGTCTCAAGCATTTGTGTTGACAACATCACATATTAGGCCCCTTTTTTCTAAACTGTGCTAGTAATTCCTAGTGCAGCAAATGTGACACAGCCCATTCAATTCAAATGGGCTTTTTCGAATTTGCCTCGTTGGAATTGCTAACACGGTTTAGTTAAAGGGGCCCATAGTCTTGAACCCTCCAGATAGGCCCCTTCTCTCTCCCCCATTGACTCCATCCCTGTTTTTCTCTCTTCCACTGCCTTCTTCCCTCTCCTTCTTTCTCTTCTCAATTGCCCCTCTCTACCCATTTGGATGCTTCTAGCAAATGATATGGCCTAACTTCAGATGTATCAGTTACTGCTATGTGTTCATGCAATTGCATGAACTGTATTTAAAAGAGCTATTTGTGTCTCAAATTTTTATGTATCAGTTATGGTAGAATTTCGTGATTCTTGTACACCAAACACATAGTAGAAAACTTTAGGTAGCAATTCTGTAAAGTGGTGCACTTAGAACTAATTCTATAACAGCTTCTGGGCACCTAAGCCTTTAAGAATAGTAAATCAACTTTGGTGCGCCTAATGGTAGGTGCAGTCACTTACGCCATGCCGTGTCTAAGTGTGCCTTGCATGTATTACTAGGCCAAATGCCCATGATACACCCTTGATCCTCCCGCATTAACACCCTCCATGCAATTGTGCACAATCAGGTGAATTTTCGAAAGAGAAGGGCGCCCATCTTCCGACACAAATAGGGAGATGGGCGTCCTTCTCGCAAGGTCGCCCAAATCTTCATAATCGAAAGCCGATTTTGGGTGCCTTCAACTGCTTTCCATCGTGGGGACGACCAAAGTTCACAGGGGCATGTCGGCAGTGTAGCGAAGGTGGGACTGGAGCGTGCTTAGGGGATGGGTGTCCTCGGCCGATAATGGAAAAAAGAAGGGCGTCCCTGACAAACACTTGGGTGACTTTACTTGGTCCATTTTTTTCATGACCAAGCATCAAAAAGGTGCCTGAACTGACCAGATGACCACCGGAGGGAATCGGGGATCACCTCCCCTTACTCCCCTAGTGGTCATTAACCCCCTCCCACCCTCAAAAGAAATCTTTAAAAATACTTTTTTTTGCCAGCCTCTATGCCAGCCTCAAATGCCATACTCAGGTCCATTGCAGCAGTATGCAGATACCTGGAGCAGTTGCAGTGGGTGCAGTGTACTTCAGGCAGGCGGACCCAGGCCCATCCCCCCAACTGTTACACTTGTGGTGGTAAATGTGAGCCCTCCAAAACCCACCAGAAACCAACTGTACCCACATGTAGGTGCCCCCCTTCATCCCTAAGGGCTATGGTAGGGAGCTATGCACCTGGGACCTTTTCTGAATTCCACTGCAGTGCCCCCTAGGGTGCCCGGTTGGTGTCCTGGCATGTGAGGGGGACCAGTGCACCATGAATGCTGGCTCCTCCCATGACCAAATGGCTTGGATTTGGTCATTTTTGAGATGGACATCCTTGGTTTCCATTATCGCCTAAACCGGGGACGACCATCTCAAAAACGACCTAAGGACGACTATCTCTAAGGTCGACCTAAATTTCATGATTTGGGCGTCCCCGACCGTATTATCGAAACGAAAGATGGACGCCTATCTTGTTTCGATAATACGGGTTGCCCCGCCTCTTCACGGGGCCGTCCTGCGAGGATGCCCTCATGAAAACTTGGGTGCCCCGTTCGAGTATGCCCCTCCATGCGACTTAGGCACAATTTTTTTAGAATTGTGTCTAGCATTTACTTGCAACTGCCTATTAGTGAGATCATTTACATGCATAAATATGGCTAATCTATAAATTAGGGCACATAAATGACACCTAAATTGAGATGTTCTTTATAGAACTGCCCGTTTAGCCACTAGAGACAGAAAAAGCACCTGCATGTAATATGTGAATCGCTTTGTTTGTACCACAGAAAGGCAGTATATCGAGAATCTACTAAACATAAACATATAGCTTGTCTCTTCTTGTCACGGTTCAGTACAGTAGGTTCTAGCTGCATGCACTATTTATTAATTTAAAAGTACATTTGACCCATGTTCTGAAGTGTCCAATATCTGTTTTAGATTAGTGCTGTAGGAAAAAAAGGACAATGGGAGGGAGAGAAGAGAGGGGGAGAAGTTGGACTTGTGGGTAGAGGGGTGGGATGGAAAGATAATGAACAATAAGAGGGAGAGAAGGAGAGAAAAGAGAGGGAGAGATGTTGGACAATAGTAGGGGGAGGGAAGGAAGAGACAGGGAGATATATTGGACTGAAGGGTGAAGTGGAGGAGTAGATGCTGGACAATGGGGTAAGAGAGGAAAAAGAGATATTGAAGCACATGAGCAGAGAGAGAGGAAAAACAAAGGTAGAGATATTGGACCTAGGTTTGGAAAAGAAGAAGGGAGGGGGGAATGCTGGTCAGTGGTAGGGACGAAGGGAATAGAGAGGGTGATGTTGGACTACAGGGACAGGGAAGGAGAGAAAAGAGTAAGATATGTTAGGATGCTTGACTTACCCATTCTCTATTGAGCTTTGGATGCAATAAACACACTACCATATGTTAGAACTGGGAACTGCACCTTTTTCTAAAGTTTAGTAGGCAACTCTTTACAAGGCAGTCTAGACTCATTTGTAATCCCTGATCTATATCTTCATAGAACACACAGTCAGAAGGAGACATTTACGGGTACAGAGTAGGAAAGATTAACAGTATATGCTAACCATATAAGGTTGAAATAAAAGTAGAAATTAATTCAGATGGAATCAGATTATAAAGTGTTTTTTTATATTCTGCAATAGAATCATTTGACCAGAAGTTATTTTTCCAGCTGGGTAACTTCTGCTCACATTGGGAGGTTATCATTAAGGGAGCAATTCTATAACTTGGCACTTTGATGCCACATGCTAAGCGCCAGCTCTCTAACAGTGTCTTGGCACCAAGATTCAATTATAGAATGCCAGCTCTATGGCTATTGTAGTTTGGTATGTCTAAGTGCCCCATGCAATGTATACAACTTATGGAATTCTAAAAGGTGCATGTGTAAGTAGATGATATGCCCATGCCCCACCTATGCTCTACACATCTGTATGCACCCTGGCAGTTAGCATTATAGCACTTACCCACTCCCTTATAAAATAGTGTGTAGTGCCACTTTTGCACTTCAAGCATGTGCCCAGTTAAAGAATCAGAAGTTATTCAGCATTTGGAATTCTATTCTCCTGCTTTTAAATATTTGACAGCATTTTCTGTATTGTTTCTTGCAACTATACAAAGATATTTAGACCACTGACTGGGATTGCTTCCTACAGACACTCTATATTTGTATATTCTTCCAACACTTCACTTGTAATTTCACAGTTGTTCTGAATAATTACCAGATGCTGCATGCATTCAAAGCATGTGTCTTTAAACTCACCTGAATTTACTTCTTTGTAGAAAAGATTCAGATAGAAAATTCAAATCCTTAAATTGCCTTGGTTTAAGGGACTGATTTTGGCTTCTTGTTGTTCATGACCATAGGAAGGAGGGGCAAGTGGGGGGTTCCAAGGCCCAAATTTCTTAGCCACTGATTCTATTTCCCTTCACCCAAATGCTGGACTTATATCCTTATGACTGACTATTTGGGCAACCAGGCAGTGTCCGGCATCTTTCCCTCTACTCCCTCCCCCTGCCCATACAGTTCAGCCCTTCCCATCTCTTCAATCCCCCATTCCCTGCCTACCTTAAAATTTCTCTGTCTTTATAGGTCACTAGCAGTGGCAGTGATCAATATACGTATGTGCAGCCTGATCCAGAGCCTTTCCCACTTTTTGAAAGAATTAACTTTAAAATTTCTTGTTTTGCTTTTAAAATATTTCAAAGACACATGCATACCAGTAAGACAGGCTTGGAATTGCATGTTGATGTTTCCTTCTTTTAAAGCAATTTGTTTTATTTAAATCATTTATTTATAATTTTTCATTTTACAAGGGTCACTTGCAAACAGTAATACAGAGATGACTGCACATTAATACAAGATAAGAAGAAAACAATCCCAACTAGATATATGGATTATGTACAATCTTTCTCTTTCTTAGACCACAAAATGAAGAAAAATAGGGAGAGTGAGATAAGACAAGGAGATCAATTAAACAGTAAACAGAAAAAAGAAAACATGGTATTAACCTGATTATCCCCAGATATTACTCATCTAATTCATTATTCCACATTGGCCATCTGGTTGGCTTCTTCAAGACCGAATATGGTGTACAGTCAATTCATTTCATTGAGAACATACTTATTGTCCAGATTTTAGTTAGAAATAATACATCTGATTACATTCTCTCTCTTTTAAAAACCAGAAATTATTTAACAATACATATACTTAAGTCTCTAATTCAAATCCCACTGATTAAAGCAATCCCAGTTTTCATAGGCTTCACTCCTTTCGAAGTAATAATTAAGGAAATATTTCTGAGGAAACCTTTAGGAGTCATACCTGGAACTCTGAGAAAAACAATAATCTCAACATTAATCATCCACAATAACATCCACCTTATCATTCAAAGTTTCTGGTCCATTATCATTTTCAGGATCATAACCACTTCTAGCTTGTGTAGAACTTCATTTATTATATCAATTTTTCACTCTCAAAGGGTTCAGCCAAATTGTCCATGTAACTCTCCTATAAGATTATATCTGAAACAAAGTTATTTACTACCGCCGTCAGGTCCCGAAGCGCTTTCCAGATGGCATTCCATGTAACCTCCATGGAAGCCAAAAACTCCAAGGTGATTTCTCTTGAGGTGTTTAGGAGTGGTTCCGCCGATTCGGGTTCTGCTGTAAACGTCCTCCATTTCAGCATATGCCTCTAACTCACTCCTTCACTCCTTTGGACATGGTAGTTGAATAATTCGGGAGTGATGGAGTTGTTTTTCTAGGTCCAAGAGCGTCGACACTCCTTTGCCGGCACTAATCAAAGGACTCGCCAACCCTTTCATCTGTGGGCAGTTCAACGCGCAGCAGTCCTGCACTTGCTGCTCAGGGGACAAAATGCTGGTCATCATCGGCTGACCGCCGGTTGTTCCCTTCCTCTCAGTTAAGGAAAGTCAATTGCAGAGAGGGGATTTACATAAAAAAGACAAAACTTCAGAGGGCAGCTGGGCCACTGGGCATATGAACTTCAGGTCACCATCTTAAAAGCAATTTGTTTTAAAAAGATACTTGAACAAACTTTTTCTTGTATGGTGGCATTGACATGGAACATTCTGCCTGATGTCATCAGGAATATTGACTCTTTCTCTTTGTTTGAGGGATGCTTAATTTTTCATTAGTCACATTGTTTTTTCTGGAACTTTAGATTAGTTTTTCATATGTAATTCTTATTGGTCATATAAACCACATCAGGAACTTTCTTAGGGTAGAAGTGGTATATAAGAACAATAAACAAAATAGAATAGCCTTTCCTCTGACAGGTCCTGCCCTTCTCTGATTTTTGAAGGGGTAGAACAGGTCAGAATGAAGGGTCCAGAACAGGCTGCAGGCAATATATGTCAATCACTGCTGACAAGTTTTAAGGTAGATATGGTTGGGTGAAGAGTGTGTGAGAGAGGTGGAGAAGCCAAACCACATATGGATGATGAGTACTGGAGGGGAGTGGAGGGAGAAATGGGCTATACACAAGGGAGGAGAGATGCTGGACAATGGGGGGGGGGGGGGTAGAGATATGTTGGACTCAGGGAGGTAGAGGGGAGGGAAGAAAGATAAAGAGATAATGAATCCTGAGGTGAATGGGAGGGAGGGATAGAAGTGGGATCCAGGGGTGGAAGGTAGGGAGGGGGAGAGAGAGAGAGGAGAGAGACAGAGAGAGAGAGACAGAGAGAGAGAGAGATTGGATAATAGGAGGGAAGGCAATACTTATGTACTTATGCGAGAAGAGAGGGGGAAGTTGGACCTGGGGTAGAGGGGAGGGAGAAAAATATGTTAGACAATGGGAAAGAAGAGGGAGAGATACTGGACAATTGGAGGGAGATAGGGAAGAAAGAGAGAGGGAAAGATGTTGGGCTACATGGGTAGGGAGGAATAGAAGAGAGGAAGGGATGTTAGATTAGGCAGGAGAGAGGGAAGAAAAGAGAGATTCTAGACAACCAGATGGAGGGAGAGAGAAATGCTAGACAATGGGGAGGGAGAACAGCAATAAACAGATGGAGAGAGAGAGAGAGATGCTTGGCTATGGGGGAAAGGGGCAGGAGGGAGGAGAGATGTGGCGGGGAGACACTGGGGGGAGAGGAAGGGGCAATCAGATGTCAGGCTACAAGGAGAAAATACTGTGCTGCAAGGGTGGAGGAAGGGAGATGCTGGTTATGAGGGAACTATGTGGAAGAGGTCATGGGGGGCATTGTTAAGGTGATAAGTGAGAGGAGGATATTTAGTACATAGAAATGTGGTAATGAGAAGTAAATGAAAATTAGCAGGAATAGGAATATGGGGAATGAGTGAAATGGGGAATTAGAGAACTAGGGATTGAAACTTAGGTGAAAATAGGGTGAAATTTGAGTGGACAGAGAAGCAGAAAAGAGGTAAAATAGAAATACTAATATGTCAGAGACAGATGTAGTGAAGGAATGGAATAATACAGGCAGAGAGAGGAGAAATGACAAATGGACAACAGTCCCGGAAGGAGAGGAAGCAGAAGACAGACAGGAAAGCAGAAAAGAAAAACTGGGATCACCATGATTGAAAAAAGTGTCCTTACAACAAATTTAGGGGCCCTTTTACTAAAGCTTAGTGCACACTAATGCATATTAGTGCATACTAAATGTTGTATGTCCTATTATACCTACGGGCTCTAAACTTCAGCAGAAGAGCTCCTTAGAAAAAAGTGTTTATTTTGAATTTATTAACTGGAATATGCTAGTTTGGGAAATATACATTGCAGATATATTTGCACTATGTTCAGTAGAAGAGGAAATGTATTTCTATTTTTATTTCTAAAGCATTGCAATATTAGTTGAGTTTGACTTCTTGGGGCTCCTAATTCAATTTTTGTTTTCATATTTATATTTCTAATTTGTGATCTCTTATTCTATATTTGAGAATCTATATGGTTTTTTGCATGTGACAGAAGTGTGGTGTTCTGTTTGCATATAGTTTCTGTATAGAGATCTGTAGCAATCCCACTTGTTCTGTTTTACCTGTAGTGGGTGTGTTGGTGTTTTAGGGCCCATGTAATATTTGTAGTGCTGCCTATGTTCTTGTTGTTTGAATCATAAGAATTAGTGCTACTGTTGTATGGTAGCTTTCCTACATGTATGTTGAGTTAGGAATTTTTTCAAGTTTTGTTAATATTTCACAATGTGGTAATGAAGAGATTTATTTTGCTATTGCTCAGATGACATTAGGATCAGAATATTTTGTTGTAGCTGACTTCCATTGAGAAGTGCACCTGTTGGGTGGGGAGGGGGAGGGTTAGATTTTTGTGGATGCAAATAATGTGTACATTTAATTCAAAAGAACTGCATTGTGTCATACATACGAGCATTGTCTATCTGGTGTGTCCCAACTGAAAAAAGTTGACCATAGAAGCAGAGCCTCAGCAGCATATAACATACCTGAATGTAACTCACTTTGAGGCTACTATGGAGTACAAAAATACCACTGTGAACTTCTGGAACCCCTTCCTTCCATCTTTAAAAATATTCCCCATGGCATTCAGCCCCATTTCCTCACTCCTTTCATATTTTAAAATGTATAGAACTACCTCTTTCTTACACTGTTTCTCTTTTCCATAAATATGAAGGAGTCACAGAGTTACAAGTTGTGACTGCAGTAATTATTGGTCTATATTGGATGTGTTCTGGACTCTGCACCTCTCTTGCCAATGTTTGTTTGTGGTGGTGTTTGCAAATTGTTAAAGATAAAGAGATTGGAACAAAAAAACATGACTCATCCAAAACACTCCGTTGAGTAATGCAAAAATTGCTTTGCCCCCCCCCCCCCCCCACCACCACCACCTTGGAGAAATTCCTCCCTATAGCCCTCCCTATAGCCTGCATTATCTTAAAATATTCAGAATAAAAACATCATAAAACTTTAATACACACACAACTCAGAATAAATTAACATACAATTCAGAAAATAGAGTGCTGCCCTTGCCTCATTCGAGAAAAGCTTGCTTTAATAAATTAGCTTTTTTTTAAAATTAAATCATAATGTACAACAATCCAACAAAGAATAAGTAAATGGAATTACAAAGAAATAAAACATAACTAATCAAGGATTAAAGAAAAAACAAATCGCCCAGTTCAGGAGAACTACTGGTACATCTTTAAAACAAAATCACAAAATAATGTCAATTAGGAATACCTTAATTCTTTAAACAGTTTTTCAACAATAAATGTACTCAATGCAACAGGATAAATAAGCTTTAAACACAAAGCAATTACCGTGATGCAATTCCTCTCAACTCCTGCAGCAAAGATTTCCATAACTCAGGTCCTAGTACTAAGAAAATTCTGGTTTGGGAAACACGCTGTACTTGACAGAATGAAGGATCTTCAAGTATTCTTTTATTCAACAACTGCAACTAGTGAGGTGGTCTATAAATCCAACAAGGCGATACTTAGAGGTGCTTCATTACATGTGGAGCATGCTCATCGTTGATTTCTCTCTCTCTTTCCAGATGTGTGTGATATTCCTGATGGAAAGGAGACCTACAAAGGAATAATAAAGTAGAAATTTACTTTTTTTGAAATTTAGAACACATAAAAAGCTTTTAGCTGTGTAGAATCCACCAACTGCTTGAGATCTATGGCAAATTTCTACTATTTTTTTCCAAAATGAATGCTTATGTTTTTTTTAACTCACAGGTCATCCTGGGTTTTCTTGTGTGTGATCTATTCTTGTCCCTAAAAGTGGCAGAGACAAGACCTTTAAAAAATTATTACTTCTTTCTGTACATAATTGTTCACAGAATATCATGCAGCATATTAAAGATGGGTTGACTAATTTGTGAATCTGTCTGCAACCTTAGAGCCATAATATATGATTTGTGGTGTTGATTGCAATGTTAAATTCAAATTGCTCTTTTATTGTGATGCTAGGATTGACATCTTTTACTGACAGAACAAACGCCTCTTATATTTCAAAACAAATGCTTCCAAGCCTTCTCTGGCATCATAATCATGGATTGTGATTCATAAGTCATGTAGAACATCTTTAGAGCAAGTTGTTTTAAAATTACACTTTGCATATGGATGTGTAGAGCCCTTGATTCACACTGTCCTTTCAAGAGCAACATTTTATGGTACTAAAATTTATATCTTATGTAAACTTGGTCCCACTCTCACAATCCAGGATGCCAGCTAAGCTCTCCGGGTCAGCACATAGACCAAGGCATACAAAAATAAAGTCTCTCTCTGAGCTGGGCAGAGGCCAGGGCAGGCCAAATCCCAGTAGGCCATGGGGTTTCAAGCCACCACTTGTGTTCTGCCCCCATATGCCAAGGCTGATGCTGCCACTGTTGCTGATGCCACTGCTAAGGCTGCTGCTGCCACCTCTAAATGCATGGAGGCGGAGTTAGACTTAGAGCTGCTCCAGAAGTAGAAAGAAGCAGCTATCTTCAAAGCCCAAGTAAAAGCACTTGAAGAAGCCACGTGGCAGGATGGCGGGGAGGGTTAGCTCAGTCACATTTTTGACAACGATTCTGCCCAGCGAACAGCAGAATATGTGAAGACTCAAACCCTGGCTCATGAAAGTGCACAGTCACAGTCTGACTCGGAAGAGTCATCAGATTCTGAGTAAGCATGTTCCTCCACACCAGAGTCTCACTTGCCTGAAAGAAGCAAGCCTAAAGTAAAGCTTGCCACAGAGGTGAACCGCCACCAGTGTGATCCACATGCTTGCACACAAACGGATGCACTAGCACTGGCTCTAGCTCTAAGAAAGCACACCAAGGGAAATACTTCATTTCAACCAGAGACTCTGGTGCTGCCCAGGAACTCGGGTCAGGCAAAAGTTAAGCAATTACACCCAGCAAAACAACCTTGTGATTAAGCAAGAGCCACCTGACCAGCCATACTTCACGTCTGACTTCAGACCAACCCCTTTGCACAGCCAGCCACAGGTATCTGCTGCCAGTGTGCTAGAAACTTCAGAAAGAGAAGATTTAGCAACATACATGGCTTGCAAAAAGATGGTGTACATGTGGCTTTTTCCAGTTCCGCTCACTGCCACGCAAGAGATGAACCTGATGATAAAGTGGTTAGGAACTGACTCAGCCAATTGTGTAAAGAGCTTACTGGATGAATATTTGCATGATCCCTCAAGAGATTTGAGGGAGATGTGGGAGAGACTTTACCAGCATTATTGTAGCCCAGGTGCAATCCAACAGGCACTGATGAAAAGAATAAGAAGTTACCCAAAGGTGAAAAATAGAGATAATAACAAGTTGCAAGAATTGGGAGAACTCCTCCAGGAATTCGAAGCACTCAATGCTGATCCCAACCTTCCTGACCTGTACTACTTGGATACAGCCTGGGGCATAAATGAGATTATATCCAAGAATACAGCTTGGGGCATAAATGAGATTATATCCAAGCTGACATATGACATAAGAGAAAAATGGTCATCAGTAGGTTCCAAGTATAAAGAGGACCACCGAGCTGTTTCCTCCCGTCACAGTCTTTGTGAAGTTTATCCAAGATTTGGCAAAGAGGAGAAATGACCCCAGCATCATGTTTGATGTACCTGATGCCATCAAGACAGGTTACTTCCTGAGTGAAAGGCCAGACAGGAAGTACAGCGACACCAAGAAGCCTATAGATGTATATATGATGGACGTGTCACCCACAGCAATCCCACCACCTGATCAACCTTCTACTACAGAGAAAGTGGAGGATCTAGACAGACAGTGTCCTATATAAAAGAAACCTCAATCCCTTATTAAATGTAGAGAGTTTAGGGAGAAACTCGTAAAAGAACGTAAAGATCTGTTGAAAAAGTACAGAATCTGCTACAAATATTGCTCCTTATCTAAGCACATGGCTAAAGACTATAAAGCAGCCATCAAGTCTACGGAGTGCAATAGTGACCAGCATGTCAGTGCATTACACCCTGACAAGAGTAAGCATACATATACAGGAACCTCAGACTCAGAGTCAAGCAATGGTGGGGAGTAGGAGGTAGAGCAAGCGTCTCCACCAAACTTTACTCCAAACTGTACACAAGTGTGGAGAAGATCGCAGTGGACGGTCATGCACCAAGTTATGTGTTGCTAAGGTATATCCAAAAGAGCAAGCAGAAAAGGCAATAAAGATCATCCATGATGACATCATCTATGAACAGAATAACCAGTCCCTGGCAAGGATGGAGTTCTTTGATCTAGTTGACATCCAAGAAGCTCATTATCCCTACAACCTCAAGACCTGTACAGGAATGACAAAGAGGACTGGGAGAAGAGTAAATTGATAAGTGATACAAGCGATGGATGGTAGCAACAAGACCCATCTACCGACTCTTATTGAATGTAATCAGATACCTGACAGCCAAGAAGAAATTCCCACACCAGTGGTCACGCAACACCATCATCACCTGCAATCTATAGCTGACTATCTGCAGCCTTTGGACCCAAATGTCAAGCATTGGCGTAGGAAGGGGGGAGCGGTGGGGCGGTCCGCCCCGGGTGCACGCCGCTGGGGGGTGTCGGCTCCGCTGGTTCCCTGCTCTCTCTGCCCCGGAATAGGTTACTTCCTGTTCCGGGGCAGAGAGAGCAGGGAACCAGCGGAGCCGACACGCCTCCCAGTGACGTGCACTCGGGGGCGGATCGGCCCGCCCGCTCCTTGCTTCTCAATGCATGTAAGAATGCGCTCCGGGGGGGGGATGCGCCAGAGGGGGGAGGGTGCACGCGCCGAGGGGGGGTGCGCCGTGCTGCACCCAGGGGGGGTGCACAGCGGCGACCCGCCCCGGGTGTCAGCCGCCCTCGCTATGGCACTGATGCCAAGATCTTACTCTTGTTAGGAAGAAAGGCACCAACATTGATCTAGGGTCACATGCAGGTCCACTTAATGCCCTGTATGCCTACCAACTTACCCTGGGATGGGTGATAGTAGGTGATGTCTGCCTTAACAGACTGAGGAGACCTAGTGTGGATGTCTGCAAGGCATGCATCTTGGAAAATTGGTGCACCACCTTGTTCAACCCTTGTCATAAACATCTGCAAGTGAAGGAGGTTTACAGTTGAGAAGAACCAGACCCCGGCTCAATTATCTGTCAGGACACCTCTCCACCAGATTTAGGAGAACATCTGGGGAGCTCAGTGTTCCAAGTTACCAAGGATGACGACAAACCAACTCTTTCAGTAGATGACAAAGAGTTCTTGAACATTATAGAAAAGGAATTCCACATGGATGAGTCCAACAGCTGGGTGGCTCCACCACCATTCTTGATACCTAGAACACGATCATCTCACTTTATTGTGAACCACTCTGAGAAAGAAACCAGAGAGAAAACAACACTTTACAACATTCATGCAAAACATGCTGGATAATGGCCATGCATAGCCAGCTCCACCATTAAAAGACAAGGAAGAATGCTGGTACTTGCCTACCTTTGGAGTACATCATCTACAGAAACCAGGCCAGATCAGGATTGTGTTCGATTATAGTGCTGAATTTCAAGGAATCTTACTAAACAATGTGCTACTTTCTGGGCCTGACATGATCAAAAATCTAATAGGAGTCTTGATCCACTTCAGAAAGGACCCTATCGTCATAACAGCAGATATTCAGCAGATGTTCTATTGCTTTGTTGTACACCCAGACTGCAGAAACTACTTGAGATTCCTGTGATACTGTGACAATGACATCAACCAGGAAATCATAGAAACAGAATGAGAGTTCATGTCTTTGATAATAGTTGATCACCTGCAGTAGCAACCTATGGGCTTAGAAGGACAGCCCAAGAGGGAGAAAGAGAATATGGCACAGATGCCAGACACTTTATTGAGAGAGACTCTTATGTAGATGATGGTTTAAAGTCCTTACCTACCAAAAGAGAAGCCTTCGACTTACTAAAGAGAGCACAAGCAATGCTGGCAGAGGCCAATCTGAGACGTCATAAAATCGCCTCCAATACTTCAGAAGTAATGAAAGCATTTCCTGCAGAGGATCATTCCATAGATTTAAAAGATCTAGATCTAAGAATAGATACCCATCCACTTCAGAGAAGCCTCGGATTACATTGGGATCTAAAGAAAGACATTTTCATCTTTCAAGTCTCCACCCAAGAGAAGCCATATACATGCAGAGGTATCTTGTCTACAGTAAATTGTCTGTATGATCTACTGGGGTTTGTGGTTCCAGTCACCATTCAAGGAAGATCCCTATTGAGAGAACTTTTCCAAAGTACTGATAAGTGGGATGTTCCATTACCACCAGAAATGTGACAAGAATGGGAGAAGTGGGAAGATTCTCTAAAGACTCTTCAACAACTGCATATCTCATTCACCTACATCCCTGCAGCACTAAATATTGCCTCTCATAAAGAGGTTGCATCGTCACTTCATCAACCAGCTGATGAAAGATCAGACACTGGCCACCAGAGTGTCATCAAAAATGTAGAACTACAGATCATCAGTGACAACTTGGCACCACCTGGGATGTTTTTGTTGTCTGTCTCACAATTTCAACTCCCGCTAGACTACAAGAGAGAAGTCACCAAAGCAACAGTGATTTGGAGACAAACTCTCTCTTTCTCTCTCTCTCTCTCTCCCCCCTCCTTGGAGCCCTCCTAATCACAACCTCTGGCTTCACCTGCAGAGTTTAACTTATTGCAGCAGCCTCTTACTCCTCCCCTTCTCCAGTAACATCCCCTGTCAATCATTGACTTCTGTATGCTGATAATGTTTATAGTTTGATACCAGGTGTGTGTGGGGATGTCTGCCCCCATATTCATGGAGGCAGTATATATTGTAATGTATATTTAATATGAGTATTATTGTATTTAATTGCATTCTTTATTAATTAGCCGAGATTGGGTGGCAGAGCTGGAGGCGGGGATGGTGCTGGGCAGACTTATACGGTCTGTGCCAGAGCCGGTGGTGGAAGGCAGGACTGGTGGTTCGGAGGCGGGGATAGTGCTGGGCAGACTTATACGGTCTGTGCCCTGAAAAGGACAGGTACAAATCAAGGTAAGGTATACACAAAAAGTAGCACATGTGAGTTTATCTTGTTGGCAGACTGGATGGACCGTGCAGGTCTTTTTCTGCCGTCATCTACTATGTTTGTATAATCAATAGCACTGTGTATTAGGACTGCTTTTCCTATAGTTTGCAGTTCCTGTGATTGACTCCTTGTGAGCTTTCCCTATTGGCTGTCAGCTCTGAGCTAGGGCTAGCCTTCCCTCTCTTCCTTTGTGGGCTGTGAGAGAGCCTATCACTGCCTTTATGGGCTGTGGGAGAGCCCAGTCGCTGCCTCTGTGGATTGTGAGAGAGCCCAGTCACTGCCTCCTTGGGCTGTGATAGAGCCCAGTCTCTGACCCTGTGGGATGTGAGAGAGCCCTGTTTTCCTAGAATGCCTTATGAGCAGCAGCAGTTCTATGTATTGATCCCTCCTTAATCTACTGTAATTCCATCAAGACTTTTCACCATTTCACCAAGGCTCTCCTCAAGGATTTCCCAAGACGTTTCCCCAAGTCATTCTCCATTTATTTTCTTTGAGTTCTTCCCCTTATTTTCCTTTGAGTTTTACAGCTTTTCCTCTCAGCTGGGCTGAGGTTCAGGCTATCTTCTTGCCTCTGAGGTGACTAGTTATGGGCAGAAGCAACAATTCTTTTACAAGTAACTGAACTGTAAATTGGATTTTCTTTGTTTATTCTGAGTACTATAATAAAGAAGATTTGCTTAAGAACAGAGAGTCTACTGGTAAAGTTTCTACTTGGGGATGGGTTATGCTGACTGTTTAAACTACAGTATACCTTACCCAGAACAGTACAACCTGGTTCACTTGACATAGTCCTAAAAACAATTCACTATCACTCCAGTGGTTGGTTATATAAACTCTTAAACCTTTACCACCAAAACTTCAACAAGAACAGTCACCACCCAAGTCAATTATAATAATTATCACTCTTCTCTTCCTCAGGGAGTTCCTGGGGTGCTAATCAGCTGAACAATTTCCTGTATCTCCTTAATCTTCTATACCCATCCTACCCAGCTAGACATCTCAGGGTTGTGACTTGCTTGCTCCCTGGTCAGACAAGTGTCCCACTGGGATTTATCCCAGCTGGTGGACTGTGTGAAGGACTGGACCTCCCTGTACACCCCCCCTCTCTCCCTAGAGAAACAGTTTTTTTTTCACCCACTTCCAGGCTTAAACAACTCTTTCCCTGTTCTGCTCAGAGGTGCAATCTCTGCTCATGGGGGGCCCTCTCTCTCTCTCTCTCTCTCTCTCTCTCTCTCTCTCTCTCTCTCTCTCTCTCTCTCTTACTCCTCCTCCTCCTCCTCCTCAGAGCCCTCCTGATCACAACCTCTGGCTTCACCTGCAGAGTTTACCTCATTGCAGCAGCCTCTTACTCCTCCCTTTCCCCAGTAACATCCCCTGTCAATCATTATAGCATGAATATATCCTGCTCATATCAATACACTCAATTTTGTCATTTAAACCACTCCCCTTATTCATCCCAGCACCTGGTTAGGAGCCAAACACATTTAGTAATCCCCTGAGGGACTCACCCACACTGCACTCTAACCTTGATATTCCAGGGGATTACACTTACGTATCTAAATTCTAGGCAGATCATAATCAGAATATCTGAAATAAGAGCAAATCATACAAAACTATTCAAAATCTGAACAGGGTCACAATCAAACCATCTGAAAAAAGAACAATTCATACAAAACATCAAATTCTGAAGCGGTCACAATCAAAACTTCCAAAAGTAAAACTAGCTCATGCAAACTTACTGTCAACAATCAGTTATTCAAAGTCGTTAAATCACGGGAGGATTATGAAAAATTGCAAGCAGACCTTACGAGACTGGGAGACTGGGCGTTAAATGGCAGATGACATAGTAACATAGTAACATAGTAGATGACGGCAGAAAAAGACCTGCACGGTCCATCCAGTCTGCCCAACAAGATAACTCATATTTGCTGCTTATTGTGTATACCCTACTTTGATTTGTACCTATGCTCTTCAGGGCACAGACCGTATAAGTCTGCCCCGCACTATCCCCGCCTCCCAACCACCAGCCCCACCTCCCACCCACCGGCTCTGGCACAGGTACAGACCGTATAAGTCTGCCCAGCACTATACTCACCTCCCCAGCCCTGCCTCCCAACCCCGGCTCTGGCACAGACCGTACAAGTCTGTCCTGCCTCCCAACCCCGGCTCTGGCACAGACCGTACAAGTCTGTCCAGCACTATCCCCGCCTCCCAACCACCAGTCCCGCTTCCCACCACCGGCTCTGGCACAGACCGTATAAGTCTGCCCAGCCCTATCCCCGCCTCCCAACCTCCAGCCCCGCCTCCCGATCTTGACTAAGCTCCTGAGGATCCATTCCTTCGGCACAGGATTCCTTTATGCTTATCCCACGCATGTTTGAATTCCGTTACCGTTTTCATTTCCACCACCTCCCGCGGGAGGGCATTCCAAGCATCCACTACTCTCTCCGTGAAAAAATACTTCCTGACATTTTTCTTGAGTCTGCCCCCCTTCAATCTCATTTCATGTCCTCTCGTTCTACCACCTTCCCATCTCCGGAAAAGATTCGTTTGCGGATTAATACCTTTCAAATATTTGAACGTCTGTATCATATCACCCCTGTTTCTCCTTTCCTCCAGAGTATACATGTTTAGTTCAGCAAGTCTCTCCTCATACGTCTTGTAACGCAAATCCCATACCATTCTCGTAGCTTTTCTTTGCACCGCTTCAATTCTTTTTACATCCTTAACAAGATACGGCCTCCAAAACTGAACACAATACTCCAGGTGGGGTCTCACCATCGACTTATACAGGGGCATTAACACCCCCTTTCTTCTGCTAGTCACACCTCTCTTTATACAGCCTAACAACCTTCTAGCTACTGCCACCGCCTTGTCACACTGTTTCGTCGCCTTCAAATCCTCAGATACTATCACCCCAAGATCCCTCTCTCCGCCCGTACCTATCAGACTCTCCCCACCTAACACATACGTCTCCCTTGGATTTCTACTTCCTAAGTGCATCACTTTGCATTTCTTCGCATTGAATTTTAATTGCCAAACCTTAGACCATTCTTCTAGCTTCCGTATGTCCTTTTTCATGTTTTCCACTCCCTCCGGGGTGTCTACTCTGTTACAGATCTTAATATCATCCGCAAATAGGCAAACTTTACCTTCTAACCCTTCGGCAATGTCACTCACAAATATATTGAACAGAATCGGCCCCAGCACCGATCCTTGAGGCACTCCACTACTTACCTTTCGCTCCTCTGAGCGAATTCCATTCACCACCACCCTCTGGCGTCTGTCCGTCAACCAGTTCCTAATCCAGTTCACCACTTCGGGTCCTATCTTCAGCCCCTCCAGTTTATTTAAGAGCCTCCTGTGGGGAACTGTGTCAAAAGCTTTGCTGAAATCTAAGTAGATTACGTCCATAGCTCGTCCCTGATTCAGTTCTCCTGTCACCCAATCAAAGAACTCAATGAGGTTCGTTTGGCACGATTTCCCTTTGGTAAATCCATGCTGTCTTGGATCTTGCAACTTATTGGCTTCCAGGAAATTCACTATCCTTTCCTTCAGCATCGCTTCCATTACTTTTCCAATAACTGAAGTGAGGCTTACCGGCCTGTAGTTTGCAGCTTCTTCCCTATCACCACTTTTGTGAAGTGGGACCACATCCGCCGATCTCCAATCCCTCGGAACCTCTCCCGTCTCCAAGGATTTATTAAACAAATCTTTAAGAGGACCCGCCAGAACCTCTCTGAGCTCCCTCAATATCCTAGGGTGGATCCCATCCGGCCCCATGGCTTTGTCCACCTTTAGCTTTTTAAGTTGTTCATACACACTCTCTTCCGTGAACGGTGCTCTATCCACTTCAATCTCATTTGTACTTTTTGCAGTCCATCGCGGTCCTTCTCCAGGATTTTCTTCTGTGAAAACAGAACAGAAGTATCTATTTAGCAAATTTGCTTTTTCTTCATCATTATCCACATAATGTGAGCAAGTGCAAAGTGATGCATGTGGGAAAGAGGAACCCGAATTATAGCTATGTCATGCAAGGTTCCACGTTAAGAGTCACAGACCAAGAAAGGGATCTAGGTGTCGTCGTCGATGATACGTTGAAACCTTCTGCTCAGTGTGCTGCTGCAGCTAAGAAAGCAAATAGAATGTTAAGTATTATTAGGAAAGGAATGGAAAACAAAAATGAGGATGTTATAATGCCTTTGTATTGCTCCATGGTGCGACCACACCTCGAATATTGTGTTCAATTCTGGTCGCCACATCTCAAAAAAGATATAATGGAATTGGAAAAGGTGCAGAGAAGGGTGACAAAAATGATAAAGGGGATGGGACGACTTCCCTATGCAGAAAGGCTAAAGTGGCTAGGACTCTTCAACTTGGAGAAAAGGCGGCTGAGAGGAGATATGATAGAGGTTTATAAAATAATGAGTGGACTTGAACGGGTAGATGTGAAGCGTCTGTTCACACTTTCCAAAAATACTAGGACTAGGGGGCATGCGATGAAGCTACAATGTAGTAAATTTAAAACGAATCAGAGAAAATTTTTCTTCTCTCAACGTGTAATTAAACTCTGGAATTTGTTGCCAGCGAATGTGGTAAAGGCGGTTAGCTTAGCGAAGTTTAAAAAAGGTTTGGACGGCTTCCTAAAGGAAAAGTCCATAGTCCGTTATTAAATGGACTTGGGGAAAATCCACTATTCTGGGATAAGCAGTATAAAATGTTTTGTACATTTTTGTGGTCTTGCCGGGTATCTGTGACCTGGATTGGCCACTGTTGGAAACAGGATGCTGGGCTCGATGGACCTTTGGTCTTTCCCAGTATGGCAATACTTATGTACTTATTAATCTACGTGTAGTGGTGCAAAAAGGGACAATGCTAAGCTGTTCTTGTCAATTGCAAGGCCTAACTTCCTGCTGTTCTTTTCCATATGTAATCTTATAAAATTATCATTGCACAACTATTTTTCTTTTTCTAGGAACAGGGAAATCTTTGTACTAACCTTATATTATCAAATAACCTTCGAGTTATGAACCAAGTGAAGACACATGTTTTTGATTCCTCATGTGTCACAGTATGAAACAATAAACCATGTTGACCTCACATATGTGGAACAGAGTTAAGCAAAGTTGAAATGTATTTGAATCCGATTTAGTGTCTCTGCTCTATTTTTTTCGCGCTGTGAAGTTTGACAATACTGCAAAGCCTTGAGGTGCAATAAAAAAAAAAGTTAATGAAATACACAGTAGAATAGAAATGGCACTGTAAGCTATGTTCAGGGTCTCTTCTGTGTCTGTGGAAAAAATGGAAGAAGTCATTACTTTTTGTCTGGTTCTTCAATGGCCTTAGGCAGACATGTCCTTTACTTTCCTCATCTCTGCCAATTGTAGTGGCTGTGCTAGAATAATGCATACTACAGTTTACAATCCACTCCCTGTTCCAGATGGCAAAACCTAAGTAGCATTTGTTAGGGAGTACATGAACTTGTCTATATTAAACTCTGCGAAAAAAAGATAGCAGTTTGAGAGACAAAGATGACTGCTTCCAAAAATGTATTTCATTTTTCACACATGACATTATATAATAGAATTTAATAACTTTAGTTAGTCAAAAGTGTGAGAAACTAAGCATAGTGCTTCCATTGCAAAACTGATCTTCACCAGGGATGATTGACTCTCTGTATACTGGTAGTAAAAGAGATTGTGGGTTGTATTCAATAAAGATTTTTTTTCTGTAGACACAGATCCTGAAATTCTAGAAATGGCACTTAAAATTGCATGTGGACATTTAGGCGTACACCCAATTTGCGATCACAATTTAATTGAATAACATGCCAATTAGTGCCAAAAATGGAATGCTAATAATCAATTATCAGCACTGATTGGCCTTAATTGAAATTTACATACACATTTTTAGGTACTTGGATTCCCGTGTAAATTTCATGCATGGTTCTGAAAGGGGTGCGGCCATGGAAGTGTCATGAGTGGATCAGGGGCATTGCTAGAATTTATGTGCACTGTTATAGAATAAGGGAGATAAGAGTCTAATTTAGACATGAGGATTTACACCATGGCTTACTTGGTGAAAATCCTTTCTTCTAAAGTTAGTGGCTAACCCCCAGATTCTGTTCTTCATGCCAAGAGATCCATGCTGAAATCCAAGCATATTCTGTAACAACGTAAATAACTTAATTGGCTTAACAAGCCAATCAGCATTGTTAACAGCACTTAACAAGCAATAATGAGCACTAATTGGCAATAATTTGAACTTACGCGCACAACCCCCTAAGTGTATTCTGTAACATACTGTGCCTAAATTTGAATGCATGCAGGCAAAAGGGGGCATGGTTATGGCCCACCTTTTTCCATGTTGTTATAGAATATGGCCCTCTGCGCCTAAATCTATGCACTAGAATTTACACCATGTTTTCGTTAGCATAGATGGAGACATATAGTTTTAGGTGCTAGGATATCAACTAAGCATATTCTATATACCACACCTAAATCTAGGCACCACTTATAGAATACACTTAGGCATAAATGTTTTCTGCGTGGATTTTCTAGGCACCATATGTAGAACCTGGCCCTAAGCATGTTCTATAAAATTGCATGTTCATAGAGTAGCACTTAGTGCATTATTTTCAGCGCTGATTTTTCAGTGCTATTTATAGAATCACCTAATAAACAGTGGAGCGTCATCTGTAATATCATCTGCATAAACGTTTGCATCGTGGCTGTCTACATTGATGTTGTTGTTGTTACCGTTATAGATTATGTCATCCTCTGATCCATCCATAGGATTGCTAATTTCACACTTTAGGCAAGATTTCCAAGATTTTTCAGTTTCTGATGAAATTGAATTCCATTAATCTTTGATCCATTTGTCACTTAGTCTGCATTCAGTTTCATCAAATTACCTCCTTTGGTCAATCGTGCTTAACTTGAGCACATCCATCCTTGCCACATAAACAGTCCTTGAAAGGCTTATTAATGCACATATCTAGCAGTTGAAGCATTGATGTCAATCCACCAAGAATAACTGCTAATGTCATTGCCATTTTCTTCACCTCATGTCTCAAGTTTCAAGTTTCTCTTTAATTTGATAGATATACCACAAAGGGTATATTGTGAACCATGATAGTGGTTCACAATCTATATAAATAATTCCCACCTCCAACGTTCTGAAGCTGACTCCGTGCCACTGAAGCCCTGAAGCCTGCCCCTGAAGCCCCCCCTGTAGTGTTCGTAGGGTCTCAGCACCACTCATAGCCCTGCCCTCAGCCCCGCCCACCCCCCACATAATTCGCAGCTCCAACGTTCTGAAGCTCACTCCGTTCCACTGAAGCCCTGAAGCCCTAAAACCCTGAAGCCCTATAGTGTTCGTAACCTCACTCAGCATCACTCATACAGCCGCCCACAGCCCCGCCCCTCACAGGATACCCTCCCCCACCGCCACCCGCCACCACCACCAACTTCCCCCCCCCCCCCCCCCGCCGATGACCCTCCCGCCACCAACCCCCCCGTCGCCTACCTTTGCTGGCGGGGGACCCCAACCCACGCCAGTCGAGGTCATCTTCTTCCTTCAAAAGGTTTCCTCCTTCTGTTTGACGTCTTGCACATTGTACGTGCAGGACATCAGCCTCACAGAATGAAGGCTTGCTGAGCTGATCTTTGTTCTGTGAGTCTGACGTCCTGCATGTACAATGTGCAGGACATCATAAACAGAAGGTGGATGCCTTTTGCATGAAGAAGACAACCTCAGCTGGCGGGGGTTGGGGTCCCCCGCCAGCAAAGGTAGGCGATGGCGGGTTGGCGGCGGGAGGGTTGTCAGCAGGGGGAGGGGGTCCTGGAACTCGAAGGGGAGGGGGTCATACAACAAGGAGCACAGCGTGTCAAATCAAGCAAACTCCAAGGGAGGGGGAGAGGTGCCGCCGTGCAACTCGACGGGGAGGAATGCCTGACGACACACAGAGGGACGGAAAGAGGTAGGGAGGGGGCCACGGAACCTTTGATAGTGCCCGTTTCATTGCTAACAGAAGCAGGCCTTTTTCTCTAGTATAATATAATATCAGAGAGAGGAAAATAGAAAGGAACTACCATGTGTATAGGACACGGAAAAGGACAAAAAAGAAGACAAAATAAAAAAGATAGGAGGGGAGGAATTCTTCTTAAAAGAAGGTGCAATAATTGTTGTTTGTTAGAATAGCCACAGGTTTAGAGACATCCTATTGAAGACTCCTGAGGCAGGCCAGTGTGGCTCAAACATGACTCGTGTTGAGTCTTTGAATACTTTAATAAACTCCTTTTATGTTGGACATCATCTAGTTGTACCTTTTTTTTGTCACTTTTGCTGTGTTGGACATGACTTTGCGATTGCGAGAGCTACTGTTCTTCTATGTTTTGCTGTGGACAGTTGGAATGACCAGAAGGCATTGAACCAAACAATGGAGTGTCCACGAAGGAGCTTAAAGTGACAGGTATTGGGATATGATAGGGGAATGACCAAAACAAATTACCACATGAACCAACATTAAAGTTGAATGCACACAGGTATAGAAGCCAATATTCGTGTCTTAATAAAGGAGTAGCATGATTATATTTTCTTTCACCAGTGATTAAATTAACCACTTAATTCAGCAAATTTCCCATTGAAATAATCCAATGAATAAACCATTACAGTAGTCGATAGTTCAGAGTACTAGAGCATATATGAGAATCTGTACAGCACCAGCTTCTAGAAAAGGGTGAAGGGCACAAATCTGATGGAGATGGTAGAAACCTTTAGAAATTACTGTAGAAATATGATGTAAGAACATAAGACCTGCCTCAATGGTAACGCCTAAGACCTTGAGAGAATCCAAAATTGGTATAACAGTATCAAGTAGATGTGCCTGATTCAGAGTAGGAGAGACTGGAATATGGGAGAATATCATGGCCTTTGTTTTCCCTAAGTTCAATTTCATCCTATTAGATTGTATCCAGCACAAGATCTGATCAAGTTTAGGAACCAGAGAGAGATGATAGGACTAAAAGTTCAAAAGATATCAAGATTTGCGTATCATCAATGTAAATAAATGGCACAAAACCTAAGTCAGAGATGAGGGTTACCAAAGTGGCCATAAAAATGTTTAATAGTAAAGCAGCTAACAAAGAGCCCTGTGGGACTCCAAAATGCACTGGAATAGAATCTGAGAAGGCATCCATGTCAGAGAATATGAAAAGAATGGCCAGACAAGTAAGATTGAAACCTATGCCATGCAGTTCTAGTGACACCAATTTGACCTAAGCTTTGTAGGAGCACAGTATGTCAAATGCTGATAAGTCTAAAGACAATAGAAGAATTGCCTGGTTTTGGGATAAAGCAACTTGAACTGTGGTCAGTAAAGCGATGATTCAGTACTATAGAAAGGACAAAAGCCCATCTGATTAGGATGCAAGGCAGAAATAATTCTACATGCTCTGTTAGGTGCATCAAGACTAAGAACTCTGCTCCCTTTGCAAGAAGTTACAAATTGGATGCTGGGTGGTAGATGGTAACTTCCCTTGCTGAGGAATTAATATCTTTCTGTCTAGGAAGAATGATGGTTTTCTTCCAAAGGGATGGAAATTGCCCCAGCGTGAAACTAGCTGAGATAGTTGGAAACAATACAGGAATGAGGGGATAGTTAGCTGTACTAGACTTGATGGAAAGGGATCGTGCCTCTCCAAAATGAGACCCAACCTCAGGAGTCTGGCCCATAAATTTGTTTAAATAAATGGTTTTCAAAGTTACTCTAAAATCTGAGTGAGAGTGTATTAACCATAGTTCCCCAGGCAGGGCATTCCAAAGAGCAGTGCCAGCAACTCAAAACATTGCCTTCCGATCTTTAACATCATCTGCTATATGTGCACAAAATGTATCCTCAACCAATAGCGAGGGTCTCTTGTAAAGTGTAGCACCTGGCCATGTATTTCATATGTAGTGCAACCACAATTTTGTTCCTTACTCATCCATTCAGCCCTTTCATTGTGTATGAACAATTACACCTCTGGACAGTTTTAGGTTATTGGGCATCTTTTTGCATTAAAAAAAGTTTGCAGCTTTGTTTCATCAACCAGGCAAGACATGACAACTGTAAAATGGGTTTTCTCATGTCCAGCTACAGAGGGGCATTTTCGATAGAACATCTAAATCAGAATTTGGACGTTTTACAAAAACGTCCAAATTCTGAACAGGAAAGAAGGTCATTTTCGAAAAAAGATAGACTTCTATCTTTTCTGTTTGAAAATGCTATGGACATCTTGTGATTTGGACGTTTTGTGATTTGGATGTCCTTTTTTTGGTCCATTTTCGAACAAAAAAAACGTCCAAATGCAAAATGTCCAAAACAGAGGAGGAGTGGCTTAATGGTTTGTGCAGCGGGCTTTGATCCTGGCAACATGGGTTCAGTTCCCACTGCTGCTCCTTGTGACCTTAAGCAAGTCAAATGCACAAGGGGCATTTTTGGATATGACATCTAAGTCTGAATTTGGACGTTTTTTGTAGGGATGAAACCATTTACATGCACTGAGGAGGTAAAAGCTTCAACGACATTGGGACAGGTAATTAGGGAATGTACACTCTTGCTATGAAGTATAGAAAAATAGCACTCTGATATTTAGATATATGTAATGAGACCTCCTTTTCATCTATAGATCTGAATTCAAAGCCCAAATCAACTGATAAACAATAGACACAAGATTCAGATGTTATTTAAAAAATAGAAAGCTTGGCATCAGATAGAATAGTGGAATAGTGACATCCCAGGAAAGCAGTAGGGCATCCTTGGGGGCACTGCACTACACATCTCACCATTTCTCCCTTACCTTGTCTGCTGAGCCCCCCCCCCCCCCAAAAAAAAAACCCACTACCCCCAACTGTACACCACTGCCATAGCCCTTACAGGTGAAGGGAGCACTAATATGTGGGTACAGTGGGTTTCTGATGGGTTTTGGAGGGCTCACAGTTTCCTCCGCAAGTGTAACAAGTAGGGGAAGGTAGAAGCCTGGGTCCACCTGTCTGCAGTGTACTACACCACCACTAGAATACTCCAGCAACCTGCATGCTATTCTAATGGACCTGAGTAAAACATCTGAGGCTGGCATAGAGGCTGGCAAGTAATATTTTTAATCACATTTTTTGGGGTGGGAGGGGGATAGTGAGCACTGGGGAGTAAGGGGAGGTGATCCCTGAGTCCCTCCAGTGGTCATCTGGTCATTTGAGGCACCTCTCGTGTGGAGTAGAGAAGTAATCTAGTGGTTAGTGCAGCAGACTTTGATCCTTGGGAAGTGGGCTCAATTCCCACTGCAGCTATTCACTATTAAAAAAAAACAGGTATAGCTCAAAATGTCTAAGTTCTAGTCTTGGACATCTTTGTTTTGTTCCATCATTGCTGAAAGACGTCCATGTTTTAGGAACATCCAAGTCCCGCCTTGAACACACCTCTGGCATGCCCCTTGAGATTTGGATGTCCTTCAGATGGACTTAAGAGAAAGACGTCCAAAAAGAGGTTTTGATAATACTGATTTGGAGGTTTCTGTGAGATAAACTTCCAAATGCTGACATGTCACTTTTTGGACGCCTATCTCTTTTGAAAATGAGCCTGAAGGTCTTCCTGCAATTTTTCACAGACTGCATGTGTTTTAACAACCTTGAATAGTTTTGTGTCATCTGCAAATTAAATCATCTCACTTGTCGTTCCTATTTTCTCCCTTTGTGCAGCATTTTCTCTATCTTCCTATTCTTCCCCATACCTAGTATCTTCCCTTTCTTACTTCCCTCCCTCCCCCATCTAGCATCTTCCTCCATTGTCAACATCTCCCTTTTTTTCTCCCTAATTTTCCCCCATTGGCATTGGAAAGAGCAGAGAAAAAGTTAGTAAAGGAGTTCTAAGAAAACCTGTTTTATTGGACATAATACATTTCTTGATTAGCTTTCGAAGGTTGTCCTTCTTCGTCAGATCGGAAATAAGCAAATGTGGTAGCAAATAGTATATATAAGAGAAACATCAAAGCATTACTTTGACAGTCTGACAGAGTGGGAGGGTAGGGGTATGCATGGGGACATCAAAGCATTTCATTGATATTCTAACAGGATGGGTGTTGGTAGGTGAGAGGAGGGTAATAAACAGAGAAATAAACAGAGAAATGCAACTTTATGGTTTATAATGGGTTAGAAAACCCAGATCCTTATTAAGTCCTGTCTGTTGGGTGTTAAAATATTCAATCATTCTTATTTCAAAGGTCTTACGTTCCTATATTGTTTTACTACTACTACTACTATTTAGCATTTCTATAGCGCTACAAGGCGTACGCAGCGCTGCACAAACATAGAAGAAAGACAGTCCCTGCTCAAAAAGCTTACAATCTAATAGACAAAAAATAAATAAAGTAAGCAAATCAAATCAATTAATGTGAACGGGAAGGAAGAGAGGAGGGTAGGTGGAGGCGAGTGGTTACGAGTCAAAAGCAATGTTAAAGAGGTGGGCTTTCAGTCTAGATTTAAAGGTGGCCAAGGATGGGGCAAGACGTAGGGGCTCAGGAAGTTTATTCCAGGCGTAGGGTGCAGCGAGACAGAAGGCGCGAAGTCTGGAGTTGGCAGTAGTGGAGAAGGGAACAGATAAGAAGGATTTATCCATGGAGCGGAGTGCACGGGAAGGGGTGTAGGGAAGGACAAGTGTGGAGAGATACTGGGGAGCAGCAGAGTGAGTACATTTATAGGTTAGTAGAAGAAGTTTGAACAGGATGCGAAAACGGATAGGGAGCCAGTGAAGGGTCTTGAGGAGAGGGGTATTATGAGTAAAGCAACCCTGGCGAAAGACGAGACGGGCAGCAGAGTTTTGAACCGACTGGAGAGGGGAGAGGTGACTAAGTGGGAGACCAGCAAGATTGCAGTAGTCTAAACGAGAGGTGACAAGGGTGTGGATGAGGGTTTTGGTAGAGTGCTCGGAAAGAAAGGGGCGGATTTTACGGATGTTGTAAAGAAAGAAACGACAGGTCTTGGCAATCTGCTGGATATGAGCAGAGAAGGAGAGAGAAGAGTCAAAGATGACCCCAAGGTTTCGAGCTGAGGAGACAGGGAGAATGAGAGAGCCATCAACAGAAATAGAAAACAGGGGGAGCGGGGAGGTGGGTTTGGGGGGGGGGGAAATGAGAAGCTCGGTTTTGGTCATATTTAATTTCAGGTGGCGTTGAGACATCCAGACAGCAATGTCAGACAAGCACGCTGAAACTTTGGTTTGGATGCAAGGTGAGATATCTTGGGTAGAAAGGTAGATTTGGAAGTCATCAGCATAGAGATGGTAGGAAAAGCCATGGGATGAGATTAATGAACCAAGGGAAGAAGTGTAGATAGAAAAAAGGAGGGGACCAAGAACATAACCCTGAGGTACGCCGACAGGCAGAGGGATAGAAGTAGAAGAGGATCCACCAGAGTGAACACTAAAGGTGTGGAGGGAGAGGTAGGAAGAGAACCAGGAAAGGACAGAGCCCTGGAATCCAAGTGAGGACAGGGTATCGAGAAGTATGCTGTGATCGACAGTGTCAAAAGCAGCGGAAAGATCAAGAAGAATGAGGATGGAATATTGACCTCTGGATTTAGCCAGTAATAGGTCATTGGAGACTTTAGTAAGCGCAGTTTCGGTTGAGTGGAGAGGGCGAAAACCAGATTGTAGTGGGTCAAGAATAGCATGTGAGGAGAGAAAATCAAGGCAGCGGCGGTGAACAGCATGCTCAAGTAATTTGGAGAGAAAAGGAAGGAGGGAGATGGGTCGGTAATTAGAGGGACAAGTAGGGTTGAGTGAAGGCTTCTTAAGGAGAGGTGTGACCACAGCATGTTTAAAGGCAGCAGGGACAGTCGCAGTGGAAAGTGATACCTTTCAGTATTCTTACTGTGAAATCACTGGTGCAGTGTTCTGGTCTTGTAAAGTGTTGGCCCACAGGGGTGGGGGCTTGACTGGCACCGGCTATTTTCATGTGATGTCTGTGCAGATTGAATCTTGTCTTAAGCATCTGGCCTGTTTATCCAATATAGCATCCTTTGTTACATTATTTACACTGAATGATATATACCACATTGGAAGATGAGCATGTAAAATAGTCCTTTATGTTGAATATTTTTCCCTTGTGAATGACTGTGGGGTCTTCTGAAATGTTTTGGCAAAGCTTGCAGCTGGATGTGTTACAGGGAAACATGCCCTTTTCTTTTTTCTGTCTGTGTTGGGAGTTTACTTCTGATCAGCTTTTTGTTTGATTTCTATTGATAACCTTTAAGAGTGGACTAGCACGGCTACCACACCTCCCTACTTAAGAAAACCTGTAAAGGAGGATTTGAGCAAAAGAAAGCCAGAGATGGTAATACATGGAATAAAGATGCTTAAATTATGTCAAGGTGAGGTGAGACAGAAGTGCTAAAGAAGATGTGCATGATAGACAGAGGTTGGGAAGGGAAATAGAAGGTGACAGAGTCAGGGAGGCTGAATGAAGGAAGGATGAATTGTAGGAAGCCATAAGTAGTAAATGGAGGGGGAGGGTATCGGGATGAAGAGACTCAGAGAAATATTGGGAGGGGAGAGTTAGACACACACACACACATAGGTACTAGGAGGAGAGGAGAGAGGTTCAATGGAGAAAAGAAAGAGAGAGAGAAGTGAGGAGGCAGCTTTTGATGTTAGTCCATTAGTTTTCCTGTTCATTCTATAGATATAAATGATATATTCTAGCAGAATCTACAAATCAAGTACCCAAGAAAATTAAGACCTTACAGAAAAGCTTAAAATACTGATCTTTTGAGCCCTTCTCCATGTTGATTGGAACACAGTCCTCAAAACACTATATAAACCTGCTATCGCATCCTCATTTCTGAGCCTTTACATTACAATCTGAAGGTCCAATGACCATTGGCTTTGATGGTCTTTTAACAGGTTCTATATGCACTGTAACATGAATTGCTTGTCTTATTTTAGTATCAGGGTCATATTTATGCTGCATCAGTGCTTTGTTTCAGTATTTTTCAGCACAGTTGGCAGAGACCTACTGAGTTGAAACATATTGAAACATAAAGCACTGATGCAGCATAAATGCTTTTTTTTTTCCTTTTCACCTCTCCCTAACTATTTATACTCCCCTATAAGAACAAAATAAACAAGGATTTCAGTGGACTTTCACTACAAGCAAATGAGAAAGTGAGGAAACACAGCTTTTAGAATTGTATGGCCTGTATTTTATGTTAAGAAATATAGGGGCCCTTTTACTGAGCTGCGCTAAAGGTGATATGCACTATCTTTAGCGCATGGATTTCCCACATGCTAAGGCCACTTTTAGTGTGGCGGTAAAATGGCTGCAATTTTGTGTGTTTCCAATAATGGCCACATGCTAATTTCTCAATTAGTATGCAATTACTATATAATATTACCAGATGGTATTTGAATACTCCTCTCTCCACTTGTGTGCTCCAATAATAATGTTATTTATCAACTCCAGGACCTCAACGCTTCCAAGCCTGGCTATTCTGCAAAGAATACATGCTCTTTTTCTCTCATATGAGCGCCACCGCTATCACTGGAGCTTTGTTCCTATCATTGGCCCTTATTTTTTGTTTTTAGTTAATGCGGCAGGAACAGCACAAACCAATGTAAAAAAACTCAAACCGGAGGAAAAAACATTGGTTTCCGATTAACCAGCCAAATGCTAACACCCTTAGTGTGAGAGAAGAGATATCCAAAAAACTCTATTAGAATCAAGCACTTTCCAATCCTTATCTATTTTATTGCAGTTTTATATTTCTTTGGTTTGCAGTACTCTTAATGCCCACTACCAGCCGTGCACTTATCTGTTCACAGCGTATCATCCAGCTGTGTTGTGGCTTGGATTGTTTAGTCCTGCCAATTAGTATGCCAAATAGACCTGGAGAACTATAATAAAAGCTCCTTATGTATAATTATTATCTATAAGATCTGTTCCTTCTTTAAAAAATGTACAGTTTTTTTGTTACATTTGTACCTCGCGCTTTCCCACTCATGGCAGGCTCAATGCGGCTTACATATTATATACAGGTACTTATTTGTACCTGGGGCAATGGAGGGTTAAGTGACTTGCCAAGAGTCAGTCTCAGCATACACTGATGCATATAAATTATCTTGTGGGCATGGAGGAGTTTTCTTGTTTGTACATCCAATTTTTCAAGATTCTACAATTTTACAGTTCTATAACTTTGGAGTGGAATGGTAGTCTAGCATTTAGAGCAGTGGACTCAACATCCAGGGATACCTAGTTCAAATAATCAAAACAAAATTATTTTCTTGAGGCAACTACTTGTCTCAATTATGGAAATAAAATTATACAACATTGACCACTATATTGGTAATACTTAAATGAAACCAAGATACAAATCATCATAAAAAGTAATTAATAATCAGACTGTTATATACTCCGGATACATTCTCAATCTATCATACAGTGTCCATATGAGTACTTAAACTTTCATGTTTACATTCTCAGCTTCTTTAGAACTCAAAAAATCGTCGAGTTGTTTTGGCTGTTAAAGCACTTTTTAATATTAATTTTAAACTCCTGTAATGTTTTCTACTGATACTAGCCGTTGAGCCCGTAAAAATGGGCTAGTAAAGGAAGGGGGGGTTGAAAGGTCCCCCTGGATAGGTCGCCGCCGCCCCCCCCCCCCCCGGAGTCCCCTCTGCCACCCCTCCACCTGGGCCAGGTACCTGGCTTCACTATTCAAACCGCCAGAACGCAGCACACAGCTCATCTGAGCTGCCGTCGGCCTTCCTTCTTCTCTGCGTGTGTTCCGCCCTCGTGTGACGTAACGTCGGCGAGGGCGGGACACAGGCAGAGAAGAAGGAAGGCCAACGGCAGCTCAGATGAGCTGTGTGCTGCGTTCTGGCGGTTTGAATAGTGAAGCCAGGTACCCGGGCCGGGTGGAGGGTGGGTGGCGGCGGTGACTCCGGGTGGGTGGGTGGGGGGGAGCGGTAGCAGCAACCCTGGGGGGGGGAGCGGTGGAGACGGCGGTTCCCTCACTCGCAGGTGCGCAGGTTCCCTCTCTGTCACGCCCCCATCATCATATATTGACACGGGGGCGGGACAGAGAGGGTCTCTACTGCACATTTGCGAGTGAGTACGCCTCTTGCCATTTATATGTTTGATGATTTTCCTTTAGTAATTTTTGCTTGATTATTGCTGTTTCCTCTGCTATTAGATATTTATTTACACCTTTCTGTTCAGGTTCCTCTATGCACCATTCATTAGTCAGAGAGCTGTTTTCAGTTTTGCTCATTTTTCCTAAAGTTGCTTTAGTATATTATATTGGGCCAAAAATTATCCTGATGTTGTCTGAAAAACCTTTTACTACACTGAGAGGAAGTTATCAATGTGGGCTACTGTGGTCTCATTGCATAAAATGGGGACCTGTCTTGTGGTAAAATTGTCCAATTTAACAGTAGCCCATGTTGATAACTTCTCCCCTCAGTGTAGTAAAAAGTTTTTCAAACAGCACCAGGATAACTTTTGGCCCAAACAAATATACTGGTACTGTAGAGGTAGTCATGTACAACAATCCCCCAAATTTTATATATGGCGCCTTAAGTTGTGCGTGTTAATTTGGCCACATGGCCAAATTGTACACACAACTTAATTGATTAACAAGCCAATCAGCGCCAACAATTGGTACTTAACAACCAATTCATAGCACTAATTGGCTTTAATTAGAATTTACATGCACAGCTTTCTAGGTGTATTCTATAACATGGTGCATGTAAATTCTCATGTGTGCAGTCAAAAAGGGGGCATGGCCATGGGCGTGGAATGGGTTGGTTGTGGGGATTTCAAAAAACTATGTGCACTATTATGTGTCTAATTTAGGCCTGGTTTTAGGTAGCCTAAATGGATGCACCTAAAGTTTAGTCACAAGAATGGAGAGTGAGCATATTCTATAAACTACGTGTAACTTTAGGCCTAGTTTATAGAATCACACTAACCATGTGCTTTTTCAATTTTTTATGGCACCTTTTATAGGATTTGGCCCAATGTGTGATGTTACCTCTGGATTCTTACCATATTTAGGATTAAGGCTAAATCTACAGTCCAAACGTACTCTATGGGCCCTGTTTACAAAGGCGCTAACCGTGTAAATACTCATAATATTCTTTTGAGCATCTACACAGTTAGCGCACGCTGAAAACGCTAGTGCAGTTTTGTAAACAGGGCCCTATATGTTAGGGACCTTTGCAACTATCTAAGGTAGACTACAAAATTATAGAGTAGTTGCAAGGAGTGCGTATGCATGTTTATCTATTGATCCTATCTACCTGTCTTTTTCCTTTTGGAGTTTTTATGAAACAACCATATAGACATTTAAATTTGTATGATCCAGTTTATTAATTTTGCTATCATACCTTTTAAATAATTTGTTCTTTCAGAGCCTCCGATAGGGCAAATGCACCCTCCACATGGTAGTGTGACCCCGCAGAAGAACAGCAATCTTCTAGTGATCATTGTAGTCACTATTGGAGTCATAACGGTAGTGGTTGTGGTAATTGTGGCAGCGATCTGCACCAGGCGCTCTTCAGCACAACAAAGAAAGTAGGTTAATGAATAAAGAGGAATAATAATGCAATTATACTAATATCTCTGTTGTTCTATAAGATCTAAACATGTTTACCAGTAGTTCCTGAATCCCAGGTTTAAAAAAAAAAAAAACCCAAAGAGATATTTTTATCATTCTGTTCTGCTTTATTGGAGAAAAATGAAAATGAGACACTATTACATACATATGAAGCTGTTTTAAATCTTCTTATTCTAATCTGCTATTTAAATCATAGATTAAAGAGCAAAGTCTTGTCTCTTTTATGGCCATTAAAGGTAATACACAGCATAATTTACTGCAAGAACAAATAGAGATATTTGTGAATTCTGGTGGTTTTTTGTCAAATTTTGGTATATATAGGTGATAAAATTAAGCATTCTAAAATTGTTTTAGACAACGTAATCAGATTAAAATCTTTTTTGATACAAGTATAGGTATGAGCTCACATCACTCTGAATCCTAGAGAGGATACATTAGTCGATTGTTAATAAAAGTCAGACTCTGATAGAACTGGTGGTGAAGTGGGACTTTATGAGAAGGGGAAAGTGTAGTCAATTGTCTATAAACAGGCACCCTGCTTCATTTCAGAATTAAGTGGGTCTTTTACAAAGGTGTGCTAGCATTTTTAGCATGCACTAAAAATTAGCATGTGCTAAATGCTAGAAATGTACAGTCACAGAAGAGAGGGAAAACAGCATACAAATACAACCAGGCAAACAGAAAAAGCAAACACTGGGCCTTCAGGATTGAGAAAAATGTAGTCCTTTAATATGACAAAGACCCGACACGGGCCGTGTTTCGGCGTACAACCGCCTGCATCAGGGGTCAATAGACTCCTATTGGTCAACTTGCGGACTATTGCACAAGAGGTAAGTAAAATAATCGGGGTAGAACTCCCGTTGTGTTAACAGCTCGTCTGTATTCAGAAAGATGCGGTTTTCATTATTGGAGGCGTCTTTCTGAATACAGACGTGCTATTAACACAACGGGAGTTCTACCCTGAGTGTTTTACTTACCTCTTGCGCAATAGTCCGCAAGTTGACCAATAGGAGTCTATTGACCCCTGATGCAGGCGGTTGTAAGCCGAAACACGGCCCGTGTTGGGTCTTTGTCATATTAAAGGACTACATTTTTCTCAATCCTGAAGGCCCAGTGTTTGCCAAATGCTAGAAATGCCCATATATTCCTATGGGCATCTCTAGTGTTTAGCGCGTGCTAAAAACGCTAGCTTGCCTTTGTAAAAGATCCCCTCAGGGAGTTTAAGATGAAGGGGCACTGTTGGAAACATAAATGGCAGATTCGGGAATAGCTGGCAACCAACAGGTTATGTTTAAATCAGTTGTCTGAGTTATGCTAGGTTGCAAAGGCAGATTGAATCTACAGACGCCTGCGGTGATAGATGGTTGTGCTCTCCCTGTTAGGTTAGAGATGAAGGTACGGGGGGTGCATAAAGCTTTGTAATTTTAATGAATGCTGTGGGAGATTAGCATGAGGATTCACGGTGAATGTTTTAATACTGGTTGTATAATACATTCTTTAAATTAGGATTATAAATGGTAAGTTATTGATTTGTTTTAGTTATTTTTGTCTTATGTAATTGCATCTTTATTGTAGCTGGACATGTAATCCACTATGATGCTTTTTGAATTATGTTGCTTTAGCTGTTCTCTGGACTAGCATAGAAGAATAGCTATGGGTTTCTCCCAAGGGACCATGTTCCAGAACCATCTTTACAGGCAGTTCCCAACAACTCCCTATGATTGGTGAGGTGGATTCATGGGGGTGTAAGAGAGGGTTTTTTTTAAATTTTCTTTTGGATTCAGAAGATACAGGAGGAGACTCATCTCCAAGGTTCTACACCACTACCCTCTCAGTGTCCATTCTTTTCATGTGCATCACTCCTCAGTAAGGGAATTGGTGAAAAAATAAATCCATAGCACACGACAATGTATACCTTTGGGGCAAAACATGAATGTGGTACAGTATCTTCTTGGAAGATACTTTGACAGTAACAGTTCCTTCAAATATCACTTCAAATATACAGCTCCTATTCTAAACTCTTGCTCAATTTCCAGTTCACTTCAAACACCATTTTTCATGATTGTTCACACCCAACACCCCTTTCTAGCTCTCTTGGATGTCATCTCTCTTCCTGGCCCACAACCGTTTTAGCTCCACATAGGTTTCACCTTCCAGTATGGCTCAATACTGCTGAGTTCCTCACTAGATATCAGGTGGCAAGATTCTTTTCTAGGTAAAGAGGAACCCATCAACCTGTTCTGCTCCCTTGAATCCATGGTTCCAGGTTAGCAACATAAGCTTCTCTCTTCTGGGATTTCAAAAGAACATAAGAATAGCTATACTGCATCAGACCGATGGTCCATTTTGCCCATTATCCTGCTTCCAACAGTGGTCAATTCTGCTGGTGGGAGGTTGATATATTTTGGTGAATAATTGAAAAGGGTAGCACTACCACACTGAAAAGAAAATAAACTCTGAGACTTCATCTCATCTATCTATAATTATAACCTGTGACTGCCCCTTTGCCATCTTCTATCTAAATTGAATGTCATAGCAGAGTCAGGAAGAGAGTCAAGTACGACCCCCATGCATTCATTGGGCTTTTAATATCATTTCAAAAACTTGTATTAGTGTATGATCCTCCCAGGTACCTTGTCAGAGATAAAACTTGTAAGAATGCAAAATATGTGTTTTTGTGCCCACTACTTTATTGTTCTTACTGCCTCTTTATCCTTTTTATCATTCTGTTCTTTTATTAAGGAAAATCTATTCAAATCTCTATTCAAATTTGTCATCTAGTCTAGCTATTATTTATTCACAAAAAATAAATAGATCCAAATGAAAAAAATAGGAAACAACATAAGCACTAGAAAATTAGATATAAAGCACTGGTAAGGGAGACAAAATAGAATTTGAAAAGAAAGTTACCATAGAGGCAGAAACAATAAAAACTTTACCAAGCACTTACAAAGCAAGAAGCCTGTGATGTGTCATTTGTACCATTAGATGATAAAGGGTAAAAGAGACACTCGGTCATTTTGGAGACACTGTCAACCAGATTCTATACAGTGCAACTTAAGTTGTGTGTGCAAATCCAGTCACATTGGACTAGATTCTGTATATGCCTGAAAATTACATGTGTAAAAAAATACATCTAGGCGTATTCTCTAAAGTACGCCTAAATTGTATAGAATAGGCTTAAATTTCCATGTGGTATATAGAATACGTTGAGCGCTTCTACAGACGACCAAATGTACTCATGGCTATTTATGCCATTTTACTTGGCATAAATACCAATGCCCAGGAGGCCCTTTTACTATGATTCACCAAAAAATGGGCTGTGCCAGTGTAGGCGAATGCTTGGGCACACGCAGATCCATTTTTCAGTGCAATTGTAAAAAAACCCTTTTTTTTTAAACTTTTTGCTGAAAATGAACATGCAGCAAAATAAAAATTGTGTGCGTCTATTTTGGGCCTGAGACCTTACCGCCAGCCATTGACTTAGTGGTAAGGTCTCACATGTTAACCATGTGGAAATCGTCTATGCACGTAGAATTACAATTATCGCCCGGTTTCTTCCACATGCCAGAAAATAAAAATTATTTTCCAGCACATGTTGTGGATGCACGTCAAAAATAAAATTACCACAAGGACCATGCAGTAGCCGGGTGGTAACTCAAAATTGATGCTTGTTGGGCATGCGTATGCTCTTACGTGGCTTAGTAAAAGGGCCCCTAAATTAGTCACAGAATGGGTGTAATCTATAACAAGGTGCATAGATTATAGAAATGGCCACACCCCACCCATGAGCACACCCCCTTTTCAGCTATGCACTTGCTCACATTAAACATCATCTGCCATTTGGATGCCGTCTCCCAGTCTCATAAGTAGAGAATGACACGGGGACAAAGTTTATCCCCATCCTTGCCCCATCCACGTGGGTTCTGTCTCCATCCTCAACCCATCCCCGCAGCCCTGTCTCCATCCCCACCCTGTCTCAGCAGGCCCTGTCTCCATCTCTGCCCCATCCCCACAGGTTCTGTCCCCGTCCCCATGGGCTCTGTCCTCATCTGCTGAACCCTCAAACAATTATGATTTTATATTTAAATCTTTTTATTAAAGTATAAAAAGGAACAATATACTGCTTTCTATTTGTAATTTATCCACAACTATTGTGTATAAATTACAAATAGAAAACAGTAATAAAAGTGAGCAGCTATAATAACCTTCCTCTCCACCACCCTCTACTCTTGCAACCCCAACAATAGCTCATTTCTACTACCCCAAGGAATCCTAATCCACCGTTAAAATATCCAGGGGTACAAAATATAACCTGTTCTATATGCCCTTGAGGGGTGAAATATGCCCTATGAAACACTGTTATGATTTTTTAATCTGTGGATGACTAAGAAGTCATCAATAATCTCAGGATTCAGTCTAGCTCTCCTGTCTTCCACAGTCCTTCCTGCAATAGAAGATGTCTTCTTAGAAGACGTGCTGGTAGCAGGATGTACAGGATCCCCCATGCAAATTTTGCTAGTTGTGGCCAGCATGTTTGCTTGTTTTTCAAAAAAATCAAAATACCGTTGTCTGCATCACTCAAACATAAATAACAGTCCAGTTCATTAACAGGCTTCAAAGTAGAAAATGACATGAAAACAAAGTTTGTCCTTGTCCCCGTGGGATCTGTCCCTGTCCCTGCTCCATCCCCATGGGACCTGTCCCCGCCCCATCCCCGTAAGGTCTGTCCTCTTCCCCATCCCTGTGGTTACTGTGGGTCCCCGTCCCCATGTCATTTTCTACTCGTAAGGTCCTCTTGAAATTTTTCACAATCCTCTTGCGATTTAATAACTCTGAATAACTTTGTGTCGACAGCAAATTTAATTACCTCACTAGTTACTCCAATCTCTAGATCATTTATAAATATGTTTAAAAGTAGTGGTCCCAGCACAGACCTCTGGGGAACCCCACTATCTACCCTTCACCATTGAGAATACTGATCATTTAACCCTACTTTCTGTTTGCTATCTTTCAACCAGTTTTTAATCCACAATAGAACACTGCCTCCTATCCCATGGCTATTCAATTTCCTCTGGATTCTTTGATGAGGTACTTTGTCAAATGTCTTTTGAAAGACTCCAAAGAATATCAGAGAGTCACACCTAAAAATTCATCACCAAAATGAAATTTACTTATGCACATTCTGTAAAGCACACCTTCATTTACATGTACTTTATAGAGTAAGCCTACATTTCTGTGCGGTTTACAGAAAATGTTGAGCACCAACTAAATTTAAAACCTGGTGTAAATCCTGACACCTAAATTAGGTGCAGAGGAGATATACTGTATAACAAGAGACACGTGGAAGGGCATAATCGAACGGGGCCGGCCATATATAAGTGCGGCCATCTCTAATGACAGCCCTGTCAAGCGGCGTACCCGACTGTATTATCGAAACAAGATGGCCGACCATCTTTTGTTTCAATAATATGGGCGGAGCCAGCCAAATCTCAACATTTGGGCCGCCCTTAGAGATTGTCGGTGTTAGAGATGGCCGCCATTGGTTTTCGCTGACAATGGAAACTAATGGCGGCCATCTCAAACCCGGCCAAATCCAAACCATTTGGTCATGGGAGGAGTCAACATTTGTATTGCACTGGTCCCCTTCACATGCCAGGACACCAACCGGGCACCCTAGTGGGCACTGCAGTGGACATCACAAATTGCTCTCAGCTGCATAGCTCCCTTACCTTGGGTGCTAAGCCCCCTAAATCCTCCCCAAAACCCACAACACACAACTTACACCACTACCATAGCCCTTAGGGATAAAGGGGAGCACCTACATGTGGGTACAGTGGGTTTTGGGGGGATTTTGGAGGGCTCACATTTACCACCACAAGTGTAACAGGTAGGGGGGGATGGGCCTGGGTCCACCTGCCTGAAGTGCACTGCACCCACTAAAAACTGCTCCAGGGACCTGCATACTGCTGTCATGGAACTGGGTATGACATTAGAGTCTGGCAAAAATGTTTTTTAATTTTTTTTTTTTTTGGGTGGGATGGGGATGGTGACCACTGGGAGAGTAAGGGGAGGTCATCCCCGATTTCCTCCAGTGGTCATCTGGTCAGTTCAGGCACCTTTTCAAGGCTTGGTCATGAACAAAAAGGGACCAATCGAAGTCGGCCAAATGCTGGTCAGGGCCGGCCTTCTTTTTTCCATTATCGGCCGAGGCCGGCCATCTCTTAACCACGCCCCCATCCCGCCTTCGGTACCCTGCCAGCATGCCCCCTTGAACTTTGACCGGCCCTGCGACGGAAAGCAGTTGAAGCCGGCCAAAATCGGCTTTCGATTATACCGATTTGGCCGGCATTAGGAGAAGGCCGGCCATCTCCCGATTTGTGTCGGAAGATGGCCACCCTTCTCCTTCAAAAATAAGCAGGATAGATTTTAGATATGCCCATGGCCATGTCCCCTTTTCAACTATGTGATGTATAATTTACACGCACCACAACAGAATACACGGAGGAAATAGTGTGTGTAAACTCTAAATTAATGCCAATTAGTGCTGATAATTGGTTGTTAACATCTAATTACCAGTGTAGATTAGCTTGTTAACCAGTTAGCTTATGTGCATTGTTATGGAATACTATGTGGAAATCTCAGTGCGTATATAGAATCCCAAGGAAAATGTCTAGAAAAAGGTGATTTTCGAACCAAAAAGATATTTTTCAGGTTCAAAAAATGGCTATGTTCACCACTCAATTTTTGGATGTTTTTAGCAAAACATTCAAAATCGGACTTAGGTGTTTTATCAAAAAAGCCCCTCCACTTTAAGATCCATTTTTCAGGTAATGTGTTCCCCTTCTACAATCCCGTATCTCCCTACCCCTACTGCAGTCTAATTCGGGTTTCATCAATATGTCTAAACTGTGTTCACTTCAATAAAAATAGATATGTCAATGCAGATGCTACAGGCCAAATATAAAAGTTAGTACAAGCTGCACTATAATTGAGTTATTCATAGATTTTCTAAATTATAGGATTTAAAATAAATTGCAGAACAGCAGTGTTAAAACTTGGCCAAATGAAGATGAGTCAACAGTTACAAAAACTCTGCAACAGGACAAGCTGCTGTTCCCTTTAGATATCTCTACGCTTTTCAGTTTTCACTTAGACTTCTCTGTATGGTACAACTCATTAGTCATGGCTTATGGATTCAGTGGTGCCTCCTAGGGAGAACACTGCATTTGTTGGAACAGAAAAATGTTCTCTTTCCTGTTTTAAGCTCAAGCCTGTAAGAAGAACTTAAATAACAGGAAAAAAAGTGGTATTGCTTCTAAAATTGTAAGCACTATTTTTCATTAACACTTCTATTATGTATTATATAGAAAGGAAATGCCTACAAAGTATAAATTAGTAAGATATGTAAGTAGCAAAATGTGCACATGTGGATTTGAAAATGTTTTGCTATATTTACTCAAGTCTATTAAGAAGTTGGTAGATATACTGAGGTTATAAATTACACTTACATTTTATATATTAAAAAAAGACTTAAATCAGTTTTGTACTATTTTGAAACAGAGAATTTTTTTTTAAGTTAAAGATATTCCTTGTGATTTCATGAGGTAAAAATGTCAGGCTAAAAATGTAAAATAAAAAGAATAAAACCCAGGTCTATGGGGATCTCAGTTGAATGATAAATTTATCATTTTTTTATATATGTATATCACAGTGTTTTCTGCAAAAGTGTGTGTTTACCTGATTTTTGTGTGTGTGGGTGTGGGGGGGGGGGGGGGGGGGTTCTCCTGCCAGAAATTGAAAGAACATAATTCACTTGAGGCAGAGATGTGCTGTTTCATAAACAACCAAGAAAATTGTGTAACAGGATTTATACCTTTCCTCTTCTATGAAACGTACACAGTTATAGATGGTAATTATCCCCCTGTTTAGAAAGCCTCACTAGTGGCTGCCAGTGCACTAATGCTAACACAGCCCATTCACTTTGAATTAGGTATATTATAAGCAGGAAGCCGGCAAAAGAATCGGTTGGACTCCTAGATGACAGAGGGGTAAAAGGGGCAATCAAGGAAGACAAAGCCATTGGGGAGAGATTAAATTAATTCTTTGCTTCGGTCTTCACCGAGAAAGTTTTTGTAGAGATACCGATGCCAGAAATGGTTTTCAAAGCTGACGAGTCGGAGAAACTGAATGAAATCTCTATAAACTTGGAGGGTGTAATAGGGCAATTTGACAAATTGAAGAGTAGCAAATCTCCTGGACCAGATGCTATTCATCCCAGAGTACTGATAGAATTGAAAAATGAACTATTGGAACTATTGTTAGTAATATGTAATTTATCTTTAAAATCGAACGTGGTACTGGAAGACTGGAGGGTGGCCAATTTAACGCCGATTTTTAAAAAAGGTTCCAGAGGAGATCCGGGAAATTATAGACTGTGAGCCTGACGTCTGTGCTGGGCAAAATGGTAAAGACTATTATAAAGAACAAAATTACAGAGCATATTCAAAAGCGTGGATTAATGAGACAAAGCCAACATGGATTTAGTGAAGGGAAATCTTGCCTCACCAATCTATTACATTTCTTTGAAGGGGTGAACAAACATTAGGATAAAGGTGAGCCAGTTGATATTGAGTATCTGGATTTTTAAAAGACGTTTGACAAAGTACCTCATGAAAGACTCCAGAGGAAATTGGAGAGTCATGGGATAGATTAGGGTTAAATGATCAGTATTCTCAATGGAGACATGTAGTTAGTGGGGTTCCCCAAGGGTCCGTGCTGGGACTGCTGCTTTTTAACATATTTATAAATGACCTAGAGATGGGAATAACTAGTGAGGTAGTTAAATTTGCTGACAGCACAAAGTTATTCAGAGTTGTTAAATTGCAAATGGATTGTGAAAAATTACAAGAAGACCTTGCGAGACTGGGAGACTGGGTGTCTAAATGGCAGGTGGCGTTTAATGTGCGCAAGTGCAAAGTGATGCATGTGGGAAAAAGGAACCCAAATTATAGCTACGTAAAAAGTACTGCAACCACAATGAATGCAGCTATTGTTAGCGTTTGCATCCCAACAGCTTTATTGCTCTGCAAGTCAATCCACTTTACAATGAGTAAAACTAAAATGCTAAAAATGACTGTCACTCATGCGAGTGTGCTTGTGAGTTATTAATCCAGCACAGCTACAAAGGCATTCAACAACTACTCTAGCAGGGAGTGGATTGTTCAGCCTGATAAAAGTTCCTTCAAATCAGATCAGGTTGCAATATTACTGATATCTTCTATCTGGGTCTGCAGGTATTGATCAAGGGGATCTCTGTCTGAAACCCTTGACCTCTGTATAGCAAGGAATATTTTATCATCATCTGCATTAGAAGTAGTTCTGTCTAATTTATCACTTGCATCTTCAACATCGTCGTCGTCATCATCATCATGATGTCCAGTTACAGAGAAGGCTTTCACAAAGTTGGGATCACCACGTTGTTCTAACAATTTTTTGTCTGATGGCAAACTTTATTTGAATATCTTTGAGAACTGATGCAGGAATGTCAAATGTGTGGAACCCTTTAGTCTTAAAGCCAGATAAGCAGACTTCCTCTCTAAAGACTATCAATCCAGGGTACAGTTAGCCCAATGTAAATTTTCCGTGAGATGACCAGCAGTCTGTTGTGTTAGAGACATATAAGAATTGCAACCATCTTCAGCGTAATTTCCACTTTAAAATAACCCAACTCATCCCTGTTCAGTTTGGCAGGAGATCAGGGGCGTAGCTACGGGTGGGCCTGGGTGGGCCCAGGCCCACCCAATCTCGGCTCAAGCCTGCCCAGGCAGCCGGCAGTTCTCGATCCTCTTCCTCCAACCCCTTTACATTTTTTTTTAGTGCGGGCCGGTTCCTGAAGCGGAAGTGTAGACCATCGCAGCGCTGCTTGCCGGTGCTCCTACTCCGGCACTTATTCCCCGTCCAGATTCTGCTCTGCTGCTATGTCTCGCCTGCTTCCCTTAGCTCCCCACTCTTATATTTGTATCACGCAGTCCCCTCCCTAGTCGGTTAACAGACACTCTTGGTCAAATGAGCTCCAGCCCCCGATGGAACTGAAAGGGGTCCCAGCAGCCACACGCCATCCAGCTTCTCTCACTTTTTCTCGCCATCGAACAGCAGGAAAGACTCGAAGGCTGGCGGCACGTTCATTTTTGCAACAAATCGGCCCCAGCACACAAAACTTCCTGGTCACGGTGCAGAAATGCTCCGCCGGACCGGAACAAGGAGGTTTAATAACTAGGAGTGGCAGTGAGCCTATATACGCCACAAGGAAGCCAATAAGGTCTGTCTAAGTTTCTCCTTCCCAGCGCAGCCATCATCCCCGTTCACTCAAAATCTAGCAAACCTATGAGCTGCTGCATCGACATTGTCGTCTAAAGCTGTTTCAGTTGGATAAGCAGTGCCTTAAAAGGTGGAGGACATTTTTTTTTTACTTATTGGACAGCTTTTTAATTTATTTCAAAGCTTCTGGGTCGTGCAGGGGGGCTCAGAATGGGAGAAGGGGTCTGGGTGGGGTGGGACTCAGATGGGAGAAGGGGACTGGGTCTGGGATGGGAGGGACTCAGATGGGAGAAGGGGACTGGGTGGGGTGGGGCTCAGATGGGAGAAGGGGACTGGTTCTGGGGTCTGAGGGGGCAGTAATGCAAGGCATGTGGATGAAGGGAACTGTGGACTGAAAAGGACGGTAGGTGGGATAAGGGGGCTAGTACTGGAACTGGGGGCTGAAAAGGGGCAGGGGCTGAATGTGTGGACTGGGGGCTGAAAAGGGGACAGGGAGAAGTGGCTGGGGGCTGAAGCTCCGGACTGGTGGGAGAAAAGGGCTGGGGCTAAAACTGGGGACTGGTGGGATAGTGGGGCTGAAACTGGGGGCTGAAAAGGAGGGGCAGGTGGGAGATGTGGGCTGGGGCTGGAACTAGGGGAAGGTGGGATAATGGGGCTGGAACTGGGGGCCGAAAAGAAGGGACAGTAAGAGGGAGGGCAGACCCTGAATGGATGGGAGAGGGAGGGCAAATGGTGGATTGAAGGGGCAGAGAGAAAGGGCAGACAGTGGATGGCAGAGAGAGAGAGTGAAGACAGATGCTGGATGGAAAGAAGATGGTGAAAAGAAGATGAGGAAAGCAGAAACCAGAGACAACAAACTGTAAATAAAATATATTTTTTTATTTTTTTTTAGGATAAAGTAGTATTGTAGATGTGTTAATAAATGTTTATAAATAGAACATGTAAATAAGGTAATCTTTTTATTGGACTAATTTTAATACAGTTTGACTAACTTTCAGAGAACAAAACCCCCTTCCTCAGGTCAGGATAGGATACTGTAACAGCACTATACTGTATTGACCTGAGGACGGAGGTTTTGGCCTCTGAAAGCTAAATGTATTAGTCCAATAAAATGGTGGTATTTTATTTTCTATATTTGTTTTATTTCTATTTGTTAATTTGTAACGTGGTGATTGATATTTGTTAGTTTTTTTTTTCAAATTTACATCTCCTGTCTTTATATTTTGCACAGTACTAGGGGACATTTTCTGTTTCTGTGGTGTTGCATTGTATGCAGAGTCTGGCATCTTGGGGGTTCAGTTTAATTTTTGTCTAAATAAAAAGTTTATGATTACTTATTCTATAGTGGATTAGGGTGTATCTGTGTTTGTGAAAAAGACATGGCTTTCAGTTGGCATTGACTGTGCAGTATCGACGGTCTGTACTATTCTGTCTGGTTTCGTTTTACAATAGGTGAATTGATGTTCTAGTGCTTACTGTAGTGTTTAAGATGCTTTCCTTTTCCTTGTGTGACTTGTAGAAATTACTGCTTATGGTATGCTAGAATTGCTCTATAGGTCCTGAATGTTTTGTATTCTCGGTATGCCTAGTACTGAATTTTGGAGGGGGTGTTAAAAAATTACCAGCCCCGGGTGTCAACTACCCTAGGTACACCACTGCTTTGATCGCTGTCGCTGCCTTTTCTCCCGCGGTTGATGCCAAACTATGGGGGAGGGGGAAAGGCAGGGTTGATGCCAGGCTACAGTTCCAGGCTGGAGATTTTGGGACAGTCCTGCATTTCTGACCACCCCATTGTTATGGGACTTGCAGCACTGATTTCCATGGGCAGAATCAGGCACTGCAAATCCCACACTGATTTGGGTTATAAAGTTTAAATCAGGACTGCACAAAATCTCAAGTCTGGAACTGAGTAATTTGCCATCGCTGTGATGTCTAATTTTTGGTGTTTTATTCTGCAATTTGTAAGGGGTGGTCTGTGTTCTTGGCATCTCTGCAATTTCTAATTTTTTGTCTTTTATTCTGCAGTTGGTAAGGGGTGGTCTGTGTTCTGCATGTGACCGATGTAAAAGATTCTGTGTGCATGTAGTTCGTGTGGGGATCTATATGAGTCTGACTTCTCTGGCTTTTTAAATGGGAATGTCAGTTTCAGAATTTACCTGTTTTATGAATACAGCTTAATCAGGCATTTGCATTTGTTACAAAGCAAAGTTTGAAGGATATGTGCCATTGACATGTTTGCCTTATAGCAGTCATATTTGGTCAAGTTTAAGATATGGGATAAAATCACTATATTTAAATGGTGTTCCATGAACCAGGTATGTGGTTTGTGTTAATGCAGGAGAGCTGTTGCACAGACTGTTTACTTAGAAATCCATCATCAAGTGCACTCTAAGGCATTATTAAGGAGTATCCCAAGAAACACTACTCACACCTAGTGCCCACCCATATTAGCTCTGGGCCCACCCAAAATGTCAGGTCTGGCTATGCCACTGCTGGAGACCAGTAACCAGTTTAATAAACACAGACAACTCAACTGTTCTCCTAGGCTATATTCACTGAACAGCAGAATTTAAGATGAGATGACCCACTGTTTGCATGATGAGGTTTGCAATTTAAAAAAACCCTGTTCCAGTTTTTGCTGCTTCATTTGGTTTACTGAGGAATCGTCATTTACATCTTGCTTCTGCTTTTACTTTTTACTTTTAACTGAAAATGTCAGATGTAACTGAGTAAAAGCAATAATAATTGGTGAAATTATTACTTCGGTAAAAGTACCAATTTTTTCCTGTACTTCTTTCCTGTACTTTTATTTAAGTACACTAATTAGTTACATTTACTTAGTTACTATACACACTGCTCTTCACCCCTTCTTTGCTGGGCCCACCCTACCTTTTATTGCTAGTGGGAATGGGAGTCCCCGTTGGCTCATTAACCCACAGATTCCATATATGGCAACTAAAGTTGAGTGTACAAACCAGCATGCATAGCCAATTTGAGTGTGCAACTTTATTGATTAATGAGCCAATCAGCACCAATTATTGGAATTAATTGGCTTTAATTGGGAGTTACATGCACTTTGTATTGTATAACGATGTGTGCATACACTCTTATAGTGTATTTCAAGGAGGCATGTTTAGGGGCGTTCCTATGAGCTACACACATTTTTATAGAATCTATTCAAATCGCACCTAATTTAGACACCAGCATTTACACTTGGTTTCAACATGCATAAATGCATGTGACTTAAGATAGGCACAGATTAGGTGATATTCTATAAAATGCAGATAATCTTTATAGGATAGCACTCCATGCATAATTTTATTCCAGGCGAATCAATACTCCCAACATCTCTATAGGTTATTATCAGTGGCGTAGGAAGGGGGGGTGGGGCGGTCCGCCACGGGTGCACGCCGCTGGGGGGGTGTCGTCTCCGTTGGTTCCTTGCTTCCTCTGCCCCGGAACAGGTTACTTCTTGTTCCGGGGCAGAGAGAGCAAGGAACAAATGGAGCCGACGCAGCTCCCAGCGACGTGGACTCGGGGGCAGATCGGCCCTCCCGCCCGCCCCTCGCTTCTAAATTAAGTAAGATCACGCTCCGGGGGAGGGTGCGCGCCGCAGGGGGGGTGCGCACCAAGGGAGGGCGCCATGCTGCACCCGGGGGGGGGGTGTGCAGCGGCAACCCGCCCCAGGTGTCAGCCGCCCTCGCTACGGCACTGGTTATTATGTCCACTTTGGTGGCTTATTCTTCTCCTAAGTTGGTAGATAGACATACCTAACTTAGCAGTGGGTATGCCTTTTGCACCTTATTACATATGCCTTGATTGAGGGAGCTCCTTCAGACAACTAAATCGATAAAGGATGTGTTCAAGATATGAATCAACTATTCTCATCAATAATTTGGAATCCAGGGCAATTTTTTATGCCCTATGAGAATCCCTTTATCATCTTCACATTTCTTCTGCACTAGTTTAAATGGACAATCAATCACAATGTTTTACGTGAACAAGCAAGGTGGCAGGGCTCTTTTCATCTCTGCTGAGAAGCAATCAGAATCTGGGACTCTATCCAGATACCGGTACCTTCTCCTTCACACATTTGCAGTTCTGCCTCCTACAGTTCCCAGTACTGATCACTCAGGAGAGCTAACTTCTCCAACTAGACTCAAGTAGCTGGACCTCATAGCCTATAAATTGAGCAGTCCTTAATATTCACTCTTGGCATTCCTCAGCCGTCCAAAACATCTTTATAGCTGCTCGGAAGCTTTCCACTAGAAAAACTGCAAGCTATGCCAAAACATTTCACAGGATCCCACAGTCATTCACAAAGGAAAGATATTCAACATAAAGGAATCTTTCACTTGCTCATCTTCCAATGTGGTATATATCATTCAGTGTAAAAAAAAATGTAATGAATGATGCTATATTGGAGAAACAGGCCAGATACTTAAGACAAGATTCAATTTACATTGACATCACATGAACAATACTGGTGCCAGTAGGGCTCCCACCCCTGTTGGTCAGTACTTTACAGGACTAGGACACTGTACCAGTGATTTCACAGTGAGAATCCTGAAAGGTAACTTTAAAACAACACAGGAACGTAAGACCTTTGAAGTCAGAATGATTGACTATTTTGACACCCAACAGACAGGACTTAACAAGGATCTGGGTTTTCTAGCCCATTATAAACCATAAAGTTGTATTTCTCTGTTTATCACCCTCCCCTCAACTACCCACACCCATCCTGTTAGACTATCAATTGAATGCTTTTTATGTCCCCATGCGTACCTCCCACCCACACTGTTAGACTGTCAATGAAAGGCTTGGATGCTTCACTTATATATACTGTCAGCTAGCACATTTGCTTATTTCTGATCTGACGAAGAAGGGCAACCTTCGAAAGCTAATCAAGAAATGTATTAAGTTATGTCCAATAAAAAAGGTATCATCTTATTTTATTTTATTTTTCATGTTTTATTTTGTTTGATTTCTATTGATTACCACTAGAAACATGTATGCTTATGAGTTATCCTGGGGCTTCAACCCTCTTCTGTCAAAATTCATACCAACTTACCATTCACCAGCCCAGGCCTGTCAAACAACTTCTTCCCAGACACAATCCTCCTGCAGAAGTATCCCTATAATCAGCACTAATAGTATGTCTAAATTTGCATGCTATTATCTCTGATCATAGGGGTGTTAATGCCCTACGCTGTTCAGGTGCTAATTTTAGAGAGCTGTTTGGAACAGCACAGGGCTTCTGATCATCTAAACTTTAAATGCTACCCTGTAATTAAGCCCTAAAATGGATTAGCGCATAATTGCAAGGGGGCATATACATATTATAAATAGGGTTACATTTACATGGACTGCTTATAGATTACTGCCATTTGTACACTTAAATTTCAAATTTAAGCTTGCACATTAACATCAGCCATAGACCTGGCATAAGTGAATATACCTACATTTAAGTGCACCAGTGCTCGTGAGCACTAGTATACCTTTAGAGCACTTGTACAAGTATTCTTCTAGAATAAGCCCACTCCCTGTACAAACATGCCATGGCTGACCCTAAAGGAATCTTATTACTGCCATAGCTTTAAGAGATATTGACAATTCTCGGCAAACATTATTTTATTATTATTTATTGCATTTGTATCCAACATTTTCCCACCATATGGCAGGTTCAATGTGGCTTACATATTGCTAAAAAGGCGGTTACAAAATTTAGATTTGTAGAAGTCTAGTACATAATACAGAAGTTCAATAAACGCTTAGGTTGATATATTAGCATATTGTGAGAGAGGTTAATATTATTATTTTCCATTTCTGAACTTTTTGTGATGTATGTTGGTGTGGGATTAGGCTTGTCAATTGAGATTAATGTGTTAGCATTATTTTTTTGCAAATAAAAATATGTTTTCTATTTGAAAAGAAAACTACACTAATTAACATGCCTTGGTTACTCTGACACAGTTGGATACTGATGACATTAATGCACTGATTACATGAATACTGTATATAAATGGGATTCCTATTATCTTTTTAACAGGAATGTAAATGACAAAAATAATGCTTTTCAGTCAACACCTAATAATTCAGTGATTGGCAACGAAATGCATGCATAGTATAACAATGAGAAGGGGTGGACCAATGGGTTCAATATGAAGAAACCTGATGTTGAAAAAATATCACCAAAAAGATATAAAAGATGGTTACTGTTAAAGAAAAAGGTAGACCAGCAAGGTCTATGTCATAGATCCCAAAACAGTAAGGACTGGATTCAGTAAATGGTGCCCAAGTTTGGGTACCGGAAAAGATTGGCACAGAGCAGTATTCTATAAAGGTTGCTCCAAGTTGAGTGCTCTTTGCAAAGAGAGTGCACCTTTTATAGAATAGCTTTTGGCGCGGATGTGGCACCTACGTTTTTGGTGTTGTACTTGTAAATGTCGCCCCCCCCCCCCCCCCCCAACTTAGGCACACTTTGTGCAAATTCTATAATTCCATGCACAACTTTTGGAAACACCCCCTAACGTGTCCCCTGGCCATGAACTCTTTTCAAATACAAACTATGAGAATTAGATGCCAAGCTTTACAAAATATGAAGCCCAGCTCCTATCAGTATTTCTTATTTCAGCAACTACTGAATTACAATTACAAGCGTACCATTGGATCCATCAGATATGCATTTTTCAACCACTAGGCTAATTTCTTTTGAGCCTGGTATAAGGGTGAGCATGTAATCGTTATCAATCCACTGTAGACTTTTTTTTTACTTTTTCATTTTCATTTGCAATTGCATTTTCTTCCCACATCTAATATAATAATTTGCTCCTGCAACATTCCAAGCCATTTGGATGTGGGAGGAGCCAGCATTTGTAGTGTACTCGTCCCCCTGACTTGCCAGGACACCAACCGGGCACCCTAGGGGGCACTGCAGTGGACTTCCTAAATTGCTCCCAGGAACATAGCTCCCTTACCTTGTGTGCTGAGCCCCCCAACCCCCCCAAACCCAACTACACACCACTACCATAGCCCTTACAGGTGAAGGGGTACACCTATATATGGCTACAGTGGGTTTGTGGTGGGTTTTGGAGAGCTCGCTGTTTCCTCCACAAATTACAAAGACACACACAAACTCTTCCAACTCGTGAATAAATTATTAGACACCACTCCAGTCACTAACAACAGCAAAGACACACCAGGACCTGATGACTTGGTGAAGTACTTCAAGGAGAAAATCATACAACTGCAACTCAAAATACCTGTCAGCCCCATCGAATACACCACACTCCTAGACTGCCTAGACCCAGACCCTGGAGTTTACCCAGCAGATAGGATCTGGACTGAATTCGCAATACTACCGGAAGATCTTATCTCACAAACGCTAAAAAGATTCAACAAATCTCATTACAAATTAGATATATGCCCAAACAACCTGATGAAGTCGGCCCCTCAACAATTTATAACGGACCTAACAAACCACGTGAACTTTATGCTACAAAATGGACTCTTCCCAAGGGAGAAAGGTAACAATTTACTCACCCCTATACCCAAGGATGCAAAGAAAAATGCTAATGAACTAACTATAGACCAGTAGCATCCATTTCCTTAATTACCAAAATAACAGAAGGGATGGTGACCAAACAACTCACACAGTATCTAAACAAGTTCTCAATATTACACGATTTCCAGTCAGGATTTCGCTCTAATCACAGTACTGAAACCGTACTAGTTATGCTCATGACCAAACTCAAACAATTGATAGCAAATGGCAATAACATACTACTGTTACAATTCGACATGTCAAGCGCATTTGACATGGTTGACCATGGAATTTTATTACACATCCTCGAATACTTCGGAATCGGAGGCAACGTTCTCAATTGGTTTAAGGGGTTCCTAACTACACACTCATATCAAGTGACATCAAATTCGACTACATCAGCTACATGGACACCTGAATGCAGAGTTCCACAGGGATCCCCCCTCTCACCGACCATATTCAACCTAATGATGACACCCTTGGCCAAACTACTATTGAACCAGAACCTAAACCCATATATATACGCTGATGATGTAACGATCTTCATCCCATTCAAACAAGATCTAAGGGAAATCTCCAACGAAATCAAGCAAAGCCTACATATCATGAATTCCTGGACAGATGCATTTCAGCTGAAACTTAATGCAGAAAAAACCCAATGACTAGTACTTACCTCGCAATACAATAAGAATAAATATACCACCATCAACACACCAAAACTAAATCTACCAGTTTCGGACACCCTAAAAATTCTTGGAGTCACCATTGATCGACACCTAACACTTGAGAATCATGCGAAAAACATAACTAAAAAGATGTTTCATCCAATGTGGAAATTAAAAAGAATTAGACCATTTTTTCCAAGGACTGTCTTCCGTAATCTGGTACAATCATTGGTACTCAGTCATCTGGACTATTGTAACTCACTCTACCCTGGCTGCAAAGAGCAAATACTTAAAAAAACTCCAGACAGCCCAGAACACGGCAGCCAGACTAATAGTCGGCAAATCAAAATATGAAAGCGCGAAACCCCTACTTGAAAAACTACACTGGCTCCCACTTAAAGAACGCATCACATTCAAAGTTTGTACCTTAGTCCATAAAATCATCCATGGTGATGCCCCAGCTTACATGTCAGACCTAATAGAATCCTGGCCCAGGAACGCAAAAAAATCTTCTCGCACATTCCTTAATCTTCATCCCCCCAATTGTAAAGGTCTAAAACACAAATTAATGCACGCATCTACCTTTTCCTATATGAGTACGCAGCTCTGGAACGCGTTGCCACGTAACCTGAAAACGGTCTATGAATTGACCAATTTCCATAAACTATTGAAGACCTATCTCTTCGACAAGATATATCACAAAGATCAACACATGTAACTGTGTAATCTTTAATATATCCAGAAATGTCTCATACTGTCTTTTGCTTTAACACTATCATGTATTTCACCACCATGTAACCCAAAACCCTCTGTAAAATCAAATGTATATTCTCTTCTTATTTCCAGTATCCATGATGAATTGTAAGCCACATTGAGCCTGCAAAGAGGTGGGATAATGTGGGATACAAATGCAATAAATAAATGTAACAGGTAAGGGGGGTATGGGCCTGGGTCCGCCTGTCTGAAGTGCACTGCAGTACCCACTAAAACTGCTCCAAGGACCTTCATGAGCTGTCATAGACCTCAGGCTGGCATAGAGGCTGGCATGACATATTTTTAAAGATGTTTTTGAGGGTGGGAGGGGGTTAGTTAACACTGGGGGAGTAACGGGAGGACCCTGATTCCCTCCGGTGGTCATCTGGTCATTTTGGGCACCTTTTTGCGCCTTATTCGTAATAAAAACATGTCCGGGTGAAAACGTCCAAGTGTCAGGGACGTCCTTATTTTTTTCGATTATGGGTCAAAGACATCCAAGTGTTGAGCACAGCCAAATCCCGCCTTTATCGACACACCCCCTTGAAGTTAGGACGTCTTTGCGATGGACTGCAGTTGGAGACGTCCAAAATCGGGTTTCGAGTATACCAATTTGAATGTTTCTGTGAGGACGTCCATCTTCCGTTTTATGTCGAAAGATGGACATCCTTCTCTTTCGAAAATGAGCCTGTTAATCCAATTTAGTGCTGCATAAATACAATGAAAAAAAATCAAATGCTGAACATGATGTTTAAATATTATAGAAATAAAAGGGTCTCGTAAAGGCTTCACCTGAAATGAATGTTGGTGCCACTGCAAGAATGAGCAAGTGGTTATGGTAGAGAAGCAAGATGTTTGGTATGCAGGCCTCTGCACCTGAAAATACCATTTCTGTTCCCTATTACCTCAGACCTATGGCACAAGCTGCAATTGTTTTGGTTTCTGGGACAGTAAGCCAATGAGATATTGTTTTGTTTGCCTTTTTTATTGTGCATGTGAAAGCAAATTTTTACTTTTCATCATTTTCTCCACAGAAAGCGGGCAACACACAGTGCCGGGAAAAGGAAAGGCAGTCAAAAGGACCTCAGGCCTCCAGACCTTTGGATCCATCACGAAGAGATGGAAATGAAGAATATTGAGAAGCCCTCTGGTTCTGATCCTTCAGGAAGGGATTCGCCCAGACAGAGCTGCCAAGATATCAGCCCAGTCACTCATAACCAGTCAGAAACTCAAATGGGCAGCAAGAGTGCCTCACATTCAGGTACCTGTGAAAAACTATTGTTTTTTTTAGCTTTGTAAAAATGAAAGACTCCCTATATAAAGGATTAAACCAGAAATGCTTGAGAAAACAATTCTAAATGATTTTCCACTTTAAGCACTTAGGGGGAGATTTTATATATGGCGCCTAAAAAATTAGCGCTGAAATCAGTGGCAACTAAGCGTATTCTAAAAATTGGCACCTAGATTTAGGCACCGATTATAGAATACATTTAGATGATATCTCAGCATCTAAAACTATATGCATCCATTTACACCAATGAAAACGTGGTGTAAATACCAGCGTGTAGATTTACACGCAGTAGGCCATATTCTACAACTACATGCGTAAATTTCTGAATGCCCATGAAATATCAATATCCCTGCTCATAACCACGCCCCTTTTTCTCTGCATGTATTAGAAGTCTGGTGCTCTTCGTTACAAAATAAATTTAGCGAGTTGTGCGCCTATATTCTAATCAATGCCAATTAGTGCTTATTATTGCTTGTTAAGTGCTATTCAGTGGTTATTAGCTTGTTAAGTTATGTGCACTGTTATAGAAACCACTTGGATATATAGAATCTGGGGGTTAATGCCTGGTTTATGATACGTTAACTGCTGGTGCAGAGTTATATTAATGAGCTTTGTGGAACATGTTCAGTTAGCATGTGGTAAACTGCACATCAAGGACCAAATTCTACAAGCAAGCACTTTTTTGTAAACATTTAAAGTTTTTTAAATTGGTGGCTTCTGGATTCACTTTATGCTTTAATTTCATTTTATAAATACCAGTGGTGGTGATCAGTTAATTGGGTACAACATTTTGCTATTTGCCAACTCTGGTATTTTATAACTTCACAAATGCTTTGTCCCTGTGAAAAAGACTGTAAACCTAGTTTGGGGTGGGGAGCACTTTGTGTTCTCCACATGAGACTTGTCATTTAGATCAGTGTTTCTGGAATACTCCTTGCCATTCAGATTTTCAGGGTATCCACAATGAATACGCATGATCTTGATTTGCATACACTTGCCTCTATTATATGCAGATCTTTCATGCATACTCCATTTTGGTATCCTGAAATCCTGACTGGCAAGGGATACCAGCGACATAACGTAACCAAAGACCGTACCTGGACATATCTTAATCCTTCCTCTCCCTCTCTAAGTTTCCCTCAATGGTCTTTACCATACATGTACCTCAATATCACCTTGTTCATACCGGAATCGGCTAACGCTGTTTACGGTACTATGTAAGCCACATTGAGCCTGCAAAAAGGTGGGAAAATGTGGAATACAAATGTAGCAAATAAATAAATAAATAGCACAGAAAAAAAATAAAACACTAAGAAGGTCTTTTACTAAGTTGCGCTCACGATTTTGGCACATGCTAAAATTGTGGTCATGCTGAATGTTAGAGACGCCAATACATTCCTATGGGCGTTTCTAATGTTTAGCGCACCCACAATTTTAGCACGCACTAAAAACGTGAGCGCGCCTTAGTAAAAGATGCCCTAAGTGCTATTCTATAAATGGTGCTGAAAGTTAGGTGCCTTTTGTAGAATATGCTTAGTGCTGGGATCGGCAACTAACTTTTCACCAAGGACAATTCTAGGAACACCGCTGTTCCACCCATGACCCTCCCATGGCTGCACCCCCTTTTAATTTTTTTTATTATGCATTTTTGAAAATTACAATTTCCCGTAATCATTAAAGGAAAAATACAGAAAATATATCATATTACCCAAATGCAACGTTTTTAACATTTCGTTGAGCCTGCATTTTGAAATCTGGTAAGACTGTTTCATTACTCTCCTCTTTTGGGGGGGGCAATAGGGAAGAAGTGGAAGATTAAAACTGATTCAGTGGTGGTTGCATCTTCCCCCAAAGTAGTTGGTTCTATGGATAAGCAACTAGTTGCCGATCCCATTCCAGAGATTTTGTCAGGGAACTCCCTCTCCGAGTCTATTCCCCTAAGTCCTTCTGCCAGAACTCCTCCACTTCAGCCATCTGTATTATCTATTTCTGTGGTTTCAGGGGAGCACAGTCCAAAGAAAGGAAGTGCTCCTCTGTTGTTTTTTTTTTTTGCTAAACAAGTAATGTTTCCATCTGACTTGACAGTCCTACCTCCTGCTTCCAATAAAGAGATATCATTGAAAGACATATGGTCAGTAGTTACTCGGACTGAAACTTTGCTGAACGACATTGTCCCTCAGCTCTGTCATTTTTCTTCTGATTCTGTTCTTAAATTTAAAGAGATGGACAATAAGTTTGAGCATTTTTCTGATCAAGTGTCTTCTATAGAGATTAAGGTCTCTTTTCAAAATATTAATCTCTCTGCAATTAAAGATAGCCTCTACTTATATCGGAAAGTAGAGGCCTTTGAAAATTCCTTAACAATTAGGAACCTTTGGTTCCTTAATTTTGTTGTGAGCACGTTTTCTTTCAGCAGAGACACTGATTAGGAAATATTTTAAAGAGGTTTTGGCCTAGCCAATTCTGAAGACATTGTGTTAATTAAGTGTTATTATCTTGAGTGAAGCAGATAAAGCAGTTATTTTGAGATCATATTTCAGGAATAAGTCGGTGTTGTGCTGTGGGAAGAAGATTCAATTCTTTCTTGACTAGTAAAAGAGGCGCGTTTCTGAGCAAATGAAATGGGCGCTAGCAAGGTTTTCGTCGGCAACACCCCCCCCCCCGCCAACCCCTTCGTTGTTGTGGCATTGCTCCGCCCTCAACGTCATGACGTTTGATGCGAGGGCGGGACCCGTAGTGATTTCCCACCCCTCTGCTTCCCTCCCTGCCTGCCAACCCCTTCGTTGTTCTGCCCTTGCTCCACCCTCGAGGGCGGGGCCCATAGCGATTTCCCACCCACCCCCGCCTCCCTGCCTCCCTCCCTGCCAACCCCTTCGTTGTTCTGCCATTGCTCCGCCCTCGAGGGCGGGGCCCGGAGCGATTTTGGTGGCTTCACCACCACGAACCTTCGAACCTTTTTGAGGGAAGTCAGGGTTTGGTTTCACTGACGTCACTGTCTTCAGAACGTTGAGGGTGAGTTTTATATATATAGATGTGTCACAATCTACTCAGTTACAAAGGAAGGTCTTTTGTGCTTTTAAAAGTTGTCTGGTGGCCAGAGGAGCCACTTTTTTTCTTTGTTTCCCCTGTAAGTGTTTGATCACATATAAGGGGAAGCAATATATTTTCTTTGATTCTTTGCAGCTGGAGAGATTTTTGCAGGAAAGTGCTTGAAATAGGCAAGTGATAACTTAGGAGTTGTAATCTTGATGTAGCCCTTGTAGTTCAAGATAATGATCTTGTTTTTCTTGTTTTTTTCTTTTTCTAATTGTTTTCATGCCCCTCTGTTCTCTTGAATGTGGATTGTTTTATTTTATTTCTTATCTGCTCTTTTTTGCCCGCATCCCCTTTTTGGAGCTGCACATAAAAAATAATGCACAGATCCACGTGACTAAAAATGCATGTGTAAATTTCAATTAAGGCCAATTAGTGCTGATAATTATTTGTTGTAAACCAAAAATTACTAATGCTATCTCAATTACCCCCAGTAAACTATAACAACTGGTACAAAAACTGGGGAAACTAGATTCACTGACCACACCATGGAAATGTAAAAAAAAAAAAGATTGTGTGAGACACAATCTAATTTTGAGTGACTATTAGATTGTGTACACTTTGGTGTGGGGGGGGGGGGGGGGAGGAACTGTAGTGTTTATTTTTATTTTTATGACACATATATAAAAAAGTACAAGTTTTGTTATAGGACAAAATCTTACTCACTAGTGCTCTGAGAGCCTGATGAATAAACAAACTTATTGACCGCTACATGGGTGAGTTGTAGGTCTGAGGGCTACTCTTTTGCTCACTCAATCATTTTTGAATTGCAATTGTATGGTCAGGGAATTTAGTTTCCCTGGTTTTTGTACCAGTTGATAATTGATTATTAGCCCCAATTATTGGTGCCCAAATTTGCGCATACAATTTTAAGCACCATTTGCAGAATTTCGGGGTAAATGCTTCTTGTGTTAGGGGCATGGCATAGGCAGAGAGAGGGCCTAGAAGACATTTAACATTTACGGCTAGATTCTATATATGGCACCTAAAAAACCTGCTTAAGCAGTGTTCTATAAGCCGCGCTTAAAGTGTGGCATGATTTATAGAATAAATGCTTAAGCAGACCGGTCACGCATAAATTTAGATGCCGCCTTTTGCACCAATTAAAATGTGGTGCAGATGCCTGCACCTAAATTTATATGCAGAGCACCACTATTCTATAATTAAACATGTAGCTCAAAACTACACCCCTCAATCCACCCCAAAACAGTCATAACCATCCCATTTCTGTGCCCCCTTTTTTGAGCTGAACGTAAATTTGAGGTGCAGATTCCACATCTAAATTTGTGTGCATAATCCCCAATTAAATCTAATTAGTCCCAATACTTGGTTGTTAAAAAGCTAATTATTGGCACTAATTGGCTCGTTATTCTATTAAATTGTGCACATAAATCGGATATAACAAAAGAGAGGGAACGAAGTACAAACTAAAGTCCAAACAAAAAAAAACAGCACCACGGGCCTTTAAAAATGGAACACAGTTCTTTAATGAATGAGCCTTTACTACATGAGATGTGGGGTAAGGAATAATATATTGTAGAGGAATATATTCGAGTTATTCCCCAAGTTTTCCACGTCATCACTGTGACCCCTGACGCAGGTGCTAGTCACCGAAACACGGCCCGTGTCGGGTCTTTTTGTCAAGGCTCATTCATTAAAGAACTGTGTTCCATTTTTAAAGGCCCGTGGTGCTGCTTTTTTTATTTGCACATAAATCGGAGCCATGCCTAAATTTGCACATGCAATTTTTGGCAACCTTTTGTAGAATCGGGGGTTAATGTACTGCATTTCCCAAATGCTAATTGCCTAATAAAGAGTTAACCTGGGACCACTTACCAACTCCTAAATAGGAGGTGCTAAGTGTTGGCCGGGTGCAGGTACTAAGCATTAATCTGATGCTAAGGTCCACCTTGGGGGTCAGCACTCAAGAAAAAGAGCTAGGTGTCGTAGATAATATGCTGAAATCTTCTGTTCAGTGTGCAGTGGTGGCCAAAAAAGCTAACAGAATGATAGATATTAGGAAAGGAATGGTGAATAAGACCAAAAATACTATAATGCCTTTGTATCACTCCATGGTGTGACTGCACCTTGAGTATTGTGTTCAGTTCTGGTTGCTGTATCTCAAAAAAGATATGTCAGAATTAGAAATGGTTCAAAGAAGAGCAACCAAAATGATAAAGGGGATGGAACTCCTCTCATATGAGGAAAGGCTAAAGAGGTTAGGGCTCTTCAGCTTGGAAAAGAGACGGATGAGAGGAAATATGATTGAGGTCTACAAAATCCTGAGTGGTGTAGAATAAGTAAAAGTAAATCGATTTTTTTTTACTCGTTCCAAAAGTACAAAGACTAGAGGACACTCGAGGAAGTTACATGGAAATACTTTTAAAACAAATAGGAGGAAATTTGTTTTCACTCAACGAATAGTTAAGCTCTGAAACTCTGTACTGGAGGATGTATTTACAGCGGTTAGCATATTTGGGTTTAAATAAAGTTTGAACAGATTCCTGGAGGAAAAGTCCATAGTTTGCTATTGAGGCAGACATGGGAAAGCAACTGCTTTCCCTTGGATTTGTAGTATGGAGTGTTGCCACGATTTAGGTTTCTTCCAGGTACTTGTGACCTGGCTTGGCCACTGTTTGGAAAACAGGATACTGGGCTAGATGGACCATTGGTCTGACCCAGTATGGCTACTCTTATGTTTTTATGTTATGACCTGCAGTAAAAATAATAGTGGGTGCACCTCCAAAAACTGCCACACGACATTTGCAGCTCCAGCATGGTAAAGTCCTTCATTAAGCCTCGGTAACTGCAAATTTTACAGTAGTCTAGTAGAAGGGCCTCTAAGAAAATAATGAGCTTTCTTATTTCATTCAGAGTAACCTGAAGCATTTTAAAGTTTCTTCTGCTCAACTACCTTCTCCACAATGAATTAAAATTAATTGGGATTCTGGTCTGTAGAACCTAAAGAGGCTAAAACAGTGAGTCATTGTTTTGCATAAAGGTAGCACAGACAGTCGGCACAATGAATACAAAGATAGAAAGTACAAACTTTTCATTTCTAGATGCTTGAAAATACAAGAAAAAAGATGAAGGGGAAAAGAAAGTGGATCTGTGATATGAACTAAATTAAATAAAGCAATTAATATGCTAAGAAATTTGGCTATTTCAGTACTGTTTTTAATACACTGACATTCTGCGCAGTCTACATGTTGAATTTTAATATTTTGGAAAGAAGTTTTGTAGAATATGTGATTGCTTAATGATTCTTTCATATGTGTTAGGTAGGGTTACCATCCAGCTTATAATTGAAAAAGAAAAACGCCTATATTGCGACCCAAATCGGGAGATAGACGTTTATCTCACAAAAACGAATAAAGCGGTATAATCGAAAGCCGAATTTGGACGTTTTCAACTGCACTCCGTCGCGGATGCGGACAAAGTTGATGGGGGCGTGTCGAAGGCGTGGTGAAGACGGAACTGGGGCGTGGTTATCGGGCGATCAGAGATGGGCACCTTTCGCCGATAATGGAAGAAAAATATGCGTTTTTAGCGAGAATTTAGGGCACTTTTCCTGGACCCTGTTTTTCCACGAATAAGGCCCCAAAAAGTGCCCTAAATGACCAGATGACCACTGGAGGGAATCGGGGATGACCTCCCCTGACTCCCCCAGTGGTCACAAACCCCCTCCCACCACAAAATATGCCGTTTCACAACTTTTTATTTTCACCCTCAAATGTCATACCCACCTCCCTGGCAGCAGTATGCAGGTCACTGGAGCAGTTCTTAGGGGGTGCAGTGGACTTCAGGCAGGTGGACCCAGGCCCATCCCCCCCCCACCTGTTACACTTGTGCTAGTAAATGGGAGCCCTCCAAACTGCCCCCCAAACCCACTGTACCCACATGTAGGTGCCCCCCTTCACCCCTTAGGGCTATAGTAATGGTGTAGACTTGTGGGCAGTGGGTTTTGAGGGGGATTTGGGGGGCTCAACACCCAAGGGAAGGGTGCTATGCACCTGGGAGCTCTTTTACCTTTTTTTTTGTTTTTGTAAAAGTGCTCCCTAGGGTGCCCGGTTGGTGTCCTGGCATGTGAGGGGGACCAGTGCACTACGACTCCTGGCCCCTCCCACGAACAAATGCCTTGGATTTATTCGTTTTTGAGCTGGGTGCTTTCATTTTCCATTATCACTGAAAAACAAAAACGCCCAGCTCACAACTTGTCGAATAAAACATGGACGTCTATTTTTTTCGAAAATACGGTTCGGTCCGCCCCTTCACGGACCCGTTCTCGGAGATAAACGCCCATGGAGATAGACGTTTTTGTTCAATTATGCCCCTCCATATGTCCGGATTTAACCCGGCTATGTCCTCTTTTTCAGGACATGTCCGGGCAATCAGGCGGTTTTTGCCAATCTCCCTCTTTGTCTGGATTTCTGGACAAATGGGCAGACTGGTGGGCGGACAAACGGGCAGATTGCTAACCTCCCCTCCCCTTACTTACTACTGCCCTGGTGGACTAATGACCTCTTCCACCTTTGGGGCAGGAAAGGGCCCCCTCTTTCCTGCCCGGAGCGCTGCCCTGCATGAATCCTTCCTGTTGCTGATCTCGGTGCCGATTCAAAATGGCCGCCGAGAGTTGACCTTGCAAGACTTTAACTCTCGGCAGCCATTTTGAATCGGCGCCGAGATCAGCAACAGGAAGGATGCATGCAGGGCAGCACTCTGGGCAGGAAAGAGTGGGCTCTTTCTTGCCCCGAAGAGGTCACTAGACCACCAAGGCAGTAGTAAGGTAAGGGGAGGGGGGTGACGGGGAGGGGGGGGTGTCAGGGTGTGTGACGGGGGAGGGGAAAATGTGACAGGGGGTGGAGCGAGGGTGTGGAAGGGGCGGGGTGGGGCATGAAAGGGGGCGGGGTGTGTTGTAGGGGCAGGGCATGTGTCCTCCTTTTTGGGGGACAAAATATGGTAACCTAGTGTTAGGGATGTGTATTTGTTAGTATAAATTAGTAGGGACCTGTTTTTCTAAAGTGTGTCAGGCATTTACCATGTGAATTAGCATCTGGTAACAGTTACAACACAGCTGTGCACTTGCCCCACAAGCAGCATCCCAGACTCCCTACTTCCCCCTAACAAGATCCCCAACCCCCCCCCGCCCACCACCACCACCACCCAAGCAACATTTCTAGTATCATCCCCACCTCCCTCCCTCCCCCCCCCCAAAGTAGCATCCTGAAACCCCCATCCCATGATCCTATCTGGCAATTAGTAGCAGTGCCCCTGGAGGGATACTGGCAGGTCTGAAGCAGGGGCGTAGCTACGGGTGGGCCTGGGTGGGCCCAGGCCCACCCAATTTCAGCCCAGGCCTGCCCAGCGCCAGCGCCAGCCCCCATTGCCGGCCACTGCTGCTTTTCCTGTTGAGCAGCAGGGCCGGCGCTACAAAAAAGAAGAAGCGCTAACGGCGCTAAGGACGAGAAATGTTTAAAAAAAAAAAAAGCGTGGCACCGGCAGGCACTGTCTCGGCAGCCTTGAGGAGCCTGCGAGCCAGCAGCCAATGCCTCAGCAGCCAATGCCTCAAGGCTGTCGAGACAGTGCCTGCCGGTGCCGCGCTTTTTTTTTTTTAAACATTTCTCGTCCTTAGCGCCGTTAGCGCTTCTTCTTTTTTGTAGCGCCGGCCCTGCTGCTCAACAGGAAAAGCAGCAGTGGCCGGCAATGGGGGCTGGCGCTGGCATGCAGGGCGGGCCTCGTCGAGGAAAAGAGGGAAAACATGGAAGGATGGGGAGAAAAAGAGGGAAAACAGATGGAAGGATGGGGAGAAAGAGGGAAAACATGGAAGGATGGGGAGAAAAGAGGGAAAACAGATGGAAGGATGGCAGAGAATGAGGGAAAACATGGAAGGATGGGGAGAAAGAGGGAAACATGGAAGGATGGGGAGAATGAGGGAAAACATGGAAGGATGGGGAGAAAGAGGGAAAACTTGGAAGGATGGGGAGAAAAGAGGGAAAACAGATGGAAGGATGGCAGAGAATGAGGGAAAACATGGAAGGATGGGGAGAAAGAGGGAAAACATGGAAGGATGGGGAGAAAAGATAGAAAACAGATGGAAGGATGGGGAGAGAAAGAGGGAAAACGGATGGATGGGGAGAGAGACTCTGGATGGAAGGATGGGGAGAGAAAGGGGAGAGACTGGAAGGATGCAGAGAAAGGTGAGAGACTGGAAGGATGTGGAGAGAGAAGGGACACTGAACAGAAAAGGGTAGAGTGATACAGAGACACTGGTTAGAAAGAGGGAGAGAGACATTAGATGGAAGGATCAGGAGAGAGGATAGATGGATGGAAGGATGGGGAGAGAAAGAAGAGAACTGCTGGATGGAAAAGGAGAGTAGTGAAAGACTGGAGAATAAGAGGAAGGGGCATGGGGAGAACAAGGGTGAGAAAAAGATGAAAAGCCATAAGTAGATGAAGGAAATTAAAGAATGGATAGTAAGAATGAATTAAATCAGGACAGAGAGAGAGAGGCAGAAAAATATTGAAGAAAGTAAAGAAAAAGGAGAGAAAAAGGAGATATGGCCAGGAAACCGTGGCAGAAGAGTTAAGCGAAAACTAAGGAAAGCAGAATCTAGAGACTGGGAGCGACACAATGAGAAAAAGTAAATGGCCATACAAGAAAGGTAAAGAAAATAATTTTATTTTTAATTTAGGATAAAGTAATATGGTACCTGTGTTAATGAAGTTTCAGAGACCAATACTTCCTTCCTTAGGTCAGGCGAGGATACCGTAACAGCATTATACTGACCTGAGGCAGGAGGTTTTGGCCTCTGAAAGCTCATTGAAAAGGGTGTTAGGCTATTAAATAAATTTTCTGAAATCTGATGCACTGAAAAGCAGCACTTTACCCTGTGTGACAAATGCATCTGATTAGCGTGACTAAATTTTGCTGGGGGAGGGGGGTAGAGAGAAAATTTTGTGCCCACCCACTTTAGGTTCAGGCCCATCCAAAATTGGCAGTCTGGCTACGCCACTGGTCTGAAGTGATCCCTGGATGTTCCCGTCCTGTTGTCAGCCAAAGTACAAAATGGAGGTTCAGGCCCCCTAGTGGTAGCAGAGTTACTTGTGGGCCTACTGCTTTATCTGATCTAGTCCCTCCTGTCTTATACATCAGAAAAAGACAACATGTTTATTTGTGTGTGTGGGAGGGGGGATCTGAATTAAGAAACAGAAGGCTGTTTTCTCTTGGGTGAGATTATTCTGGTCACTAGAGCTTGGATATTAACCCCATGTGCCCATGTGGGGCATTGGCGAATAGGCCTCATGCCCTGTGTCTGTTGGTCAGTGCCTTCTGATTCCTGCTCCAGCATCTCCTCTTTCAGGTAATATGTATAGCAGGGAATGGAATAAGACTGAAGCAAATATATCAAAAGAGAGAACTGACTGCAATAAAATTCTGCCCAAGTGTGTGAATTAGAAGTCAAGAATATTAAAGAACATTTTTACAAAAGCAAGTATTTTATTATAATGAAGAAACCAAGACAAACTAGCATATTGTTTTTTATTTTTTATTTGTAGCCTTCCTTATTTTACCTCATTATTGGATATTTTTTATGTGAAGATGCCCAACAGCTTCTTTTTTAAAATCTGATGGAGAGCGGGGGAGGTGGTTCTTTCCTTTCTGTGTTGTCTTCAATTAAATAAAGTGGTCTAGGCATGTGTAAATAGGGGAAAATAAGCTTTAAAATAAGGGATCCTTTTACTAAGCTGCAGGAAAAAGGGCCCTGTAGTAGCAGTGGGGGCCTTTTTTCCTGCGTGCCAGGGCCCCTTTTACCACAGCCAGTAAAATGCCCTCCAAAAATGGCCATGCGGTAAGATAAACCTTACCGTGTGGCCATGCGGTGGGGAGCGCTTACTGCCACCCATTGATGTGGCGATAAGGGCTCTCAGTGGTAACCTGGTGGTAACCGGGCAGCGCCCGATTACCGCTGGGGTTAGTGCCACGTTAAGGAAAAAAAATTTCCGGAGTGCCATAAATGGCATATGTTACAGCTGGAACTACTGCCAGCAGCCACGTTGGGCTTACTACCACTTTGTAAAAGACCCCACTAATTTTCTAAACTTGTGCTAAATCCACAAAGCTCAAAATAGTTTGTAATTCCCAACTGTCTAGCAGAAATAAATTATACCGAAATCTGACCGGGTTAATTTCAGTTTGAATTAGTCAGCATGATGTACCTAATATAGATGTCTGTTTTTTTCTGTAGGCCCAGACACAGAAGAGGCTGGGAGTAGCATGTCTACATTAGAGCGCTCTCTGGCTGCCCGCAGAGCCACACGTGCCAAGCTCATGATCCCAATGGACTCCCAGCCAAGCAATCCCTGTGAGTACTGCATGCCTTCCACCAGGTCTCTAAGATGCCGATTTTACTCTGAGTGCTATATATTCTTAAATCTCCCATCTTATATTTTAGGCATCTAGCATTTGTATACAGACATTTCAAAGCATGTTTTTTGTTTGTTTGTTTTTTTGCTTATGAGTTTATAAGGATACTTTGAAATCTGTAATTTCTGTCTGCTTTTCCCTTACTTTTGCCTTTGTTTCAACCTCTCTAACTTCCCTGTTTCGATAATATCCTTCAAAGACACCAACATCAATCAGGAAAACAATGAATCTTTGTCCTTACAGAACTGCACTTGGTCACCTGACTAGTTAGTCATTAACTAGTTGTGATGAGGTACTAATATTCCCTTTTGATGAGCTTATCCAAATAGTCATAGCCTACCATAAAATCCAAGGGCTTCTCATATTGAAAGCAGCTAAAAAATATGCATGCATGAATTACTTTGCACTGCCATGCTGATTGCTGTCTTGCCCACCAATAAGAGACTGATCGAATGAGAAAGAGAGAAAATCAACCTAAAGCAAAGTATTGTTGCCAGGACTTTAGGTAAGAGGGATCAACAAGGGGGTAGGGGGAGGGGGTAGTGATATTCATCCTATAGCAGTCGGCAGTTTCAAAGCCATTGATAGACACAGGCTGAATTAGATCTAGATAATCAATGATGGGGTCATGTGTGGACACTGGTATTGTATACCAGGGGTCTTCATCAGACACAGAAGTTATGCAGATGTCAGCTGAAATTCAATGCTGACACCCAAGTAGGGTTAATGACAGGAGTTCGCTTGACTTCAAAAAGCTGAAGCCCCCCATCCCTCGTCACCGCCATATTGGCCAGAACAAAACAAGTGCTATCACTATTGAAAACAATAGCAAACTTGTGAGGTTTTATTAAACCTCCTAGGTTTTGCATTCTCTCTTTTAGGAGGGGATCGGGGGTGGGGGATATAAGGAAAGTTGGAGGGGGGTTGGGGAGTTTTTGAGGGTCTGTGAAGGTGGGGGGGGGGGGGGGAGAGAGAATTATATTCAAAATATATTTGTCAGTGCTCCAGAGCTTGTCTTGTTATTTGCAGTACTGTATTGTGGATTTCAGTGCTACATTATATGCCTTTATTTTTTCTAGAAAAAAAAAGGCATATAGCGTAGCACTGAATCCACAATTGTCATGTCCCCTACCTCAACGCAAGTGGCATCCTCGGGCTGTGCAGAGTCCCGTCGACATGCATACTTGACTGGCATAGCCCTGAGCCATATGTGTGTAGTTCTTCTCTGGCTGCAGTCTCCTTGATTGCTTTGCTTCCATGCACCTGGTTCTGTTCACTTTCTGCCTGGCTTCCAGGCTCCTTGATTGCTTTGCTTCCACGCGTGTGATGCACCTGAATTTGCTCTTTCTCTCTCTGCCTGGCTTCCCTTGCTTCTCTCGTATTGGTCTTCTGGTTCCTCCTTCCCCTGTTCTTGTCCTATGGCTGTGCTCTTTCTCCCTGCTGGTCCCTGCTGATGTCAGACGCCAGCACTTTATCAGCTCAGCTCTTTCTAGACTCCATGCTTCGGCTTCTACTTTGGTAGGTGTTACTTGCTCAGTAGAGTGCTTCTTCTCTACTTTGTCCCTCATTGCTGACTTTGCCTGTACCTGGATTACTCTCTTGCCTGCTGCCTGCCTACTGACTTTGCCTGTACCTGGATTACTCTCTTGACCTGCTGCCTGCCTATTGACTTTACCTGTACCTGGATTACTCTCTTGCCTGTTGTTTGCCTATTGACATTGCCTATACCTGGATTACTCCCCTGCCTGCTGCCTGCCTGTTAACATTGCCTGTTCTTGGATTACTCTCTTGCCTGCTGCCTGCCTTTTGACTTTGCCTGTACCTGGATCACTCTCTTGCCTGCTACCTGTCTGGCCGTTACGTTTACCACCCTGCTTCCTGCTCCGTCTTGTAAGCCCTGCAGGCCGCCCGCACCTAGGGCTCAATCTCTGGGGAACGGCAGTCAGCGCAGGTGAAACCTGGGGTTGTCCAGCCGCCAAGAAGAACCTGGTCCGAGCTCAGCAGAGCTCTACTTGGTACAAGAACTCACAAGTCTGACAACAATAAAGCACTGCAAATAAAAATGCAAGCTCTGGGACACTGACAAATACATTTTGACTCTAACCCTTCATAGATCCCTCAAAAACTCCCTAACCCTCCAAACTCCCTTTACGTCCTCCATTCCCAATCTCCTCCTAACAGAGAGAATGCAAAAGCTAGCAAGTTTAATGAAACCTCACAAGTTTGCTATTGTTTTCAATAGCAATAGTAATTGTTTTGTTCTGGCCAATTTGGCGGCAAGATTCACCCACTGCCTTCAGCCCACATAATGGGCCAGATAGGATCATGCTAGCTCCTGTCATTAAACCTCCTTGCTGGCACTCACATACCTAGAATCAACTACTCTACATAATACTGTATAGAAAAATTAGTTCTCAAAATATAATAGAAATCATCTCACAACAAAGTTATATATAAACTGGCAGGGAAAGAAAAAGCCTCAAACAGTTTCTAGGGACCATCTCCCCTATGAAGCTATAGCGCCTTCTATTGGCTCAAATCATTCATCATTGGCATAAAAATCCTTGTTCTGTCAGTTAGTTTAATTAAATGCAAAAAGAAGCGAGATAGCTTTAAGTTACTTTAGACTGCTTTTTACTTAGCTTTGAATTGTTTTAGACTGTGTATTTCAAAGCTTGCTTATTTGAAGTGTAAAGTATCCAAGCCCTATTCTGTTGCCAGAAACCAACATTGGCCACCATTTTGTCCAACTGCATCAGGGTTAATGGCTTATTCTAAATACAAAAGATATATAATTAGGCTACAAAACTCAGAATTACATTTGGAGGGGCATTTTCGAAAGAAACGTCTAAGTTGGAATTTGGACGTTTTTGTAAAACGTCCAAATTTTGAGGCGGGGGAAAAAGGTCATTTTCAAAAAAAGATGGATGTCCATCTTTGTGTTCAAAAAAAACATAGACATCTTTGATTTTTGGCCATTTTCGAAACCAAAAACATCCAAGTCTAAAACGTCCAAATTCAAGCCATTTGTATGTGGGAGAAGCCAACATTTGTAGTACACTGGTCCCCCTGACATGCCAGGACAGCAGTCGGACACCCTAGGGAGCACTGCAGTGCCCTTCATAAAATGCTCCCAGGTACACAGCTCCCTTACCCTGGGTGATGAGCCCCTCAAATCCCCTCAAAAACCCACTACCCCCAACTGCACACCACTACCATAGCCCTTATGGGTGAAGGGGGGCACCTATATGTGGGTACAGAGGGTTTCTGTTGGGTTTTGGAGGGCTCGCTGTTTCCTCCACAAATGGAACAGGTAGGTGGGGGGGTATGGGCCTGGGTCTACCTGTCTGAAGTGCACTACACCTACTACTAAACCACTTCAGAACTACTTCAGGGACCTGCATGCGCTCTATTAGACCTGAGTATGACATCTGAGGCTGGCATAGAGGCTGCCAAGTAATATTTTTAATAATGTTTTTTGGGGATGGGAGGGGGTTAGTGACCTATGAGGGAGTAATGGGAGGTCATCCCCGATTCCCTCCACTGGTCACCTGGTCATTTTGGGCACCTTTTTGTGCCTTATTCGTGATAAAAACAGGTCTGGGTGAAAACGTCAAAGTTTTAGTGCTGGATGACTTTGCTTTGTTCCATTATGGCTCAAAGACGTCCAAGTCTTAGGAACGCCCAAGTCCCGCCTCAAACACACCTCTGATATGCCCCCTTGAGATTTGGACGTCCTTGCAACGGACTTCTGACAAAGACGTCTAAAATCAGGTTTCGATTATATCAATTTGGACGTCTCTGTGAGATGGACGTCCAAGTGCCGATTTATGTCACTTTTTGGACGTCCATCTCTTTCGAAAATGAGCTTGTTGTTCTTACATAGTCCAAATGCTTGATCGATCTCTATATAGCTCATGTTATCAATTAAACTGGCACCTCCCTTAAATAACTTCACATCAGATGTTTCCAATCTGTCAGCCAATCAGAACATTGTTCATTATAGGGAGCTAAAAGAAGTGGCACCACTCAGTCTTTGCATTTAAGCCATTTGGCTCCAAAGTCTGTAATTTAAATATCCATTTTCTGCTCTTGTTGCAACAAAGTTCTGCGTCTGTCCCCACCTCTTTGAGATGGTTTTACCCATTGAAGGATTAGACACTGTAAAGAATCAAAACTGTATCAAATGTATAGCTAAAGATGATGTTGCTTTGCCAGTTCTAATCAAACTATTGTGTTCCAAAAGATGAATAGAAAGTTTTCTTGTAGTCTGTCCCACATAGACTTTGATGCATGGACCTATAATACCGTACACTACATGATCTGTTTTACAAGTAGTGTTTACTGCCAGCTGATAAGTCTGATTAGAGACAGGGTCTTTAAAAAAGGAAGAGTGTAACATCACATCACACATAGAGCATTCTCCACATTTCCTATGTCCCAACAGTGAAGGAGGGTGGATACTTGGGGAGCAGAAGAAGGACTGTGTCTATGGTGGCGAATGACTGGCTGAAATTTGTGAGGTTGCGGGACAGGTGGAGATTGATGTGGTGGGGTGTGCATTTGACCATGTAGATGAAAATTCACATTCTCCATACCATGAGGCAGTCTACTCTTTATTGGACTCTCTTAGCCTGGCCTACCATGAAACATTTGGAAATGCACTGCTACAAAGACTGGAAGCATTGAAAAGGGATGGACAGTACTGACCCATTCTACTGGAATGAGCTGTAATTTTCATTGCAAATGTCTGTTGCTGATGTGAACTTTTTAAGTCTGAAGCTCTAAGGCTTCACCAACAAATTCAGCATGAAATGTATCTTAAATTTCAGCCTCTGCTTTTCATTCACAGCACGGCTTAGATTTTAGGATACCAACAGAATGATTTCAAATTTTAATAGCTCTATAGTGTACTTGGCTGAGATTCATCTGTTGCCATGCTTATATTGAGAAACAGAAAAGAAGCAACACTGGGCCTTCAGGATTGAGATAATTGACGTCCTTTTTATTCTGAAAATGGATCATTTTCAGAATAAAATGGACATCAATTATTTCAGTCCTGAAGGCCCAGTGTTACTTCTTTTCTGTTTCTGGTTATATTTGTATGCTGTTTTACCCTCTCTTCTGTGACTCTCGCCACGCTTATATTGACCAGATTAATATATCAGCCACTAGAAAGGAGGACATTGACCTGAAACTTTTAAATAAGAAAACACACAAAAAACTGGCATATTTTATATGCCTTTCCAGAGTCCCCATCTGCAGTCAAGTGAAGAGGGTAACAGCTGCTTTAAGACACTGTATTTTCTGATTTATTTGATTTCAGAGGAAGACAAATATTAAACTACATCCTAAGTAAATGTAATGATCACCATGTGCTAGCTTCCCTCTTATGCATGTAGCATAAAAAAACATAAACAGTTGAGGGGTGGTATTTTTTTTAGAATGGTGAGCAACTATAATAGCTGAGAAAAATCTATTCAAAATAGCATATCAGCAGGGGGAGGGGACAGCAAGATGGCCGCACAATCCAGGAAACATGGTGGCCAGTTCTGTCGCTTCAGCCACTGTGAAGAAGAAAGAGGAGGAGCAGCTACCACTATAGGCTGTGCTCATCGTGGACAGTGTCAATCAGCGCTTCTTCCCCCATCTCCAAAGACCGACCACGGCTTTGAGAAAAAAGACAAGTTTTGTATGACAATACTCTACTGAACACAGTCTAACTTGATCCTTTCATGAATTAATGATCTGCTTAGCCTTATCGGCCATAATGATGGGCAACCTGCCTGAAGACGGTGGTTATAGACAAATTCCCGTCGTATGCAACATACCTAGGAAACTTAGGGTTCGTAAACAACCTATTCTCACTGGCAAATATCTAAACACCAACATTGGCTCGCAAAGTGCCACTATTGCTTCAGGCCACAGGCAACCTATCAAATTCAACTCTCAGCAAGACACACTGAATCCCCGCAGCAGCCTATAATGCGATCTCTTTTCAACTTGACCAAACAATCCTCTTACTTAGAAAACATGACTCACTTAACTCCAGTATCAGCAACTTATGTTAATGCCAGATTTGTGGGGAACAAGGCTTTAATAATAAGGGACCTTCTAGAATCTTCAGATTTGGGTTTTCTGTTTATCTCTGAGACATGGCTTACAGAAGCCAACAGTCCTGTACTACCCCAGTTATATTTGCCTGGTTATGACTTACTTCATTTTCTAAGACAAGGGAGGAGGCAGACTTGCTCTCATTTATAAGAGTTTCTTTTCATGTATTCCTAGCCAGTTCAGGAATATTCCTAGAACTGAAATATATGCTGTGTAAATTTTCTGATGACTCCAAAGATGCTAATTAGATTGTACTACTCCTCATATACCACCTGCCAGGAGCAAGGACCAAGGCTGAATCTATGATACTAGAGATCATTTCGTCCACCATGTCCCAATTTTCTAGAGTAGTTGTCCTGGGAGATTTAAACTTACATTTAGAAAGCGAAGCTGATACCAATGCTCATAACTTTAAATTGTTCTTGGAGATGAGTGAACTCACCATGTTTACAAAGGGTGAAACTCATGAAAAAGGCCACACTTTGGACTTCCTTACTTCCTATTGCACCATCTTGATTGGCTCATTTGAGTGGAAGCCTATACCATGGTCTGATCACTTCCAGCTAGACTATGCTATTGAAATCTATATATCAAGTCTGTCCAAACATAAACCATTTAAGCTGATATCCACTACAGGGAAAATCAATGAATCCAGCTTCTGGACCAAGCTAAAATAAATTCAGACAACTTTTTGCATATAAACAATAAACATGAACCCTAAACATCCAGTTAGTGACAAACGAGCTAATTAACTCAGTACCCAACAAAGGGCCTGCAGTGCTGCAGGGCCCAAAAGTGCAATCCACTCAAAGTTGTGACGCACTTGAACTTGTTAAATTCCCTCTTTTGCTACACACATAACCCACAATCTCATATGTCATCTCTTTTCTCCTTTCTAGCTGTGACTAACCACTGAAAATCCAACTCCTCCCTAAAGCAAACTTCCCACCACCCAGAGCCCACGAAAGGGTAGGGATGGAAGGGATTAAAAAAATCCTCAGAAGAACCACCACTACTTCCTTCCCTGCCTAATCTCCCCAAAATCAAAAGCTTACTATAAAACCTCTTGTGCTCGAGACCCCCATCGACCCACCTACCCACTCCTCCATTACCAATCTACATTCTATCTGCTGACTGTCCTTTCTTATGACCAATCCTAACTTATCCAGCTCTTTTAAACATCCACCCTGATTTAAACCCCCTGGTGTTAGCAGGCTCAGCCATGTTAAAGGGTTCAATGCTAGCCACTTTTGAGCTTTCCATTAATTGGGCCCCACCCATCCCTCCAGGTTCCCCAGCTCTGTTTCCAGTAAGGTGGACTGGGCTCTTATCCTTCAAGGAGGACTGAGGATATCTCCTTCAATCACATTTACAGGGAGCTAAGGTACGTATATTTATAAGCTCTTCAAATTTCTGTGTAGAGACATGCCTTAAAATGGAATGAACTATTTCTTAAACAGGCAGTAGATCCAGTGGCGTAGCAAGGGTGGGGCAGTGGGGGCGGTCCGCCCCAGGTGTCAGCACAAGGGGGGGTGCTCCGCTGCTCCCGCTGCTCGCTCTTCTTCTTCATGGCACCCCCTGCATCAGCCCTTTAAAAAGAAATGTCCGACGCGGTGGCGAGGCGCAGCACCTCATGTCTGCAAGTAAAAGAAGCGGATCATCTCATTGGGCCTTCCCTCACTCTGTCCCGCCCTCCTCTGATGCAACTTCCTATTTCCACAAGGGTGGGACAGTAAGGGAAGGCCTGATGAGACGATCCACTTCTTTTACATGCAAATGCGAAGCGCTGCGCCTCACCACCGCGTCGGACATTTCTTTTTAAAGACCGGGTGGCAGGGAGAAGATGAGGCAGGGTGAGGGTGGGGAGGACTCGGATGGCAGAAGGAACTGGGTCGGGGGATAGATGGGAGAAGGGGCGTGGAGCTGGAACTGGGGTCTGAAAAGTGGGCAGGAGGGAGAATGGGGTCATGCCTGGGGCAGGGGTAGGTGGGAAAATCAATGGATCTGGAACTAGGGGCAGCTGCAGGTGAGATAATGGGGCTGGAACTGGGAGCCGAAAAGAGGGGGAAGTGAGAGAGGGGGGATAGGTCCTGGATGGAAGGAGGAGTGAGAGGGAGGGCAGACCCTGAATGGATGGGAGAGGGAGGGCAAATGGTGGATCGAAGGAGCAGAGAGAAAGGGCAGACAGTCGATAGAAGGGAGTGAAAGAGCAGATAGTGGATGGAAGGGGCAGAGATAGAGGGCAGATACTAGATGGAAAGGAGAGAGAGAGGGCAGATGTGGATGGATGGAAGGGAGAGAGAGAGAGGGCAGAGAGTGGATGGAAGTGACAGGGAGAGAGGGCAGACATTGGATAGAGGGGACAGCAGAGAGGGCAGACACTGGATGGCAGAGAGAGAACTAAGACAGATGCTGGATGGAAGGAAGACAGTGAAAAGAAGATGAGGAAAGCAGAAACCAGAGACAACAAACTGTAAATAAAATATATATTTTTATTTTTTTGCTTTAGGATAAAGTAGTATTGTAGCTGTGTTAATAAATGCTTATAAATAGAACATGGAAATAAGGTAAGCTTTATTGGACTAATTTTAATACATTTTGACTAACTTTCAGAGAACAAAACCCCCTTCCTCAGGTCAGGATAGGATACTGTAACAGCACTATACTGTATTGATCTGAGGAAGGAGGTTTTGGCCTCTGAAAGCTAAATGTATTAGTCCAATAAAATGGTATTATTTTATTTTCTATTTTTGTTTTATTTCTATTTGTTAATTTGTAAAGTGATTTGTATTTGTTAGTTTTTTCAAATTTACATCTGCTGTCTTTATATTTCGCACAGTACTAGGGGACATTTTCTGTTTCTGTGGTGTTGCATTGTATGCTCAGTCTGGCCTCTTGGGGGTTCAGTTTAATTTTTGTCTAAATAGAAAGTTTATAATTACTTATTCTATAGTGGTTTAGAGTGTATCTGTGCTTGTGAAAAAGACATGGCTTTCAGTTGGCGTTGACTGTTCAGGATCGACGATCTGTACTATTCTGTCTGGTTTTGTTTTACAATAGGTGAATTGATGTTGTCGTGCTCACTGTAGTGTTTAAAATGCTTTCCGTTTCCGTATGTGACTCAAATTACTGCTTATGGTATGGTAGAATTGCTCTAGAGATCCTGAGTGTTTTGTATTCTTGGTATGCCTAGTACTGGATTTTGGAGGGGGGTGTTAAAAAATGACCAGCCCCGGGTGTCAACTACCCTAGCTACGCCACTGAGTAGATCACATTTCTGTCAACAGTCAATGGAAATTTGTCTCAGCCTAGACTAAAAATAGCAACTTTCTACTCTGGAGGTAACAACTCTAGTTATCGGAGAAATTCTGTTTTCAGACAGTGCATGCAGTAGAAGCTCTATTTTCTTCCTTCTTCTACAGTACATCTCTATCATCACACTTCTGATATTTCATACTATTTTACTGATGGTTTATTAAATCAGACACACTGAAGAAAGGTCAGCAAACATGTTGCAATGATATGGGTTTTTTTTGGACAAATTTAATGCATTTGCAGCTAGTTCTTGAGCGCTGTGCTTCAAGTGGAGAAACATACCAGCCACACTACTTTATAAAGCAATAAAAATTAATGCCTTCTTTTTTAATGTGTCCCACACCAGCGTTTCATTTTGTGAAAGAAATTGTCAGTAATTATTTCTATATGAAACTGAAACATATTTTCTGATCATAAAGCAAACATTAGCTTAGTTTTTAGACACTCCCGATATCCAGTAGGGCAGGGTTGTAATGATAGTGAATAAGGTTTATAGAAATTTAATCCAAGACACGTAAATTTTTCCATTATTTATGCAAACCAAATGTTTCTTAATTATTACATTTTTTTAAATTTCCTCATCTACTAGCACTAGGATAATGAGGGGTGGGGCACAGTTTCTGATCATGGCCATGAATCATAATAAGGTATAACACAAATGTGAAACCATATTTGTTTACATGGAGAGGCATTTTTGAAATGTTGTCTAAGTCAGAATTGGGACATCCTGCTCATATTGTTCAAAAAAACATATACATAACAGCCATTTTCAAACAGGAAAAATGTCCAGATTTTCTGTTCAAAATTGGATGTGAAATTGACATTTTTCTGTTAATAACAACCAGAATGAATAGTCATTTTCTAAAATGAAATGTCCAACTTATGCATGGCAAGGAACCATGAATAGGGATGTCTGTCTGGCATCATTTTGAGAAAAATGACCACACAGACGTCCAGACAGAGCAGAGTGATAGCCTAATGCAGTGCTTCTCAACCCGTCCTTGAGACAAACCTAGTCCCATCAGGTTTTCAAGATATCCACAATGAATATTCATGAGATAAATTTGCATGCACTGCCTCCTTGGTATGCAGATCTATCTCATGCATATTCATTTTGGATATCCTGAAAACCTGATGGGACAAGGTTTGCCTCAAGGACTGGGTTGAGAAGCACTAGCCAAATGGATAATGCAGTGGATTCTAAACCCAGAGACCCTGGTTCAAATCCTACTTCAACTCTTTTAGGGGCCCTTTTACAAAGGTACAGGAGAGCCTATGCATCAGGGGCGTAGCCAGAAAACAGATTTTGGGTGGGCCTAGGCAAGACGTGGGTGGGCACCAAGTGTTCTCCCCCCCCCCCCCCCCACACACACACACACACCCAACCACCACCAAAATAAAATCTCAGCTGGCAGGAAAACGCTTCTTTCCACCTTGGCAGTCTGCAGCACGCATGCGCTGAAAACTAATATGCAAGTGCTGGTATCGTGGAGAGTAGCATTTTCATTTCCATCAGGTGGAAGTCTTCATCTGATGGAGCTTGGGATCCCCACCAGCTACCGCTAAATGTGTGCTACTGTTGGGTGGGCCTGAGCCCTAATTGGGTGGGCCCTAACCCTTCCAGGCCCACCTGTGGCTACGCCACTGCTGCGCATGTACAGAACACGCCAAATCGGCACTACCGTCTGGCTAGCATGTGAGCCGGGCAGTAATTCTGAATTTGTTGCGCGTTGAATCCCGTGGTAGAATATAATTTTCTATTTTCTACCGTGGATCGCTTACCTGGCTATAAAGAGCAGTTGGCATACACTGCATGCTTACCATGCGGATAGCACATGAGACCTTACCGCTAGGTCAATGGGTGGTGGTAAGGTCTAAGGCCAAAAATGAACACAAGCTGATTTCAATTTTAGCGCATGTCCATTTTGCAGCCTTTTTAAAAAAAAGGCCCTTTATCCTAGATGTGGTAAAAAAATGTCCAATTGCGCACCCGAAAGATATGCTCGCATTACCACAGGCCACTTTTTACCATGGCTTAGTAAAAGGACCCCTAATTTTGTAATTGCGAACCCTTCAGGAACAGAAAATACCTGTTGTACCTGAATGTACACCATCTTCAATAGCCTTCAGGCTTGCAAGTGGCTTATATATTTAGGTACAGTATTCTTTATTCTTTGTTTGCACTTACTATATCGCTTTTGCTCGTGCATAGAACAAATCAGTTTACATTCTAATAAAATAAAACAATAAATATCAAAGAAAAGGTATGTACCTAGTAGTAGGTATAGTTCTGTTTCTGGAGGGCTCACAATTTTTAAAAAATGAGTTAAAGTGGGATTTAAACCAAGGTCCCTTGGTTTAACATCCACTGCCATAACCACTAGGCTACTCCTCACACTTGTTTCCTGCTTTGGCCAAAGGAAAAATATTCAACATAAAGGAATATTTCACATGCTCATCTTCCAATGTGGTATATATCATTCAGTGTAAAAAGTGTAACGAAGGATGCTATATTGGAGAAACAGGCCAGATGCTAAGGACAAGATTTAATCTACATAGACATCACATGAAGATTGCTGGTGCCAGACTGGTTCCCACCCCTGTGGGTCAGCACTTTACAAAACCAGATCACTGTACCAGTGACTTCATAGTAAGAATCCTGAAAGGTAACTTTAAAACAATACAGGAATGTAAGACCTTTGAAGTCAGAATGATTGAATATTTTGACACCTAACAGACAGGACTTAACAAAGTTCTGGGTTTTCTAGTCCATTATAAACCATAAAGTTGTATTGCTATGTTTATCACCCTCCTCTCACCTATCCACCCCCATCCTGTTAGACTATCTCTAAAATGCTTTGATTTTCCCATGCATACCTCCTACCCACCCCACCCTGTTAGACTATCAATGAAATGCTTGGATGTATTACTTATATATACTGTCATCTACCACATTTGCTTATTTCCGATCTGACGAAGAAGGGCAACCTTCGAAAGCTAATCAAGGTATGTATTAAGTTATGTCCAATAAAAAAGGTATCATCTTATTTTCTTTTCCATGTTTTATTTTGTTTGATTTCTATTGATTACCTTTAAAAGTGGACTAGCACGGCTACCACACCTCTCCGCTTTGGCCAGAATGCCTGTAATACCTAAGGCTGTCAGATGGGGACAGCAACCACTGAGGAATTACAGAGGAGTCATGCCCTAATCCCTACAGTAGTCAGTTGCTCAGAGCACCTTTTTTTTTTACCCTGGACATGACTGAAAAAGGTCTAACAGGCAGGACTTTTTTGAGGGGGTACTTGGGAATACTGAGTACCTGCACCTTTTCCATTGTCTGCTACAATTGACCCATGGACCCCAAATTTTAATGAAAGAGCTCAGGCTCTACACACCAATTCTGCCTGGTCATAGATTCTGTGACTTGTTGCAGGGAGCCTGGCTGTTGTGGGGTGGGTGGGTCCCTCAGTGATCACTCCACCCCTGAAGGGTTGCCTGGCATTTGAGTACCAGCACCTTTTTTGCTAGAAAAAAACACACCGAAGATGTCCTAAATCTATGACTTGGATGTTTCTTTTAGTCCCTTCCAAAACACGCCTCCCACCTGCCACTAACACTCACCCTTTCTATTTGGATGAACTGCAGTGATGGACTTTTCTTTCCTGCCTTTCCAAAATTACTTGTTCTGCAACCATGTGTATGGGAGCAGATCTTGCTATCTGTGTGTAATAGATTACCTTGTCCTTATGTAGTTATAAGTATTAAGTGTGCATAATGAATTATCTGGAATTTATAGTTCTTGAGTGATGGGCCCTTTCTGAGCTCCTGTACGCTGTTCCCAGTGTCTTATGGGATCCTTATGGTTTGCTTGGCTGCCGTATGCATGTTGGGAAGAGAAACTTCCCCTCCCCACTGAATGTCTGCCTGCTTATCTGTGTAGTTCTCAGGAATAAAAGGAAGACAGCTTGTTACAGTGCCACGGTGTTGAGAGACCTGAACCTCTCCATTCTGAAGCAGTAATCCTACTGCTTGATTTTGTTTTTTTTTATTTGGGGGGGGGGGGGGATTTGGGTCCAGTTTTAAACTGGTTTCAGGAATTTTTACATAATCAGAATTATAAAGTTAAAATGAATGACGTGTTTTGTACCAGCTGGGTTCCTCAGTGCAGGGTGCCTCAAAGCTCTCCATTGTCACTGACCTTGTTTAAATGACTACCTTTGACGATGAACGTAGTTCATTTGGAGTTACATTTTTTTTCTTAAGCGGATGACATGTTTCTTTTTGTACCAGTTAAAAAAGTTTGGACAGCTACAATATGTTAGACAACAGATTTAAAGATCGTAGTTTGCAGCTTAACAGAAATATGGCTAAATTTATATGGTTAAAGCCATCTATCTCATTCTGTTCCAATGGACAACTTTAACAGATGGTTTATCTTTTCAGACAGGAAGAACTACTAATGTTTTAGGAGTTGCTCTTGATACCACTCTCTTTGAAATTAAAGTGCATAATTTATAATAAAAAACGACTTGATAACGTTAAGACAACTTTGCCACCTTCGTTCGTTTTCTGTAAAGAATACTTTGCTCATTTGGTTCAGGCTTTTATATTATCTCCATTAGATTATTGTAATAATATTTATGCATTAATTACACTTAAACTCCAGTGAAAACTTCAAACTCTTCAGAATACTGCAGCTAAATTGATTTTTCATCTTAAGAAGTTTGACCATGCCACTCCATCGTTGGTTCAAAATTTTTGATTGATCTTCCCCAGCGTACTTAATATCTTAATTTTTTTCCCAATATTACATGGACTCCTCGTATCACTCATTTACGTTTGTTATATTATCCCTCCCCTCATGGTATTCACTATAAGAGCATTCTGATGCTCTCTATGTGTTTTCAATCTGTACAGTTTTGGAATGTGCTGCCTGTTGAATTAAGTTTGCCGAATTCTTTGTTTTGCATTGGTTTAAAGACTTATTTGTTTAGAAAGTATTTAACATGTCACTAATACTTCCATCAAAACTAATTTTAAGGATGTCTCTGCTTCTTATCTTCCAGTCCCTTCTTTTTATTTTAATGCTAGATTGGTCTGTAATAAGACCTTTTTTAGCAGAGATTTGGTAGGTGACTGTCAGACTAGTTTAGCTTTTATTACTGAAAGTTGGCTAATAGATAATGATCCAATGGTATTAACTGAACTTTGCACTCCAGGCTATAAGATTTTGAGTAGCCCTAGATTGATTTTGAAAAGGAGGTGGTATTGCTGTCATTTATAAGGACTTTTTAAAGATTTCATTCATTGACTCTGTTTCTTCCCTGGATTTTGAATTGCTCTGCTGCAAATTGATCAAATCCAGTCTGATCGGCCCTATTATTTTTTATCGGCCTCCTGGTAGTTGGAAAAGAAGACTCATGCGATTAACTCAGTCCTCATGTTTTACTTCTTTTATCTTGATGAGTGATGTAAATCTCTACCTAGAGAATACTGTCGATCCCAACGTGTGAGACATGGTCTCTATTAGATAATTTGGGTTTATTTGTATGCCCTCCTTCCCCAACTCATATACTAGCCGTAGCCTGAACTTCCTGGCTTTTTCACAAGGAGCTTTATCTTACTTGTCTATTTGTGATATCAGTTGGACCCCTGTTCCTTGGACAGATCATTAACTAGCTGAATTCAAAATATCCTTTAGATCTGAAAATGTTCAAATTTGATATTGCTCTAAATTAACTAGGAAGAAATTGATCCTAGCATTTTTGGCAAAAAGTTATACCTTTATTGGATTATAATTTCTCTCACTCTATTACTTCTTTTGATACTTGGCATAATACACTTGTTATAACTACTGATAGCCTTGCCCCTCAAACCAGAAAAAATGATTCCTATATCTCATAATGTTAAGTGGATTACAAAACATTTATCTAACAAATCTTTATGTTGTCATTTGGAGCATCAGTGATGGCACTCAGTAGATCCTTCTTTGAAAATTGAATGGAAAAGTTTATTTGAAGTTTATAAAGCTGTTATGCACAGCACTAAAAAGCACTTTTTTGTAACTCAAATTGATACTTCACAATTTATGCCCAGACAACTTTTTTAAATATTTATTTTATTTATTTGTTGCATTTGTATCCCACATTTTCCCACCTATTTGCAGGCTCGATGTGGCTTACATCGTACCGGAGGTGCATTTGCAGTCTCCGGTGTTTACAAATACAGAGTGATGTTGAGATGAGATAAAGTTCATGTGGGACAGCCACATAAGGTCGTTGAACAATGGGAGAGTTGTGTTTTGTGCATTTTGAATTATAGTGTTATTGTGTTGCAGAGCTCAGGCATTTGTTTGGTTGGTAGGGTATGCCTTTTTAAAAAATAAGTTTTTAGTGTTCACCAGAAGTGTAGGTGGTCATACGAGGTTTTCATGGCTTTTGGTAATGCGTTCCACAATTGGGTGCTTATGTAGGAAAAGTTGGATGCGTAGGTTGATTTGTATTTGAGTCCTTTACAGCTTGGGTAGTGCAGGTTTAAGTACGTTCGTGATGATTCGGATGTGTTTCTCGTAGGTAGGTTGATCAAGTCTGTCATGTATCCCAGGGCTTCACCATAGATAATCTTGTGAACCATTGTGCAGATCTTGAAAGCAATGCGTTCTTTAATTGGGAGCCAATATAGTTTTTTTTTTAGGGGTTTTGCGCTATCATATCGGGTTTTTCCAAAGATAAGTCTGGCTGCCGTATTCTGAGCGGTCTGGAGTCTCTTTAAGGTTTGTTCTTTACATCCCGCATAGATTCCATTGCAATAGTCTAAATGGCTTAGTACCATTGATTGTATCAGATTGCGAAATGTTTCCCTCGGGAAGTATTGTTTCACGCGTTTGAGTTTCCACATTGTGTGAAACATTTTCTTCGTTGTGGATGCCACTTGGTTCTCTAGTATTAGGTAGTGGTCTATTGTGACACCGAGGATTTTCAGGCTGTCTGAGATAGGGAGGGTTTGGTCTGGAGTGTTGATAATTGTGGGCTTGTCCACGCTGTGTTGAGATGAGACAACGAGAGAGTGTGTTTTTTTTCTTTGTTGAATTTCAGTTGAAATGCATTTGCCCAAGTTTCCATGATGTTGAAGCTGATCTGGATTTTATTGGTGATTTCAGACAGATTTGCTTTGTAAGAAATGTGTATTATAACATCGTCAGCATAGATGAAAGGGTTGAGGCCTTGGTTGGATAGAGTCTTGTCTAACGGGGTCATCATTAGGTTGAAGAGGATTGGGGATAGTGGTGATCCTTGTGGTACTCCGCAGTCTGCTTTCCAAGGCGGTGATATGTTTGACTACTTTGAGTTTGATACTTGGTATGTTCTTGTAGTTAGGAAACCTTTGATCCATCTTAGTATATTACCACCAATCCTGAACTTATCTAGTGCTCTTAATAGTATGTTGTGGTTTACCATGTTGAACGCACTAGACATGTCGAATTGGAGGAGGAGGATGTTTTTGCCTATTGCTATTTCCTGTTTGAATTTGGAAAGGAGAGTGAGCAATACTGTTTCTGTGCTGTGTAGGGGATGGGAACCTGACTGAGATTCGTGTAGAATTGAAATTTTATTTATATACTAGTAAAAAAGGCCCGTTTCTGACACAAATGAAATGGGCGCCAGCAAGGTTTTCCTCGGAGTGTGTATGTTTGAGAGAGTGTATGTGAGAGTGACTGTGTGAGAGAGAGAGAGTGAATGTGTGAGTGTGTGTGAGAGAGAAAAAGAGAGTGAGTCTGGGTGCAAGTGTGTCTGTGAGAGAGAGAGTGTGTGTGTGAGAATGAGAGTGTGTGCAAGTGCGTATGTGAGACACAGTGTGAGAGAGTGTGTTTCACTCAGATACAGTGTGTGCGAGAGAGAGAGTGTGTGTGAGACACAGACTCTCTGTGAGACTGAGTGTATGAGACCAAGAGAGTGTGTGAGTGACTGTGTGACACATAGAGAGTGAATGTGATACAGTGTAAGACATACAGTGTGTGAGAAACATTGAGTGAGAGTGAGGAAGACATTGACTGTAGATAGAGAGAGAGAGTGTGTGTGTGTGAGAGAGAGAGAGAGAGAGTGTGTGTGAGAGAGAGAGTGTGTGTGTGTGTGACAGAGATACCCCCCCCCCCTCTCTGGTGTCAGCCCCCCCCCCCCCTCTCTCTGGTGTTTGAGCGTTACTGTGCAGGACGCTGAGCTCTGGCTATGCTTCAACGAACTGACCAATCCTATTTAATAGAATGCACCTCCAACATTCTGAAGCCGAGAAACCTCGTGTGGTTGGTCACTTCTGATTGTGACGAGCCCGGAAGTACATGATGCCTCAGCCATGCAGTCAGCTTCAGAATGTTGGAGGTGCATTTTATTATATAGGACTAGTAAAAAAGGCCCGTTTCTGCCTGAAATGAAATGGGCGCTAGCGGGCACGGGACTCCCTTCCCCTCCCCTTACGCTACTATCCCTGGTAGTGTAGAGGTACCTGTTCGCTCGGGGCAGGAAAGAAAGAGCCCCCTGTTTCCTGCCCGTAGCGCTGCTGATAGCTGCCCTGCTGCATCCTGTGCGAGTCCAGCTCTCAGCGTTTCAAAATGGCCACCGAGAGATGAAGTCTTGCGAGGCTGCTTCAACTCTCGGTGGCCATTTTGAAACACCGAGAGCCGGACTCACACAGGATGCAGCAGGGCAGCTAGCAGCAGCGCTCCGGGCAGGAAACAGGGGGCTCTTTCTTTCCTGCCCCGAGCAAACAGGTACCTCTACACCATCAGGGATAGTAGTGTAAGGGGAGGGGAGGTGACAGGGGGGAGGGAAGGTGATGGGGGGAAGAGGGGGCGACCGGGGGTGGGGCAGTAGTGTGAAAGGGGTGGGGTGATGGGCACGTCCTCGGTGGCTTGCTTTTGTTAGGCTGTGTGTAGCGATTCGTTGGAAGGGGAGGAGTAGGGAAACACGCTCCGTGTGTTTCCCTACTCCTCCCCGTTCGTTCATTTGCATTGTTGTGTACTTGTTCCGCCCTCGACGTCATCACGTGTGACGCAAGGACGGGGCATGGAGACATGGTGAGTGTTCTGGCTTCACCACCATGAACTTACGAACTAGTGTCTGAGTGGCTGCAGTGACGTCAGTGTCTTCAGAACGTTGAGGGTGCGTTTTATTATAGTAGATTCTGTGAGTTGTTTGGCTACCATGCTTTCCATCAGTTTGGCTGATATTTTTAGGAGTTTATCATCATGTAATGCCGGCCAAGCCAATCAGGATAACTTCCCCACGGCTTTTCTTTTATAGAAAAGATATTTAGAATTAGGGATGTTGTACCTCCTACCCTATCAGCTGTAGTTGATATGTTGGATACTGAATCATCTGTTAATCCTGTTTATCCTACTGATAGCACTTGGTGTTCTTTTTCTCCTTCTGATAAGGTTAAGATCAAACAGTTATTGTCTAGGTTTTTCCTCTTCATCTTTTATTTTAGATGGCTGTCCTGTGTATCTTATGAAAGATTCCCCCCTCACCCTCAGGTGCTAGATTGGATTCCTAAATAGCTTATTGAAAATGGGTCAATACCCCTCCCTCTCTAATTGTGTTGTAATTCCTATTATTAAGAAAGTCAACTTATATTCTAGCCAGCCTTCCAGCTTTAGGCCAGTGGCTAGTATTCCACTGTAATCAAAAATATAAGAAGCCTAGTTGGCCACTCAGTTGACAGCTTATTTGGACTATTATTGTTGCCTTGGTCCTTTGCAATTTGGCTTCAGATCTATCTTTTCACTGTACCAAATTCACATTATTAGATTTAGTCTCAGATGCTAAGATTAACTTAGCCAAAGGAAAAGTCCATAGTCTGCTATTGAGACAGACATTGGAAACAACTGCTTGCCTTGGGATTTGTAGTACAGAGTGTTGCCAGGATTTGGGTTTCTGCCATGTACTTGTGACCTGGCTTGGCCACTGTTTGGAAAACAGGATACTGGGCTAGATGGACCATTGCTCTGACCCAGTATGGCTACTCTTAAGTTCTAATTCGACCTTATGACTGCATTTGACACTGTGGATTTTGATGTTCTGATTAAGTTTAGCTCTGTTGGTGTCTCAGGTAAAGTCTTATCGTGATTTAGGGAATTCTTATATCATAGACATTATGTTGTTAAGATGAATAACACTCTTTCAGAATGTTGGACCTCTCTCTGTGGTATTCTACAAGGCTCCCCATTATGTCCCATTTTGTTCAATGTTTATATGTCCTTTTTTTGATTTGGGATTCTCTGCTCTAGATGTAAAATTTTATTCATATGCGAATGACATGCTATTGCTGATTCCTGTGAATGAAAACCAACATATTACAATTTCTACTGTTGCTACTTGCATCATCAGGATTGAACACGACATGGTTTTAAATTAAACTGAGAGAAAACCAAATTACTCTGGCTTGACCTTTCTACCAGTTCAGTCCCCTCTGAATTATCAATTACTTCAGATTTTTTCTCTTAAAGTGGATCATACATCTAAAGTTTTGGGGGTTACCTTAAATATTACACTTTTTTTAGAAACACACCTTAACCATTTTATCCAGACTGTATTTTCAAGCTCCGGCAACTATGTAATGTCAGGCATTACTTCAGTGAAAGACACTTTTCTTTATTGGTCCAGGCCCTTTTTCTAGCACATGTGGTCTACTGTAACAGTATATTTTCTTATGGGCCTCCTGTATTCAGAGCTTTCCTTTTAGGCACAAAATGGAAGACAAATCTGGCCTTTGTCTTAAAAAAAAGTATATGTACTAAGCTTCAGGTGTTGCAAAATACGGGCACAAAGCTTATTTGTCATTAGAAAAAAAATTTAACAATGTGACTCCTTCATTGGTTACTACTATTACTACTACTACTATTTAGCATTTTTATAGCACTACAAGGCGTACGCAGCGCTGCACAAACATAGAAGAAAGACAGTCCCTGCTCAAAGAGCTTACAATCTAATAGACAAAAAAATAAAGTAAACAAATCAAATCAATTAATGTGTACAGGAAGGAGGAGAGGAGGGTAGGTGGAGGCGAGTGGTTACGAGTCAAAAGCAATGTTAAAGAGGTGGGCTTTCAGTCTAGATTTAAAGTTGGCTCCCAGTTCAAGTCCATATCCTTTTTAAACTGGCATGTCTGGTGTTTAAGATGTTTGATGAAACCAGTCCAGAGTATCTTATTAGTCTACTTTCATTTCCTACTAACAATTGAATTTCTAAACATAGAGACCTTTATCTTTTATTCTATCCATCTTTTTCTGGTATGAGGTTTATGGAAATCTTGGCAGGTTTGTTTGTTTTTTTACCAGGGGATTCATACCTAGCTCTCTTTAACCCTGTATGTACGTGCTTCTTCTTCATATCACTGTTTCTGTAATAATATGCAAACTTACCTTTTCAAAACTTTTTTGACTTGAACTAAGCTGCTTTTTATTTCCCTAGTTTATACATATCTTTTGTACTCACTCTGAACCACTAATTTAGCTTAGTGGGATATAAGAGCCATATTATATTACATTACATTAACTTCATTTGTTACATTTTATTTGTTTGTCTGCTTTGAAAAATTATTGGGAGTTGGTGGAATATAAGTACCTCATAACTGACTCCTCTGACGAGTGTCCCAAATGCCAGATTCGCTCAGCACATCTTGGACATATGTTTTGTCCTGTTATCCAAGACTTCTGGCATAGTCTTCAGTATTTTGCCAAGTTGTGGTCTACTTCAGCGGCATGTGCACCTTTACTGCTCTTTGGGGCGTACTCTCTCGGACCTCCCTCACGTCTGAGGAACAGCCATTTTCTCCGGCAGTTGGTGCTGTTTGCCATAAAGTCTATTCTGTAGTCTTAAAGAGAAGCAGGGGGCCCAACACTACAGCACTGGCATGTTCTGATGATAAGAGAGCTAAGGATGGAGCATCTCCACGTTACAGATTTAGCATGTGGACACGGACTCATTTTTCAAGCCACCTGGTCCCTCTTTTGGGATACTTTGCCCCCCACGAGCGAGAAGAAGTTTACTTAACTTGTAAATTTTCTGAATATAATTCTGAATGTAGTTCAGGGCCCTGGTGCAAGGGTAGGTTTTAAAAGGAGGGGGAAGGGGGGACAGGAAAGTAAAGAATGTTTGCATATGATTTTGTTCTAAGAATTGTCAATTATTATACTTGTTCATTGCATTGATACTTAGAGGGGCATAATGGAAAGATCGTCCAAGTACGAATTAGGACGTTCTTACGAAAACGTCCAAAAATAGACATGTATAATGGGAAAATAGTGTGGGCGTTTTTCGATAATCGATTATCCCTGTAAGAAAACAATCAAATGACAAGCGCATAAGCGTGACTAAATTGGGCGCCCTAACACAGTCGATTATTGCAGGTGCAAATGACCAAATCACGTGGTGTGTAAAATAATGTACATAGGTGTATCGCAAGTACAGTACATGTTGTTCAGGCCATCCAGGTACGGGAAAATATGAGGAACGCGTATATGTGTCAACTACAGACATATCATGCTGCTCCACCCATACTTTCATCATATGTGCCCATCTGAATGTCCGGATCTGCATGCACTGTACACCTACTGAACATGCAGCTATATGCATATTGTGTATATGTGAAAAGGGTCGGGTGGGGTGCGTCATACTCATCTATATAAGGCACGTTCCACACACGTGCAGGCATGTGCACATCAAAGACGTCTATGCTTACGAGGGCGTCCACGTGCTGATAGGGGCCATATATGGAATGGTCATCCATATATGGAGCTGTGCATGAAACGACGTCCCTCACGCAAGGTCGTCTATATAAGGCACTTCTTTTCCAACACGTGGAAAAATGGCACAACGGCGAGAGCCGAATTTTGGCGAACAAGAGAGCTTGCTGCTCGTCAGGCTGTGCCTAAGGCACCGCCATCGCCTTTTTGTACAGCACCACCACCTGCCCCCCAGGCTGCAGGCCATGCGAGCCTGGTCCCGCATCCGGGACAGGCTAGAAAGGTAAGGTTATGGCCCAACCCCCCTCCCCTCCTGTATCTACACATATAACAGCTCCGTCATCAATGTTACCAGCAGTAACTGGAGTGTCCATGCAAGGATCATGAGTAATATAGGAACATGCACAATCACTAATAATTTGTATGTTATTGAAACGACCACCATTCCCACATCCCTACAAGAATGTATTTTGTTAGGTTAGGTATGTGACTATTCTATTAGTGTTATGTGACAATTTCGTTAGTTATGTGAAGGCCACATTTTCCAACCCCTCTTTGCAGCCAGTGGGTTACAACGCATCCGAATAGTGGAAGCATGAGACCAATGAAACCTATACCATACTTTATAACATGGTCATGATAACACATATAAAGTAGTTTAACAAGCATACATTATAATGTATACAAACGGTACTGTCTGGCCTCATGCCCACCTCTCTGGCATCATCTGCATAGGAACCAACTCGGTGGCTGCTGTGGGTGCTTGACTACCCCACCCCCAATATCAAATACATGCCTTGTATGTATGGAGGGAGGGGTCATCTCCACTGGGGGTTCCACCCCCCAAAATGTTAAAAAGGTGGCTCCTATGATTCAGTACCAATGGAGGTGCCCCCCCCCCCCAACACTGTAGACCCTCTCTCTCTGGTATGTGAATAGCAAATGAATGTGTGCAGAGGACAAAAAGGACCAACCCCCCTGACCCCTGCTCTACAAACTTATATCTTACAGACGCTTTGGAGTCCACCGGGACCTGGAGTCCCTCAGGAGGCGGTTCCGCCGTGTGAGGCGGGAGAGGCCCGACCTCATCCGGGTGGTGCGAAGGCACCTCAGGGCTCGCCGTAAGTATTCAAAAACAGGACACCTGTACAGATTACTACATACATTTCATGAATAATGCAAATGTGTTGTACAATATCAATTCCCATGTGCCTAATAGCCACCTAGCAAGTAATACCATATCTGTCCCAGATCAAGGATGCAGGTTGCAGGGGTTCTCCCATGAGCGTGCCTGCAACGTCCGACCATCCCCCCGAGATGAATGAGATGATATGCCACACTTTACTATTCCCCTTACTGTGGTGGCTTATTAGTGTGTCCTGGTACAGCTGCCTGAGGCCCTACATTTACTGCATGTTATGGCCTAACTCACATAACAGAATTGTGCTCAACACCCTTCCCACTGCCCCCCCCCCCCAATAACTCCTACAACAACTGCCCATCAACCCCTCGTTGCATCTCACAATGCAAACATGCTGGTCAGCAATGAATTTGGTATGGCAACATGTCCTGCGTGGTGTGTGTCAGAGGAGGGTCCAGGGTTCTGTGTCATGTCATCTGATGCAGCTCATTCCCCATGGGCATAGGCTACGCCTTACCACACCCTGCCCCATCCCCTGCCTCACGCCACCCAGCTACTGCACTATGCAAGCCATGTTGTATGCACTGATCTCAATCACACTCCTTTTACATACACAGGGCTCCACCAGCAGGAAGCCGAGCGGGAAGATGAGGAGGGCCACCACCTCTAGGAGGAGGAGGAGCAGGAGCAGGAGGAGTAGGAGGAGGAGGAACAGCAAGAGGAGGGGCACCTGGATGAGGAGGAGGAGGAGCAGCCAGGCCAGGAGGCGGGCCACCAGGAGGAGGAGGACTCGGAGGAGGGGTCCTCATCATTGATGAGGATGAGGACATACATCAGGACCCCTCCCCACCTGCACCTCCATATGAGGCATCTCCCTCCCCTCAGCCATCTCCATCCCCTGAGGCACCTCCATCGTCTCAGCCAGCACCATCGCCTGGCCCACCTCCATCTCCTGGGCCATCATCTTCAATGTCCCCTGGCCCACCTCCAGCCTTTGGCCCTGCAACAGTGGTGCAGCTCCTGCAGCAGCTGGTAGATGGCCAGCAGCAGCTTCTAGTTGGCCAGCACCAGCTGCTGCAGGAGGTGAGAGCCCTACGGCAGGGCAATGAGCAGCTCCAGGGCCCACTAAGGGTACTGCTGGGCCTGCTCATTGCCCTGCTACAGAGGGCCTTGCTCAGAGGGCGTGGCCGCCCTTAATTTAAATAGGGGGGGCCTGTTGGGGGTGTGGGGAGTGGGTGGGGGAGGGAATTGTTGGGGTTGTGTGTGTGGGGGGAGGGAAATGTTGGGGGTTCTGTGGGGGGGGAGGGAATTGTTGGGGTTGTGTGTGTGGGGGGAGGGAAATGTTGGGGGTTCTGTGGGGGGGAGAGGGAATTGTTGGGGTTATGTGTGTGGGGGGAGGGAAATGTTGGGGGTTCTGTGGGGGGGGGGGAGAGAATTGTTGGGGTTGTGTGGGGAGTTGTGGGGGGGAGGAGGGCATTGTTGGGAGTTATTTTGTAGAGGTGGGGGTGGGGGGGGAAATAAATGTTTCTCTTACAATATAACTATCTGGGTGTGTGTGTGTGTGTTTGTCTCCCTTGTGCATTACATATCACCAAATGGTGCTGTTGAGTTGAGAGGAAGGAGGCAGCAATATGCATAGCATTAAATGTGCTGTGTGAATGAGAAGGTGATGTATGTCTGAGAATGTTGGCCATACAGACCAGACAGCCACCTCTTCATTCCAACCTGCATGGCCATATGTGCAGGGGGGTTGGGCCGGGGAGGCTGGATGGATATTTGTGTTCATTAATAAAAATGGCCAGCCAGCATCTCTCTCTCCCTCCCTCCCCTCCACCATACTGACCCACAATACAGAGAGTGCCATCAATAAGAGATTAATAGTGTACCACGTGTGATCTGCCAGGTACACACTTCCACATAACTCCAGGTACCACATACACAGTGTTTGCTGTCTGATGGACACATATCCTTACCCACAAGCCACATTGGTGGGGGGGGGGGGGGCCCAAGAAGGACCTACAAACAGCTGGCTCATATTTTCACATTGAATACATCAGCTATGGTATATAATGCTGAGGAGCAAAAGGGAAACAATGGGAAACCCAATAGATGGATGGTTACTTCATCACAGTTGCAATGTAATACTTGTGTTAGAGAAGGGCACAAATAAAAATGGTGCTCATTATTTGCAGCTGTGATCACACTTTCTCCAGTAGTTGATCAACGTGTGTTACATTCAAGTATTCTGGGGTTGTATCAAACTTTGTCCCTGAAGTGACTTGCCTTAGGTGGGATTTGAACCAGCAACCTTATGATTATAAGGCTGGTGCTCTAACCACTAGGCCACAGCAGCCACCAGGCTTTAGCCACCACCAGTTACTTTGGGTTGGTACCTGTACACACACCCCTCTCCCTCACCACCACGTCATAGGCCTCAGTGGCACTACCTGTAGCCACCTCGATCATTTTGTCCAGGCTATCGATTAAAAACAATGTAATGTGCATGTTCCCTACTACCTATGGAGCAATTTAGGAAGGTGTTCCATAATGTGCTATACACATCCATTGCATTAATCATTCTCCCCTCCCCCGCCTATGGACCTTGAGAATGGGTGGCCACTTGATAAATGGGGACTGGGGTACACCATATAAACAAGGAAGATGGAACCTACCGGGAACCAATACAGCACCTCCAACAGCTGGCCCACACCACTGAGGACCTGCCAACCCCACAGTACAGTGCACAGGAACCTGGTGAAAACAGAGCTACCTAACATCTGACTCCAGACTACATACATACAGTGAATGCACACTCCTTGACTATGAGCACAAAGAGAAGAGGTGGCAGACAAATGAGAGCTTACCATGAACGTCTGTTTCAAGACTGTGTAGTGCGCCTTTTATCTTCTGGAACATTAGCTGCACATCTCCCTGATTGAAATGACCCTTACCAAGGGGTGCATGATTTGGGCCGACTGTACTAAATTCTTGGCCCCCACACACTGCCTGCTACAACCAGGCAGAGAGAATGGGAGAAAGGAAGGGAGCATCAGGGGATGTGGAAGACAGGAAACGGAAGGCGTGGTGGCTGAGGGCCAATAATAATTCCCCCCCCCCCCCCCCCAAATACACAGGTGTACCCAAGCATACATTGCTAAACACATACCTTCATATAAGTGAGGGTAAAACCCTGTAAATGATTATTACGAACAACCGGCAAGGTTTCAGTGCAGGAAATGGCAGGTAAAATGGCAATGAAGAAAGGGAAGGCAGGTGGAGACGCCCATACTTATCTACTCATAATCGAAACCATGTGTTCTTAATCGCTATCTGAGCTAGGCACGCTTAGGAATTGTGTGTAAAATGGAACAACAAACGCCCATATCAGAAACGCCTATTCCCCCGTCTCAATGGGCGTTCTTGGCGCCTATATAAACGCCCACTCCGTATTTTCGAAAACCCCATTGGTACAATGCCACCACGCATGCCGCCGACCCGGAAGGGTAATTTTGTTGAAGCAGAGGTGGAGCTCCTGGTCCAAGAAATAGTACAGCGGCACCGGAGTCTGTTTGCTCCCACAGGGCAGAGGCTGGCTGCAACAATAAAGCAGCGCGAATGGGAGGCAGTACGGGACAGCCTGAATGCTGTCTTCCATGCTGGGAGAGACGTGGAGGATTGCAAGAAGAAGTGGCGGAAGCTGAGGAGGGATGTTCGGAGGAAGGCGGGGGCCAATCCCCCAAGCAATGACACTGCCAACCTCACGCCCATGGAGCTGATGGTGCACTCCCTCCTACCCCAGGAGGGCATCCACGGGATTGGCTCCCTGGACACCTCGGGCCAGGCTGAGGACTCAGGTAGGTGTTTCATTATGCAGTTGGGGTATCTGTTGTGCTGCAGTACACTTGTGTTATAGAAGTTGGGGTCAGGGGGAGAGAGGTGAGGAGTGGGGGGCAGGAGGAGGGAGGTGGGGGGGGAGTATCTCTGGCTGTCTTTATGTATATTAACAGGCCACCTTTATGATGCTGTTGTGACCTGGTAACCCCTACTCACTAGCTCTCTACCCTTACTCCCTATCCCTACCGTTGTCATTGGGTTTCCTCTTACTTGTCCTGTGTGCCCATATTTATTGAATTGTAAGCTCTATTTGAGTAGTGGTAGTGGTCATGTGTGTTATAGGAGCAAGCAGACAGGGTGGGTGCTGTGTGTGTGTGTGTGTGAGCACCCCCAATATTGAGGAAAGATCATGTAGCTGTGCAGGGAGGAGTGTTGGTCACTGGGCTTAGCACCCCCAATACTACTTTCCAGTTGGCTCCTATGGGTGTGTGTAGGTTACTACTGTGGCAGAACTTTGGGGGCCGTCCTTCCCTACTACTCCCTCCTATTTTCCCATTAACAAACTGTGCCTAGTTCCTCCTGTGACCTCTGTGCTCTACTGAGTGTGGGCCACATGCATTCAACTGAAGGAGCCTGTAATGGGGGTCATAAAGCAGTTCTATGCAGTTTAGCAAGTCAGTAGTAACACAACACATGCTGCAATGTTGTTCAATTTAACAATTATACAACTAACAGCTTGTCCACCACGTTGTGAGTGGTGTCCTTCTCTTGGCTGCTCATCCACCACCTCTACCCAGCTGCCTGTGGGGCTCTCTCTTTCGAACCCGTGTCAATTCCATTCCTCCTCACCATCTCTTTGCTGGGTCATCAGGTTGGGGGACATGCCAATGTATATGAATGCTGAAAGACAAAAGTGGGTTATTTGCACCAACATTATTCCTCACTCTTGTGCTATACAGGTGATGACTCAGAGGAGGCTGGCCCTAGTGGCCTGCAAGGCCAACGCCCTACACCAGCAGTCCAGCCTCAACCTCCACAGACTGCAGCACCAGCAGTCCAGCCTCCACCACCTGCACCAGCTGTGCAGCCTCTGCGTCCACCACCACCTGCACCAGCTGTCCAGCCTCTGCCACCACCACCACCACCTGCAGCACCAGCTGTCCAGCCTCTGCCACCACCACCACCACCACCTGCAGCACCAGCTGTCCAGCCTCTGCCACCACCACCACCACCTGCAGCACCAGCAGAGGCCGCACCTCCAGCACCGGAGGACTTTGGTGAGGAGGAGGAGGGCCCAGCTCCCCGCCAGAGGCCATCCGGCCAAAGGAGGCAACTCCTGCGGCTGGCCACGGAACTACTCCGCCACAACGTGCGCTTGGAGGAGTACCGGCAGCAGAAACTGGAGCTGCAGCGCCAAGCACTGGAGGCACAGCAGCGAGCTCACCAGGAACTCCTCCAGGCGCAACGTGAAGGCCACCAGGAGGTGCTCCAGCAACTGAAACGGCTGGAGCAGAGCATCCAACACCTGCGCCCTCAGGGCACCGCGCCTACTCCAGCCCCCGTGCTGCTGGAGCAGCCCCTGCCATCAACATCCTCCTCCACTGACCACCACCAACCACCAGCTAAGAGGTGGGCATTGCGATCCTCAGCCTCCGCACCCACTCCTCAGCACCCACCAAATCTGCTCCCATTCTGGGTCCTGTGGCCAGACCACTAGAACCAAGAAGGTGGCCCGATTTCCACGGTGCAGCCGAAGCCGCAGGCTGCCGTGGGGATAGGGAGGAGGAGGACACTGGGAGCAGCAGCTCAGAAGAGGGTGAAGAGACTTCCTGTGCAGCACCAGCTGCAAAGGAAGGGCGTGGGAGGGGTAGGAGGGGACGGGGGAAGGGAAGGGGAAAATGATGGGACATGCTGTAGGGTGAGGGTTGGTGGGAGGGGGGTGGGTGTGGGAGGGGGGTGGTGGTGGTGGTGGTGGTGGGGTTGAACACACACATGCACTTAATGTAAAAATTAATGTTCACTTACTTTCACCTAAAACTTGTTTCAATGAGTCTTTGTCTTGCTCTTACGCCAAGCTGGTAGGCATTGAGCTCTGCTCTGTGGGCTGGGGGTGGAGGGGGCTCTTCTTCCAGCTCATCTGGGGCCTCTTCTGGTGGTGGCTGTGGCTCCTCTGGGAGAGGCTGTCCTCTGCGCTGGGCCAAATTGTGTAACATGCAGCACGCCACAAAGATCTTGGCTACCTTTTCTGGACTGTAGAGCAGCTCTCCTCCAGACCGGTCCAGACAGTGGAAGCGGTTTTTCAATAAACCAAAGGTGCGCTCAATGATCCCCCGGGTGCTGCGATGTCTCCTGTTGTAGGTTTCTTCTGGCCCTGGTTGTGGGTGGATCAGGGGGGTCATGAGCCATGTCCTCTGCGGGTAGCCTCGGTCACCTTTGCAGAAAAGCAGAATGAGATAGATGAGTCTGTGTCGCTTGGAGCAGGTACAGGGGGGGCGGGGGGATTTGGATAGTGGGTTGTGGTGGAAGAAGCCAGGGCGGAGGGTTGCCCAGTGGAGGAGGTCTAGTATGGGTGGTACATGCATGTTGCACTTACCTAGTAGCCATCCACCAATGAACTCCCCTCGCTCGAACCTGCGGAAGATGCCCGAGTGCTGTAGGATGTAGGCATCGTGGCTGGAGCCGGGGTACCTGGCACACACGTCTAATATCTCCCCCTGGGCATCACATACAACTTGCATGTTCATAGAATGAAATGCCTTCCTATTTCTGTAGGTGGCTTCGTGTGGCCGGGGGGGTCTGAGGGCTACGTGTGTGCAGTCTATCACACCGATGACCGAGGGGAATCTAGCAAGAGCATAGAAGGCGGCCATGTTGTTGTGCAGGGCCTGGGGGGTGGTGGGGAAAGTGATGTAGTGTGAGGTGTGAGTGATAAAGGCATCCAGGAACTGGGTGAGACAGTGTGAAATAGAAGCCTGGGTGAGGCCTGTGTTAGCAGCTAATACGGATTGAAAACTGCCAGTGGCCAGGACAGAGAGAGCAGAAGTGATTTTGAGGTGGGCAGGGATGGGGTTATTCCTACGTGTCTGGGGCTGAAGGAGGGGTTTCAGCTGCTCACACAGCTGACGAATGGTGGCCCTATCAAACCTGAACCTTGTTAGACACTGCTGGTCAGTGAGTTGTAGGAAGGTGGTGCGGGGCCTAAACACTCGGGGCCGTGAATACCTCCTGCGGTGGGTGGCCTCTTCGTGTAGCATGCATGCCACAAGTGCATTAAGTGCATCCATATCCCCACCACCAGTGCAAGTATTAGGACTAGTAGTCAAACAGCAACACACACAGATCTTTCACTTCCAGCCACCACGCCCTCTGGCCACTCACTCGCCAAACAGTACAGGAACACAGAGACAAACGGAGGTCAGGGAATAAAGTATACACGTGGGAGGATTGAATGGGGAGGGATAGGGGGAGGGGAAGGGGGCGATGGAGCAAAGGAGTAGGAGTAAGGAACGGTCAAAGGGTAAGACACAAAAAGAGGCAGGGCACACAGACGACCGTCACAGGTACTCAACACGCTCGGCTTTCTCTCTGCAACCACCACTTCAGCTCTTCAACCAACAATATCGCCACTCTCCAACTACGCACAATCGCTAATGGGTCTAAAGACGCTTTCCCCCTTGCTCTGGTCGCTTTTATTTCGGGTCCATCATATTACGCCCATCTTCCCGCTCAACCAGAGCCATTTCGCTATTCGTTATACGTTGTACCCGTCCACGTCGTATCACCGCCCCTAACACGCCCCCGACACGCCTCTTATTTGGACGTTTTTACGTGAACGTACGAGCGACATGGACGCACTGAAACATTGCTTTCGATTATATGGATTTACTCGATTTAGGTCGGAACTTGGGCGTTTTTCTCGTTCGATTATAAGCAGGTTAGTGTACCTTTGTGTGTGTGTGTTTTCAATCTACAAACAATAAGTACCTCATAACATATCATATCATAAGCCTTAGAAATTCATGGTGATTTGTTACCATTAAGTATTTATCCATTACCAGCAGTATGAATCTGTCCTCTGCCCAGCTTCTTCTCTGTATCAAAAAATAAAAAAAATAAACTAGTCACAGAATGGACTCAAAACTGTAATGACAGAACCCTTATTCCATCACATTTCACTGTAAGTGTATGTTATTTTTTTAAATTGTTTATTTATAGTTTTTCCATCAGATTACAATAACCAAAACACATCTTTATCCTGTGTCTTATTTTACAATATGCCAACATACATTGTGATCAACTGTTTTAAAGAGAACAATTGGATTAAGAGTTTGTAGTCTTCTCTGATATTGGAATGCTAGGTTTAAACTTACTCAATATATGGTAAAAGGAGACTCACTATAGAGTTCAGTACATTACTATTTGGCATAGCCGCCGAGAGGGGGGCAGAGGGGACAAAATTCCATGGGCCCAGGTCTCTAAGGGGGGCCCAGCGCCGCAGTCCCACCCACCCTCCGTCGTTGACTGTTTGCCAGCGGGCCGGGCCCCCTGCATTGAAGTCACAGCACCTCTCACCTCCGTGTGAAAGCGCTGCAGGCAACAGGGCAGCAGATCGCCTCCCTTCGGGCCTCCTTCCCTCCCTATGTCCCGCCCTCATCTGACGTAACTTCCGCGAGGGCGGGACACAAGGAGGGAAGGAGGGCCAAAGGGAGGTGATCTGCTGCCTGCAGCGCTTTCACACGGAGGTGAGAGGTGCTGTGATTTCAATGCAGAGGGCCCGGTAGCGGACGGAGGGGGACGAGTGGAGGGGGGAGCGGCGGGGGTGGATCCACGGGGGCGGCCTTGCCCCGGGCCTGGCCCAGTCTCTCGGCGGCCCTGCTATTTGGACATTGTTGGCAGGTGGACATTTATGGGGGCATTTTGAGATGTCTATGTGCTTTGAGAATGAGCACCTAGGTTTATCAGGTTCAAAACAAACAAGTGGAAGCCCAGCCATTAAGTAAATAGAGGTGCAATAGTGTTATTACCTTTAACATTGATACTGGTTAAATGCATGTGTTGCTAACAAGGTAGGATTCTCCTTCGGTTTCTACGCTGTCGTGAAACTTTTTTTTTTTTTACTTTGTTAAAAAAAATTGTGATCCTTTTTTTTTCTTCATATTTTGGCTTTCCCCCTGAAACTGTTCTAATTGCACTTTCTCACCAGATTTTAGTGAGTTTTAAAATATGATTGCACTGGGTGCCACAAACAGCTCTGGCTAGCACTAAATTGCAGGACAAAATTCCAGAAAATAACTGACAATAGCTGATTATACAACCCTTTTCCAGCAGGAGCTTGATTGAGCTAGCTAGACTTTGGGGCGATGGTCAAGGTTTCATTGGTAATAAAGGACAAAACTTTTTTTTTTCATAAAACAAATGGTCCAATTCAATCATTTAATGAGTTTTTTTCAGGGTTGCATCTGCCTCAAACTAATTTAAACTTCTGTTTTCCCAATTGGTTTTTTCCATTGTTCCAAAAGAATCAAATCTCTATAAATTCACAGCTGGGCTATTTTTCTAACTTAATAGAACAAACAGCCACATGGCTGAAGACTTCATAATTTGAATTTTTGCATTGCATTTCACAAGATAATGACAACAGTGAGGAATGGCATGGTATATAGACAGAGACAGAGAAATATTAAACACAAAGAGGCTGGTATAAAAATGATCTAGGTGCCTGACTTTAATGGTTAGGCACTTCATTCTTCCTAAATGAACAATTTCACATGCATACCTCCTAAATATAGGTGCCTTAATTGAGGGAATGAAATTAGGAATTGAAGACTGATTTCCAACACTAAGGGCCATGTTTACTAAGGTGCAATAGTATTTTTAACACATGCTAATATTAGAGACGTGGTGCGGCTTAGTAAACAAGGCCCAAAGTTTAGGTAGATGACTAACCACCTTATAATTGAAAGAGGAAAGCGCCTAGATTTCGACCCAAATCGGGAGATAGACGTTTATCTCACAAAAACGAATAAATCGGTATAATGGAAAGCCAATTTTGGACGTTTTCAACTGCACTCTGTCGCGGATGCGGACAAAGTTGATGGGGGGTGTGTCAGAGGTGTGGCGAAGGTGGAACTGGGGCGTGGTTATCGGGCGAGGAGAGATGTAGGCGTTAGGGCAATAATCGAAAAAATAAAGGCGTTTTTAGCGAACATTTAGGACACTTTTGTTGGACCCTTTTTTCACACGAACAGGTCCCAAAAAAGTGCTCTAAATGACCAGATGACCATCGGAGGGAATCGTGGATGACCTCCCCTGACTCCCCCAGTGGTCACTAACTCCCTCCCACCACAAAAAATTGATGTTTCACAACTTTTTATTTTCACCATCAAATGTCATACCCACCTCCCTGGCAGCAGTATGCAGGTCCCTGGAGCAGTTGTTAGGGGGTGCAGTGGACTTCAGGCAGGTGGACCCAGGCCCATCCCCCCCTACCTGTTACAATTGTGCTGCTTAATGCTTATTAGTCGTCCAACCCCCCCCAAACCCACTGTACCCACATGTAGGTGCCCCCCTTCACCCCTTAGGGCTATAATAATGGTGTAGACTTGTGGGCAGTGGGTTTTGAGGGGGATTTGGGGGGGCTCAACACACAAGGGAAGGGTGCTATGCACCTGGGAGCTCTTTTACCTTTTTTTTTTGTTTTTGTAAAAGTGCCCCCTAGGGTGCCCGGTTGGTGTCCTGGCATGTGAGGGGGACCAGTGCACTACAAATCCTGGCCCCTCCCACAAACAAATGCCTTGGATTTATTCGTTTTTGAGCTGGGTGCTTTCATTTTCCATTATCGCCCAGCTCACAAATTGTCGAATAAAACATGGACGTCTATGTTTTGCGAAAATAAGGTTTGGTCCGCCCCTTCACGGACCCGTTCTTGGAGATAAACGCCCATGGAGATAGACGTTTTCGTTCGATTATGCCCCTCTAAAGGGCTTAAATTCAACTGCTTCTCTTTGAGATGTGTAAAACTAAAGTTAGAACAAATATCCTAATGCAACTTAATTGTTATGAAGGTGAACACTTCAAGTGTTTCAATTATGCACTAAAATATATTTAACACTATAGATCCTCATTCGTCAAATTTTAAAAAGATGTTTTCTGTCAACAACTGTTTAATAGATTCAGGGGCTCATAATGAAAAGAAAACATGCAAAGGATGGCATATGGGGAAGTTGGACGTGTTTCTCAGATGAAAACGTTTAAACCATATAATCAAACAAAAAATAAAAAGTTCTATATCCAACTAAAGAAAAACATTTTCAAAGTGGGCATTTCTGAGGCATGTCAAGGGCATTAGATGGGCAGTGTTATTGATGTATGGTTATTTTTTTTTTCAGGTAGTAAAATTATTTTCTTGTGCTGGAAAGAAAAACGTTGTGATTTAGACTTGCTTTAAAAGTGACTAGCTCAAGACCAAATATATGTTTGGACCCATTTGTTGTTTTGCTGAGTTGGAGAGTAGAGAGGTGGAATTGTTTGTTTGTGAATAAGAGTGGAGAGTTGCTGAGTGGTCTGTTACCTTTGTTTGCCCCAGTTTGAGCCTTTTGACCCTGACATTCCTGCCTTGCCTCCTCTGTGTTCCACTTCCTCATGTCTTTGCACACATCTGCTAGACCCCCCCAGCCACACCCATCCATTACTCTGTACCTCGCCCCCTTCCCTGAGCTGTGCTGCGGATAGACCCTCTAAGTGTCTGCAGGATAACCCCAGGAGGGTGGATAAACGTTTTGTGACACTACTTGTCTTCTGTCTCTCATTGTTGCTCTGTTTGTCACTGTGTTGCTGCTGTTTGTGTGAGGACTGGCTGCTGGTGCCAGGAAAGATTGTGCTTTGTGTTGCTGCTCTTTGTATAAGGAGTGTTTACTGGTGCTGAGAGAGTGAGTGCTGGGTGCTGGTGCTGGGTCTTACTGGGTGCAGTAAGTGGAGAAGTGCACAGTGGTGTTACTGGGCTTAATGTATTGCATCTATGTTGCTGGGACACCTGCACTTCAATCATGGATGTGCCGAATGCTATTGTGGTTGACGCTTTGCTGGATTGAAACCCAGAAGCAGATACCCCTATCTCAGAGCATTTAGGCCCAGGACCTGCTTCATGGACTTCACTGACTAGCAATGCCTTACTAGGTACCACTTTGATAGGGATACCATACTGCACCTCTAAAAGCAGCTACAATCCCTCCTCCAGGCCAAGATACACAGGAATAATCCAGTGCCAGTCCACCTTTATGGCACTGGCTCTTTTCAGTCAATGCTAGCAGTCAGTGCAGGCCTCACCCAGCCCACCATCTCCAGCCCAGTTCCTTGATGCCTTTCTCACCCATACCTCGCACTATATTGGCTTTACCACTACCACCCAGGCCCTCCAGAACAACATGGCTCAGTTCTGTGCTGTGGACTGCTTCCCCTCAGTCATTGGCATCATTGACTGCACACATATTGCACTTAGACCCCACCAGGCACACGGGGAAATCTGTTGGAATAGAATATCATATCACTTCATGAACATGCAAGTCATGTGTGATGCCCAGGGGAAGATTGTGGGCATGTGTGCTTGGTACCCAGGGTCCACCCATGATGCATATATCCTGCGGCATTCTAGAATCTACCACAGGTTTGACAGAGGAGAGATCACCAGCAGATTGCTCCTAGGCAAGCACTACTGGGATTCCTATTTCCCATATCCATTTCCCCCTTACATCACCACGCCCCTTCCTCAAGATGCCTCCAGAACCTACACCCATGACCCGCACTCTACAAGGTCCATATGAAAATACACATCCATGCCTGTGATTCCTGCTCCCCTGACAGACGACACAGGCTACACCCAGTGAACCTGCCTAATGACTCCCATTGTCTACCCCCAAAATGAGGCAGAGGAGGAATATAACAGGAGCCATAAGAACATCCTCACCATCATTGAGCACACCTTTTGGCCAGCTCACCCTATCTGTTTTCCCTATTTTGAGAGGTTCATTGGTTTCTCTGTTGGGTATGCCCCCCCCCAAAAAAAAAAAGAATCTGGGGAAATTCCCCTTATTAACATTATCGCATCACCATTGGCAGGAGTGTGATCAACTTTACCCTGCACAGCTGCAGTAAGTCGCACTGGCATTAGCACTCCAGCCACATGCAAAAGGAAACCTTCTGTGAGTCACCTGTGCCCCCTCAATGCATTGTAGCTGAAGTTGTTGTTTGCTGCCACTCCTGTAAGAGACTACATGCACCACTAGACACAGTGAGACAGTCCCAGGAGGAACCAACAAAGAAACTTCAATTGGGGAGTTCTGTTCTTTTGAACTAAGGCAAGCAGGCAGCAGCGCAGGGGCGGGGCTCCCGAGTACAAGTTAGTCTGCTGGCCCCTCTCCTTCCCCCATCCCATGTCAGTGGTATCCCAGTGGTGCCGGGCAGTACCGCTGCTGTTGCTGCGCTGAGAAATCTGGGCAGTGGGCTGTCTTCAGCTCCATCCTGCCAAGTCAAGTCAAGTCTTCAGATCTCCCCAAGCCCTGCAGCACTATAAGGACTCAGAACCAGCTTGGGCACCTTCTCCAGCACTGCACACCAACCGAGGCCTCATTGGGGCAGTAGATTTCTTCTGAAGAAGCTCAGCTCAATAGGTAAAAAAAAGTTTTTAATTTAATATTATTGGTGGGCTACTGGGCTTCCCACCAGTTCAGAGTCATTTGAAAATGTGGAACATTCTTGGCCATATTTGACAACAATGTTTAAGTTGAAAAGTATAGATGCAAACACCGTCGTCCTCATATGCTTATTATGCACACCGAAATACACAGAATGTCGAGCAGTTGCTAATCCACAATCAAATTTGAAAAAAAAAAAAACATGTGCTCAGAGTACATCCTAACCAAGTGGTTACATATGAAAAATTAACATAGAATGTGAGAAATTGGAAGCAATAAGTAAAATATGATTCAGTAAACCGAATGATGCAGCAAAAACTTCATCACGCAAACAACAGTGGATCGTCTTGTCTTAAATTTTGCTGTGCAGGGAGCACAGCCTATGAGAATAATGGAATTGCCTGCATTTGTTGAGTTGATTACTGGTCTTCAGCCAAACAGAACAGTGATGAATCGGGTCTCATTGAAACAGAAAATCTGTGATTCTGCAGTGGAGTTAAAGCTGAAGCTGCTTACAATTCTTCATGAACAGACATAGGTTTCTACCACAACAGACTGCTGGTCATCACATGGAAAATCTTACATTGGAGTGACTGTTCACTGGATTGATAAAGAGTCTTTAGAGAGACAGTCTGCTTGTCTGGCCTTAAGAAGATTGAAAGGTTCACACTCGTTTGACGTTCTGGCATTAGTTGTAGAAGACATTCATACAGAGTTTGCCATTAGACGAAAAATTGTTAGAACAACTACAGACAATAGCTTCAACTTTATGAAAGCCTTCTCTGTATTTGGACAGTCTGACGATGATAATGAAGATGAAAATGGCAATGCAAGTGATGAATTAGATGGTAAAGAAGTTGAGGCATTGGATGTCTGTGGAACTTTCAACCCCAGTGGGAATCATGTCTACAAGCTTCCTCATCATCATTATTATTATTATTATTATTAACATTTGAATAGTGCTACCAGATGCAAGCAGCGCTGAAATGATGTGATGTGCCTGCCATACATTAAACCTGGTGTCTACTACTGATGCTGACAAAGCTGAAAGTGATTTGACCTACAAGAAAATATCTTGAAGTGCTTTTCCCAAATGCCAAAGACGTTGGAATAAATATGGACGATCTACCTTAGCTGCTGCTGGAGAAACTGATTCATTTGAACTGGGCCTCAAGAAACCAAAGCAGACACGATGGAACGCTATATACTTGGCAGTTGAGAGATTGATTGGTTCATCATCATAGTAAAGATAGATTCGATGCTGTTTGCACTAAACTGGAAGTTCAAAGACTAACTGCAGGTGAGTTGACTTTTTTAGTTGATTATGTTTCTGTAATGAAACCTGTTGCTCAATCTTTGAGCATTCTTCAGTCAGAAAAGAAGATGTTCATGGCCTACTTGCTGCTAACCATTACCAAGCTTCATCAGACACTCATTGACTTAAAGCATCAACAACTTGTAAGCTTCTTGTGACTGCCCTCATAAATGTAATTGAGCAATGCATCTGTGATCTATTTGATGATTCAAAAGCAATTGTAGCAGCAATCCTGCATACCAAGTTTTGCAAAGGACGACTGACAGTCAGAGCACTTAGGACAAGGGTCTACAACATATCAGACACCTCCCTGATATGGTTCCTAAGAAATGGTCAAATGATTTGATTAGTTGTAAAGCAGATAATCGTGATGACAATGAAGGTAAAGCATTCTTTGCTAAAAGGAAGTCCAGTGTTTCAGACAAAGATTCCTGCAGACCCAGTCAGACAACATCAGTAGTAATGCAGTCTGGCCTGGTTTGAAGGAACTGTTTATCAGACTGAACACTCCACTTCCTGCCAGTGGAGCCACAGAATGCCTTTTTAGCTGTGCTGGTTTAATAATGACTGTCATTTTTATTATTAAACTAGCATAGCGAAAAAGACTGACAGTCATTTTCAGAATTTAATGTTACTAAAAGCAAACAAATGGATTGAATCGTAGAGGATAAAAATGTTAACAGTAGTTGAAGTCATTGACTTAAATTCCAGCAAGTATATTTATTTTCAAAACAATTTATAATAAGCAGAATATCTCATACAATAAATGCACTTAACCAACAAAATGCATAGAAAATACTGATGTCCCTCACTGCTATCTATTGTTCCCAATCCATAGTTTCAAAAATCGAGTATTTCGGTTGTGGGAATCCAAATAAAAAAGGTGCTATGGATCTGTAAATCAGCTAAAAAATAGAACAGATCCCAAAATGGAGGTCACACAGCAAATGCTTCATTAAAAGAAACCCAACTGCTCTTTTGTGGTGTGTAGATGCTGTTATTCTTTTTATTTGACCAATAAGGGAGAGTTGTCTTTCAATATGTGCTTTGCTGTATATTTCTTAGTTGGTTAACAAAGGACCATTGTCTTTTAATCCCTGTTGGAGTTACCTTTGATGCTGCCTTCAGGCGAAACATAGCCACACTGGGTTTTTCTTAATAAAGCATTTGCTGTTTGACCTCCATCTTGGGATCTGTTCTATTTTTTGGTTTACATTTGTGGGAGCCACGAGCCTCCTCTTTTCTATCTACACTTCTTCACTTGGTTCATTAATCTCATCCCATGGCTTTTCCTACCATCTCTATGCTGATGACTCCCAAATCTACCTTTCTACCCCTGATATCTCACCTTACATCCAAACCAAAGTTTCAGCGTGCTTGTCTGACATTGCTGTCTGGATGTCTCAACGCCACCTGAAATTAAATATGACCAAACCCGAGCTTCTCATTTTCTCCCCCAAACCCACCTCCCCGCTCCCCCCCCCCCCCCCCCCCGTTTTCTATTTCTGTTGATGGCTCTCTCATTCTCCCTGTCTCCTCAGCTCGAAACCTTGGGGTCATCTTTGACTCTTCTCTCTCCTTCTCTGCTCATATCCAGCAGATTGCCAAGACCTGTCGTTTCTTTCTTTACAACATCCGTAAAATCCGCCCCTTTCTTTCCGAGCACTCTACCAAAACCCTCATCCACATCCTTGTCACCTCTCGTTTAGACTACTGCAATCTGCTTCTTGCTGGCCTCCCACTTAGTCACCTCTCCCCTCTCCAATCGGTTCAAAACTCTGCTGCCCGTCTCGTCTTCCGCCAGGGTCGCTTTACTCATACTACCCCTCTCCTCAAGACCCTTCACTGGCTCCCTATCCGTTTTCGCATCCTGTTTAAACTTCTTCTACTAACCTAAAAATGTACTCACTCTGCTGCTCCCCAGTATCTCTTCACACTCGTCCTTCCCTACACCCCTTCCTGTGCACTCCGCTCCATGGATAAATCCTTCTTATCTGTTCCCTTCTCCACTACTGCCAACTCCAGACTTCACGCCTTCTGTCTCGCTGCACCCTACGCCTGGAATAAACTTCCTGAGCCCCTACGTCTTGCCCCATCCTTGGCCACCTTTAAATCTAGACTGAAAGCCCACCTCTTTAACATTGCTTTTGACTCATAACCACTTGTAACCACTCGCCTCCACCTACCCTCCTCTCTTCCTTCCCGTTCACATTAATTGATTTGATTTGCTTACTTTATTTATTTTTTGTCTATTAGATTGTAAGCTCTTTGAGCAGGGACTGTCTGTCTTCTATGTTTGTGCAGCGCTGCGTACGCCTTGTAGCGCTATAGAAATGCTAAATAGTAGTAGTAGCAACTGATGTAATTGATTTCTCCACTTCACAAATGCAGGAGGCTGCTCTGAAATCCAGGACTGTAATATGTTTTATCACACCAAAAGGCACATTTTGCGAAATAGTAAGGTTCCCTCTTTATCCTTTCCCCTAAACGTTGGTAGACACTTTTAATAAGTATGTGTGTGTCCACTATCAGTTGTCATTTTCAAAAGTTTCAGCTGTTGTCAAAACATGTTCTTGATTGACCTGTTTTTACTTTTGTTAAGTGATTTTAATTGATGTTTATTTACTGCATTCACTGTTGTGATACAACTGCCATTAGCAATATATCAAATTTAATAAACACATACACAAATATAAATATTAGTATCCACAGTACTTTTACTTAAAAAGTATTATATTATGCACTTACTTTTTTACTTTTACTTGAGTAAATTTTAAATGTGTTTTTCATTGTATTTTTTTTACTTTAACTTAAGTATAAATATGCATTTATCTTTACTTTTACTTACGTACTTTGACCTAGTACTTTAAACAACACTGTACTTCTCACCTTCCAGTTTCTAAACATATAGGGGGAGATTCAATATATGTCACTTTGAAAATCCACACAGAAATTATTTTTGCCTAAGCGTATTCTGTCTGTAATATTTATGTGTGGTATATAGAATATGTTTAGTTGATAGCCCGGCATCTAAAACTACGTGCCTCCATTTATATGAATGAAAATGTGGAATAAATCCTTGCATGTAGATTTACGCAGACTGGGCCATATTCTATAACAATGTTCGTAAATTTGGGAACACCCACAAAATGCCTATTTCCCTCCCCCTAGCCATGTCCCTTTTGAACTACATGGTTTAGAATTTAGACTCAGATCATTACAGCATATGCTTAATGAGTTATGTGTGTAAATTCTAATTATTGCCAATTAGTGCTCATTATTGCTTGTTAAGTTCTGTTAACAATGCTGATTGGCTTGTTAAGCAAATTAAGTTAAGCACATTGTTATAGATTATGCTTAGATTTAGATATAGAACGTTAGGCGTGATATATAGAATCTAGGGGTAACTCTGTACCTCCCATCTTTCACAAAGAGAAATCGGGCCTCTGAGCCCAGCAAAACATAGATTCCCCCCCCCCCCCCCCACGCACGCACGCACGCACGCACGCACACACATACATTCATTCCATTACTGGCAGAAGAGATCCAATACCCCTCTCACCAGCTTAGCATCAAATCCAAAATAGTGCAACTAACACACTGACTTGCATATCAAATGAATGCCAGCTAAAAATCTGGGAATATCTGCTAATGTAAATGGATGTTTGGGGATGAGTGAGAATGGGTTGATGTTTTCCAGGCCTGGATTCCTGATTTTGGTTTTAGGAATCAGGAAGTTAAAGAACTGGAAGTTTGGTATATGGGACCAGGATTGTTTTTTGGGGGGAGGTGGTGCCAGAGGCCCCTATTTGATCCTGCTGGATGGGTGGGACGATGTTAGGGAATTAGGGTTCCTAAAGTGTAATTAACTTTTCTGATATTAGCTGCTACATTACAATATCATTTTAAATATTTTATATATATTTCACTTGTGTACATTTGTGTGTGTATTACTACTAGCAAACTGACAGTATCACTAAATACACTTGACACTTCCAAGCTGTGGCATAGCCAAGGGTGGGCCCGGGTGAGACCAAGCCCATCCACTTTGGGCTCAGGCCCACCCAGTAGCAACACACCTATGATGTGGCTGGCAGGGATCCCCAAGCCCCACTAGCCGAAAACTCCCAACAATTGTCCTGCTTGTATATCCCAGCAACTGATACATACTGCTCGCACTGGCCCCACAGCCTTCCCTCTGATGTATTCCCACCTATGCGGAAACAGGAGGTTGCATCAGAGGGAAGGCTGTGAGGCCAACATGAGCAGTGTCTATTAGCTGCTGCTCGCTGCCTGAGAAAATCTGCTATTTAGGTATGTGGGGAAGAGGGATATTTGAGAGACCATATGGCATGCAGGCAAGCAAGGGAGCGACCAAATCACTTGTTGGACAAGGAATAGTTCTTCTGCCTACCCATCTTGGGCCCAGGCCCACCCAAAATTGGGTGTCTGGCTACGCCCCTGATTCCAAGCATTAATGTGCTTAGTGCATGGGTGCTAGTAAACACTACATTAGCGCATATTTGCTGAGGTCATTAATGTTAGCGCCTATTTGTACATCGACCTCAAAGATAGATTGAGATGGTGCAACCCTTTAAACAACAGTAAATAAAAGGTAGATCAATAGAAGCATTGATCTGTGAATAAATCTTGTAATTTAATTAAAATTTTAGTAGTATAGATATATTACTTCACAGGGGAAAGCAGAATTGTTTATTTGATTGTTCTGTGTGTTCTTTTAGAACACCTATCTCTAATGTATGATGTTTTAATATTTGACTTTATTGGATTTTTTCTAACCATTTCACATGCTCTATCTCTTCTAATAAGAATTTCATTTTCTGTTTGCAGCAGTAGTCAGTGCCATCCCTGTACCAACACTCGAAAGTGCCCAATACCCTGGAATCTTGCCATCGCCAACATGTGGCTACCCGCATCCGCAGTTTACTCTCCGCCCAGTGCCCTTCCCAACGCTCTCTGTTGATCGGGGATTTGGACCAGGTCGAAGTTAGTGAACAGTTTTTTCTTCCTCTTTTAAGAATATTATTTCTTATACTGAAGCTAAGCTAATCTGATGTAACATTTCAGATTTTAATGGCCTATCCTTTTAGATGCATTTGGCATACATAATATACCGCCTCTTCTTCTGCATTATCAGACATGTCAACACTGACTGATAGTCATGTGGCCAGAACCATTGCTGGTCATGAGGTTAGAAAAACATAAGTGGCTTGAGAAATCAAATTCCTGTGCCTGGTAAAAGCTTGCCCCCCTTATACCTATGCTGATAGATCATTTGGCTTATTACTCTTGGTAGCCAGCTACCTTTTATTAACAAATGGATTCCAGTGTAGGTTTTACAACATGTACTGCTTTACAGACAGCCTATTTATCTTCAGAACTAATGCCCATTTAAAATTTAGCATTACCAACTCAGTGTTTGGATCAATACAGATTGATTTTTTTTTAACTTGTTTGGTCTTAAAAGAGATTGATGTAAGTCTTTTTGGTTTAAATAGTATTTTATAAAACAAAAACTGCATGCATAAGCTAGAAATTTCGGGAAAGTAGTATATTAGGCATTAGGGGTATACAGGCCCAAATGTTTCATTTTGTTTAGATTTGGTCCTGTGTCATTGATGGGACTTTCCATTTGTTTGTTTTTTTTTCTTACCTTTTCTTTCATTTTGGGAGCAGTGCCATCATTATTGCTCAAATAGTGTGCTCTGTTAATCAAATAGTGTGCTCTATTGAGTAATAGTGCACCTACAGCATTCATGGATAGTTGGGTAAGTTCTATAAATGGTGCCGAAATATGCATGCTGAGTGCAAATTGTGTAATGACAACGCCACGTATAAGTAGGGGCAGACTGACCATACAGGCAACTGGGCAGTGTCTGAGGGAACAGAGGCTCTCCCCCTCCCCCACTTGCAAAATATAGCCCTCTCAGTCCCAACTTAAAGAGCATTGGTAGTCTAGTGGCCTGTTTGAGGACAGGAAAGATCCTCAATCTTTCCTGCCCGCTATTGCTACTCTGCCTGGCGCCGCTGCATTTTCAGAATGACTGCTGAGACTTTCCTGCAAGACTAGTACAGGAAGTCTTGGCAGCCATTTTGAAAACACGGTGCTGTGAGGCAAAGCAGCAGCAGTGAGCAGGAAAGAGTAGGGATCATTCCTGCCCCTAAGAGGCCACTAGACCACCAGGGTCCTTCAAGGTATGACCTTGGAGGGTGCAATAGTGTGTGGGGTACGAGGAAGCAGCAGTGTGTGGATGGGGGCGGGGGGGCAGGCAGTGACCCTTACTGCCCGGAGACCCAGAACACTGTCAGTCCACTATTGAATGTAAGTTTGCGGTTTCAAACCTAACTATAGGCATGAACACTTACCCCATGTCAAAGGCTGGTGTAAGTGCTTATGCCTAGCTATTGACAGTTAGGCACATAACCACTAATATTCTATAACATGTGCACATAACTCCTTGGCATGCCCTTGACCTAAGCATGCCCCTCCCACAGCCACACCCCCTAGACGTTGCACACAACAGAAAATGAGCATGCAGTTCTAGAATAGCTATAAGGGTGTTGTGCATACAACGGGCAATTAAAGACAGTTAACACCAATTTAAGCCAATAATTGACTATCAACTCCAATTAACGGCCAATTATTAAATTAAGTTGTGTGCACAACTGACCTTAAATTAAGTTGTGTGCCAGATGCTGCACACTAATCCCTTAATTCTATAAAAGTCACCAAAGTTGCACACACAAATTTGTGTGCATGCTCAATTTATGTGTGTAATTTAATTGAATGACAATCTAATTAGCTCCAATAATTGGTATTTTAACAAGCAGTTATTGGTACTAAATAGATTTAATTGGAATTTACACATGTAAATTTAGGCATGGGATCTGTGCATAAATTTTATACACAAGTAAAAAAAATGGGACACAGAAATGGAGGGTCATGGATTCCTAGCATTTATGTGCATTGTTATAGAATAAGGAGGAATATGTGTCCAAATTAGATGTGTGCATTTGCACCATGTTTCAGTTGATATACATGGCCGTACCTAAAGTTAGGGGCGATTCCAGGGCATAAGTGCCTAACTTTAAGCACAGCTTTTTTTTCGGCACCATATACAGACTTCACCCCTAAGTGTAAACTTTGCATTATTTCTTGTTGTATTAGGTTAAACATAACATGGAAAATGTCAATGATATGTCCCATCTTATTTAAAAGGAATGCACATCCCTGTTAGGCCTCATCTTACATTTGATGATCCCTTGATGTGTAATGTGCATTAGATTGGCTTGGATTTATTACTTATAACCTGCCCTTATCCAGGGCATTGTTATAGAATATAAATCTGATGCAGCTGGCAGTCTTTGTCCTCTTTGGAGGATATTCAGTTAAAATACTTAAAAACCTTTAACAGGATTCACACACAGACCAAGACAAGCATTCAGCATTGCTACCTCATTTCACAGAGAACAAAAAATGACTTTTAACTGATAATGAGATTTAGGGGGTTTTGTAGTGAAGGGAGTTAAACAGCTCACAGTAACAGTGAAGGCTATGCCAACAGTTAGGGGTCCTTTTACTAAGGTGCTGAAAAGTGGCCTGCGCTAGTGTAGGCGCTTGTTTTGGACACACGCTCCTTGAAATAAGACCTTTTTTGTGGCCAAAAATGGACATGCGGCAAAATGAAAACCATTACACGTCCATTTTCGGCTTGAGACCTTACTGCCACCCACTAACTTAGCGGTAAGGTCTCACATGCTAACCGGGTGGTAAGTGCCAGCGCACGTAAACTGCCAATTACCACCAGGAAAGCTCCACATGGTATAAAATAGAAAATATTTTCTATTGCGTGTTTTGGATATGCGTCAAAACTGGAATTACCACCCGGAGCACCCAGTAGCCAGGCGGTAGTTCCAATTTGATGAGCATTGGATGCATGTAGGCACCTATGCGCCTTAGTAAAAGGGTCACTCAATGTTGCATGTTGACACTTGCTGCATACTAACTCCCACACTGAGGCCCCGATGCTCACAGGTGCTAGAGGCCATTAGTGCCGGACTAGCGCCCATGTTTACTGGCGCACAATGCTGAAAAGGCCCTAACACGGCAAACAACGAGCTCATCGGACAATGTTAATTGCATGCTATTCCCCCCCCCCCCCATGCTCAGAGAACTGCGCAGTTACCTAGGATGCCCTTAACATGGGAAACTATATCAGTTCAGAGTTGGTATTAGGGTTTTAAAATAGCCCACGTGTGTAAGTTGACTCATAACCTCTGTCTGCAAGAGAAAACTTTCTTTGAAAGGGTCAAAAAATATAAGTGCAAAGATCATCTGCTCTTGGAAATGCAAATTACATACTGCTCCTGAGGTCCGATTGGAGCTGCTGGGTCCAGCCTAGTGAAAGTCACCCACGGTTCTGCCTGCCACCAAGAGCACAGAAGAGAGAAACAAAAATATCCTTAAAATTTGAAACCAAGTCCAGAGTTCTAGAAATTATATTAGACTCAAGACTAACATTTGAGGACCAGGTAAATGTATTGATGACAAAGTTTTTTCTTAGTCTAAGAAGATGAGAGCAATACGTTCTTCCTTGAGCCCCTCTAGTTTTAGAACTGTAGCCCAAGCAATATGGTTACCTTTATTGGATTACAGTAACTCTCTGTATTGTTCTATTAATATGCAACAAATAAAACGGCTCCAATTATTGCTTAATAGCAAGGCCATTTTTTTAAGGATAAATTTCATGAGGCCACACCTCTGATAACTGGCTTAAGATTGATTCTAGGATTCGTTTTAAAATTTGTTTGCCTAGTGTTCAAATGCCTTCAGGATCAGAATTTAGAATCGGTGGGAGAGATTCTTCAGTTTGTAAGTCATAGTAATCATTTAAGAAGTAAGACTAATCAGTCACGTGATACTCCAATAAAAGGAATGGTTTATAAATGGACCCTTTTAATAAGCCACATAAGCATCTACATGCACCCAACGTGCACCAAAATAGAGTTACCGCATGGCTCTTGCGGTAATTTCATTTTTGGTGCGCATCCGATAGGCCGAATAATCATTTTTATTTTCTGGGACGTTTATCAGATGTGCGCCAAGTGGCATTTGGCACGCGTAGGTCATTACTGCCGGGTTACTGCATGAGACTTTACTGCTAGGTCAATGGCTGGTGGTAAGGTCTCACACCCAAAATGGACGTGCGGCAATTTTGATTTTGCCGTACGTCCATTGTCGGCAAAATTTTTAAAAAGGCCTCTTTTACAGGCGCGCTGAAAAATGGATTGGCACACGCCTAAAATCCGCGCCTACACTACCGCAAGCCATTTTTCAGCGCACCTTAGTAAAAGGACCCCAAAATTTGTTGGGAGCGGTTGTTTGGATTCCAAGCAAGAAGAATTTGGAATAGTATTCCAACCGATGTACGAACTACACCTTCTTATGTTCTTTTTCGTTAAGAAACTAAAGACATATCTTTTTACTAGACAAGTGCTTAAATATGTAATTTTTATTTGAATTGTTATGGTCTATAGTGATAATTATGTAAATTGCTTCTTCTTGGGAAGTATCTTCATCTGTGCTCCACTTTGTACCTTAAGGTTTAAAGGCGGTTTATAAGAGTCCCCATATAGAATAGAATAGAAAAGATATATATATCAAATAATTGTACCTGCCTTAAAGTCCAGAATTGTACCGCTGCTTTATTGTACCGCCCAGATCACTGTCAGTCTGCCCCTGCTCCACAATGAATATACATGAGATGGAAAAAGATTTCCGTGTACTCTTATATGAAAATCTATCTCATTTAATACAGTTCTTATATTCCGGAAATAGGCTTAAGAGTTCTATGCAGATCACATAAAGAAAGCCAAGCTTAACTGGGATAGTACATAAAATAATCCTGCTACATAACAATTACTTACAAATCAATTGATAGGGTCTGAAAACTTAAGACAAATATTTCTTGAAAAGCCACGTTTTTTTAAGGATTTCCGAAACAAAAGAGAACTATTGAGATGCCTGATAATTAAAGATGTTTTAGCTACTGCAAAGGAGAAAGCCAACTGGAAAAAACTTCATAAACCTAATTGTTTTAGCAGAGGATAAATGTAATATCAAAAAATCCCTCAGAGGCTTTTTTACTAAGCGGTGGAAGGGCTACTGTGCAGGTGGCATGTGGCACAATAACACTTCCGCCAGGTGTGCCCAGGTGCCCGACAGTAATTTTGTTTTTGCCACACACCGTTTCCCACACCAGAAAATAATTTTGTATTTTCTAGCACAGGGGTGGGGAGTAGGCATGCCTGGCAGATTACTGCCGGATTAGCGCATGAACCCTTACCGCCTTCTACATAGGAGGCGGTAAGGGCTCAGTTTTTATATTAGTGTATGGCCATTAATGACCTCCATATTAAAAATAGATTTTTTTTCTTGCTGTGGCAAAAAGTGACCTGCCATGTGACAATTCCACGCACCCACATTACAGCAGGTCACTTTTTACCGCAGCTTGGTAAATGGGCTTCTCAGGGTCCCTTTTACTAAGCCATGTAGACATGTACGCATATCCTACGCACACCATTTTGGAGTTACTGCCCGGCTACTGCGTGGCCCAGGCAGTAATTTTGTATTTTTATGTGCATCCACTATACGCGCCGGAAAATAATTTTGATTTTCCTGCGCACAGCGGAAACCGTGCGGTAATTATTATTCTGTACGCATAGATGATTACCACACGGTTACTACACGAGACCTTTACCACTAGCTCAATGGATGGCAGTAAGGTCTCAGACCCAAACTGGACACACGCCAATTTTTATTTTGCCGCACGTCCATTTTCGGCAAAAATTTAAAAAAGTCTTTTTTTACAGGTGCACTGAAAAATGGATCTGCATGCACCCAAAACACGCGCCTGCACTAGTGCAGCCCATTTTTCAGCGCACCTTAATACTACTACTACTTGTCATTTCTAACTAGTAAAAGGACCTCTCAATTTCTTAAGACTATCATAGGTTGGAAAATTTAAGAGAGAGCATGTACTGAGGAACTAGACTATGCAGTATCTTAAAAACAATAATACACGCTTTAAAATTTATTCTAGCCTGGATGGGTAGCCAGTGGGCTTTAATCAGCAATGGTGTTGCTCTGTCAAATTTTGCTGCAGAGTAAACCAACCTGACTGCTGTATTTTGCAAAGTCTGCAGCTTTTTCAAAAGTGTACGGTTACATCTTATATATATAACATGTTTCAGTAATCCAGCTGACTCAGTATCAATGCTTGCAGCACCAATTTGAACTGTAAACCCTTGAAACGGTGTTTAATTCTTCTTAATCTTCTTAGACAAAGAAAAACATTCTTTTATCAATAGAGTAACCTGTTTCTCAAATGATAAATTAGAGTCTAGGATCTCTCTCAGAATTTTTAAAATCTGTCTCAACTGGAAAACAAGAACCATTGATAGTTAAACTTTGACAAAATGCTGACTGACTTGGATTAAATGACGTGGAAAAACTCGGTTATATCTAAATTCATTTTTCATTGAGAAGATCCCAAAACAAGGCTGGCTAGATGTATCCTGATGTATTGTATTGTCATTTTTTGGTGGCTTAGAAATTTTATGTTAGAGCATCTGAGTCCTAGACTTCCTTTTCTTTTTTTTTTTTTGTATGTGAGGATTTTTATGTTGAGGCATTGACATCTTCACTATTGTGGAAGGGAAAACAAAGTTAAAAATTTTCATTTTATTTTTGCTGTCATGATTTGAAGATCCCAGATTTGGGAATGTAATATGTAACATCTTGAGTACATGCAGTCTTGCTTATTAAGGTTTCCAGTTCAGTTTTTGTCTTCACATTTCTGTTTATAATCTGTGATTATATATTTAATGTTTAGTCAGATTCTGTCCATGTTCTGCATATGCAACAGGTTTTTTGCTACAAAGTAGTTTCGGTGTTGGGATTTGTTCCAGTCTGACTTGTTCTCTTATTCCATTGTGAGGAACCGATGTAACATTTGCCATGTTGGCTATTCATAGAGTGTGGTTAGTATCAGAAGGTGTGACTATTGTAGGGCTGTGACTATATATAGTTGCTCTGCCCTCTATGGATGGTCCTGCCTATGAGTAAAGAAACTTTTTTCTAGGAAATAAACTCTGTGTAAGTTCAAGATACCAACAGTTTATACAAAAAAAGTTCTGCATCTTTTACATAAGCTATGTTAGTAAAGACCAAAAACTTACCTTAGCTGTAGATTAAATGGAGAGCAATGAATTATCAGTTCCTCTACAATTCTGTGGAAAGTTCTGGATCAAGTAGTTGTATCAGCTTTCAGTACAGTCCATAATTATCAATTGATTGTTAGAGATTGGATTGAAACCAGATGCCACATTAGAAAAACCAGCCAACAATTAAGGACAATAATCTTTACAGACATAATACAAAAATATTAAAGAGAAAATGTAAATGACAGTTCAGTAGGTGAACATTTCTCAAAGGCAAAGGCACCTGTTTTTAGTGTCTGCAGTGTACGGGGCCTGATCATACCTCTGTGAAGAAGTGAACACAATTGACCAGAGAGACTCCGAGAGAAAAGGTTTTTGGAGCCGGGACCGAAGACTCAATGTTGGTGTCAGCATCGGTGACTTTGGCGTTGACATCGGCATTGGGTGTTGCATTAGCATTGGGTGCATCAGTTCATATGGCTGCTAGACTGGGAATGACTGTGCATCGACTGGATCTCCACCTGCCTCAATGCCAGCCACTATGCAGTCCCCTACCCCCTCCCCCGGAACCAATCGTCATTGGACTCAACCTCGAGGTGAATCAAAGGATTCAATGTCATCCTCTTCAGTACCAGGGAGCATTGATGCCAGGAATTAGAAGAAGCATCAGCATTGATTCCCCTTGATGCATGGTGCCTGGAGCTCTGGGGCACCAAGGATTTCACTGGTCCCCAAGAAACGTCGGTGCCGGGAGGACAACTCCCCCTCTATACAGGAGGTGCCAATGCGTGGATCTCAACACAGCCAGAACCAGGCACCCGTCTCGACTCTGCAGATTCAGCAGCCTGCTTCTAAACCGGCACCACAGCCTTTCCCTATACCGGCCATCAATGAACGCCTCCAGGCCTTGCTCCCTGAGCTGTTGGCAGGGTTCTTGTAGATTGCATTGGCATCTGGGGTGCTTGTGCCAGCCATGCCTCTTGCTACAGTTCTTCATGGCCATCAGCCGGAGCTGACACCTCAATGCCCTTCTTGGGGTCATGGTACATCTATATTGAGGCGGGTTTGGTCTTAGCCCTCCGACAATGAAATCTTGGCTGACACCGATGAGGAGCACTCATGGGACTGAGAAAAGGATCTATGGTACTCCTTAGAGAAGGAGTCCTATGGCATCTGATCCTTCCCTTCCTCAGGAAAGTAGGAAGTCTCCACCTGAGAGCCTTTCCTTCCCCTAGTTTGTAAAAGAGATGGCAGAACTAGAGGATCATAGATGGAGAATGAGCATGCAGATTGTACTGCATAGTAATTAATGACAATTATTATGAGACCCTTAACACCTGTTTCTCTGTGCTAACTGCAATCTGATTTCCTCACTGCAAAGGAAAATGCTGGTCACACCCCCCTCCCCCCCCCCCCCCAATTGTTGCTGCATTAGATTTGCAGGCTAGTTTTCTGCATTAAGCCTCAGAAAATGCACCAAATACTACCTACAGAGGTGGTATTAGGTGAACTGTATTACCTACACATTTAACAGTGCATGCTACCTTCCTTACACTAATTGCAATATAAAGGGACTACCTAGTCTTCGCCTATACGCTGCCCAAACTTCACTCCATCCTGTGCTAACTAGTTAGTGCTAGACTTTTTCTGTATACACAGTTTTAATGTGCACTAGCTGTTAGCATAGGTTTGTGCTGAAGGTCAGTGTGCTTTAATACCTGCACTAACTATTTTGCATACCTTAGTAAATATGCACCTAAGTTAGGTCCTTAAATTTTCCCCTGTTTTTTAGCTAATCTTAGCAGCCTAGCTTTTCAGTTGAAAATTCACCTAAATTTACAAACTTATGTTATGCTCTTGAATTTAGAATAGCCAATTTGCCTTGATTTAGGAACCTAATTTAGGTGACTAGTGCTGAAAATAAGTGTTACACTTCTAACTTTATTTCCCCACCTCTTAGTTTCTAGGCTTTGGAAATTGGGGGCCTTATTAAACAACCAGGTCAATTTTCAAAGAGACTTTACAGGGGTAATTTTTTAGAGAATCATAGGGCCAAAATAGGTGCCCAACTTAGGGCACCTGTTATATAATTGAGTTCCACGTGGATTATAGCATTTTTCATCCATTCTCTGTATAGCTAAGTAATTCAATTTATCCAGAAAAGAGGCTGTCCTAAATTAAACCACATATATATGGTTTATTCTGTAACTTGGCACCTTAATTTATGCACAAATACAGTAAGGTAGGTCAAAAATGGTAACCTCTTCAACAAGGCATACCACAAAGATCAGCAAATGCAAATGCAAATGTAACACATCTTCATTTTACCTATAATCAGAACTGTTTTTCTCTTATATCTGCTGATTTAATTTCTTGATTAATTCAATTGTTTAATTTCTATTATGTTCTCTATGCAACACTAATTGTTATCTTCCAATCTATCATTTAACAATAACGATAAATTGTAAGCCACATTGAGCCTGCAAATGGGTGGGAAAATGTGAGATACAAATGCAACAAATAAATAAATATAAACCATGGATTTAGTAATAAATATTAAATGGAAGACATCATAAACATTGGTGTTATGTGTTGTGGTTTTTAACTGCGGTCATTGTTTTGTGACTATGTGGCTGTTTTGAAAAATTACGAGTGATTTCAAGTTCACATTTCCTTTATCAACATTGATTTCACAACAGACTTTGATTTCTTGACTCCTGAAGCAGGCGCTTTCATGCTGAAATACAGATCTGTGTTGAGTCTGTTCATTTTTAAGAGATTGCATTTTAAAAACTTGTTAATAAACTCATTCTTTGTACCATTGTGTTGGTATTGGATTGATTCTCCCCCAACTTTTTTCTTTGTTTTTTTTTTGTGCTAGGGGATTACCACCTTGTATGTACGTTTGTGTTTACCTTCATATAATAACATTAGGCATTTTTTACTAAGGTGCGCTCACGTTTTTAGTGCATGCTAAACTTGTGGGTGAGCTAAACGTTAGAGACACCCATAGGAATGCATTGGCGTCTCTAACATTTAGTGCACCCACATCTTTCGCACACACTAAAAACGTGAGCGTGCCTTAGTAAAAGACTCTCATTGTGTCTTATAAACAACTCCTGAATCAACCTCAAGTGTATTTATAAAGCAAAGCAAGTGAATGTGAAGTTACATATAACACGATGATGAGCCTGCACTATTATTAGGCCTTGTTGCCAGATTCTAATTAAATTTTGAAGTGATCTGTTGAAAGTTTAAGTCATGTTGTAACCTCAGAAACAAGTGCTTCAGTGCTACCAAAAAGCCATTGAGTGCTTTTACTTACTTAGTGCTGAGAAAAACATCATTGAGTTAAGTGATCACATTATATATAACTTTTATTCACATTTACATGTTTTGCTTTATAAAGACACTTGAGGTTGATTCATGGGATGTTTATACGACACAATGTTATTATATGGAGGTACACACGATTAAAATGATGATTTGAGGTTGGGATCTGGGCTAGCTTTAATAGGAATAGCGATGAGGTTAAGCTGATGTTTATTATGTACTCGATTAAATATTTGTTACTAAATCCATGGTTTATATTATATTACTATTTTTGACCTAAACAACACAAACAGAAGAACAAAATCCCTCGCAGTCACGAAGACACACTAAAAAACAAACAAAAAAAAAACAACAAAGGGGAGGAAAACCACATACGATCACCCACAATTCAGGAAAAAACTAAAAACTGACCTGTTTCAAAAGGCTTACCCTCCCGACCCAACATAAATGCCTGAACTCTGTGACAGTACAACACTACAGTCCGTAATGATCACCAAACAATCTCATCTGTTCTTGCGTTCCTCTATGTGGTTCCACCACAAGAACCTTTGTGTGGTTCCTACCGCATGAACCTCTTCCTACCACAACTTAACCTAGTATTTGTATTTGTTTAGTCCGGAATGTACCAACACCTCTCCGGCACCATGTAAGCCACATTGAGCCTGCAAATAGGTGGGGAAATGTGGGATAGAAATGTAACAAATAATAATAATAAAATACCTCACTGTTTTTCTTTTGCTTCTCACGAAGACACACTAAACACAACAAATATGACACATAAAAGGAAGCCAGGCAATGTTCCTAAGAGTCACAGTTTATTCATACACATCCAAGACTCGACACGAGTCATGTTTCAGCCTATCTGACCTGCTTTAGGAGTCTTCCACTGGATGTTAAGGATACTGCTAGCTTTCCTTATAGGACAATGATTGCTAATGAGCCTGTGAACTCGATATGTCCTTGATAAATGGCATGTGAATGCCACCTGCAAACTTACAAACCAAAGGTAAACCACGCTGCAAAGTGCTGAAGCGTTCTACAGGGTTTACGTGTCAGCGCTTTACCACATGTTTTATCTTTGGTTTGTAAATTTGCCGGTGCTGTTCACACGCCATTTATCAAGGACATATTGAGTTCACAGGCTCATTAGCAATCGTTGCCCTTTAAGGAACGCTAGCAGAACTATTTTTTTACCTATCTTGCTGTATTTGCGGATTGTGATTTAGGTAGATCTTATTCCACTTCTGCCCTGTTTTTTTCCCTAAATTTATGCGCCATATGCATGCTTAAGTTTACAGAATACTAGTGCTTACACAGGTAAGTGTACACAAGCGCATGTAAGTGCTAGGCGAGTGCTAAGTGCTATTCTATTAAAGTATAAGGTTATGTTAGTGAAGTGGGATTTTGGCAGTAGACTGAACCCTGATGCAGCAATTCAGCAAAACATGACGCATGTTGGAGAACGGTCCATCTTTTGATTAAAGGTAAGTAATAATTTGAGTTATTTTTACGTAAAAGAATGTAAAAAGACCAAATATGTGGAACAATATTAATTTTCATTAAAAATATATTTGTGACTAATGAGGGGGCAGGCAAGCCAAGGGCTTCCTGGGTCTTGTGAAATGAGTTGCCGCTGAGATCTTCAGTTGGTGTACTTGCACTTTATATGAATTGTTGCTAATGAACTGTCACTAAAGATATATACAGGAGTGAGTTTTCAGGGTTTAGTATTGTTATTGCTTTGAGTGTGTTACCCCGCTGTTTAGATTGTTCTGGTCATTTAATTGGATTCTATAAATGACGTGCACATACAAGGGTGGTATTCACAGGGGAGGTGCATGGGTGGGGTTGATGTAATAACAGAATACTCCAAGTTATATGCTAAGTGTTGCATTTAGGTGTGCACATTTACCCTGTTATTGACAGGGTGTAAATGAATATACCGAAAGTAGATGTGCTGATGCTGATTTACGCTGGTATTCTATAAAGGAATTTTGGTGCCCAGATGCCATTATAGAAGTAACACTAACTGTGCTGAATCTAGGTGCCTGAATTGTGACACCCAGTTCTAGAATTGCCCCCATAGGGAGTAACTTTATAACGCTTTTTCTGCATGCAGTAAAAAGGACTTTAATAAAACTGCATGACCACTATGTGCTTGGAAAACGTGCATCTACTTTAAGTGATCTGTGATTAAACATTTGTGGGGGCATGGTTTGAGTGCAGCAGAAGTGGGAAAAGGGGATGGGATTTGAAATACCACCTTTCTGTGGTTACAATCAAACTGGTAACATATTATATACATTTTAAATGCTCCCAGGTTTCAACCTAATTTATGTTTAATGTGGGATATAAATGCCATAAATAAGGAAATAAATAGAAACTCTGGATGTTAGCACCTGATTCTCATAACATGATGTCTGTTTTAGTGGCCCTTTACCAAGAGAAAAAAAATCTCTGCATGAATACAACATGTGCTAGAGTGTCCTTATAACCAGCCCTTCCAAATGAGACACTGATTACAATTTATAACAAATTACTATTTTACGTATGAAAAGTTATTCCATTATTATACTTCCTCTCTTTACATCCATATACTGCACAAGCTGGCATGTTTGAGCATACAAGTGAGATTAAATAAAAAGGCTACCAACAATAAAGAATGAGTATGTGGATGCAGCAGCTCAAAGAACTGTTTGCTTCGTTTTGCAAGTACAGGGATGACGGCTATGTTGGGGGGGGGGGAGGAGGAAAGAGAGACAAACCTCTGTGGATTCAACTTTTTTGACTTCACATATCTCCTGTTCTCAATCTAACCTCCTTGGGCTGTAGCCCTGCACACACTGCTACCGGCTTCCTTCCTCCTCCCGGGCCAGTACTGCAGCGGCCTGAAGGAACCACAAGCTGCAACCCTCATGCTCGCGGCAGGCAAAACAACAACAGCATGAAACTGTGCGTGGAGCCGTAGCCCTGCGTGCACCACTGCCGGCCTCCTTCCTCCTCCCTCCCCTGTTTTGGAGAGGGAGGAGGAAGGGAGCCAGCAGCGGCGCACGCAGGGCTACGACCCCACGCATGGTTTCATGCTGTTTTTGTTTTGCCACTGCGAGGGTCGGAGAGGAGGAGAACAAGTGAGATGGCCAAACCACAGGGCAGCTGGACGCCGACGGTGCCAGGAGGGGACCTGAGTCACCCCAGCCCAAATTTTGGGAGCCGGTTGTTAAAGTTTAACAACCGGCTCCCAAAAGTCTTTAAAAAATAACAAACGACTCTGGCGAGCCGGCTCCAGCACACCACTGGTGATATCACAGTACTATAATATAAGATCAACCTCACAAATTGCACTATCCATAGTGCCCAAGAGCATCAGGGGCTGAGCTCAGTCTCTACTTCTCCTTAACTTCTCAAAAGTGATGTAACGTTTTTCCCATTCCCTCAGACATCCAAGAGGGCAGATGTTTAAGCAGTTTGCTACCTGTATATTCCTAGGTCACTCCTTGGATAGCACAGTATAAAGGGGGAGATTCTATATATGGTGCCTAAACCAGGGGCGTATCTGAACTACGGCGGTAGGGGGGGCCAGGGCCAGAGTGAGGGGGCACATTATAGCCCCCCCCCCCCCCCCGCTGCAGCCGCCATTGCCGATCCCCCTCCCCCCAGTCGCTGCCATTGCCAATCTCCCCCCGCTGTTGCTGTCGCCTACCTTCGCTGGCGGGGGACCCCAACCCCCGCCAGCCGAGGTCCACGTCCTCCTGCCGCTGCCGGCTGCCGTTAAAAGAATTCCGTCAGCTGGCGGGGGACCCCCAACCCCCGCCAGCCAAGCCGAGGTCCTTTCATTTCTTCTTCCACTAAAGCTGGCGCCGAAAGTTTCTTCTGAGTCTGACGTCGCTGCATGTTGTACGTGCAGGACGTCAGACTCAGAAACAGAATGAAGCTGTTTCTGAGTCTGACGTCCTGCACGTACAACGTGCAGCGACGTCAGACTCAGAAGAAACTTTCGGCGCCAGCTTTAGTGGAAGAAGAAATGAAAGGACCTCGGCTTGGCTGGCGGGGGTTGGGGGTCCCCCGCCAGCTGACGGAATTCTTTTAACGGCAGCCGGCAGCGGCAGGAGGACGCGGACCTCGGCTGGCGGGGGTTGGGGTCCCCCGCCAGCGAAGGTAGGCAACAGCAACGGAGGGGGAGGGTTGGCAGCGGTAGGGGGGTCCAGGGCGAAATCTGCGGGGGCCCAGGCCCCTGAGGCTCCACGCAGATACGCCCCTGGCCTAAACAAATTGCCTACTAACTGCATTCAATCATCAGTGCCTAGATTTAGGCACCAATTATAGAATATGCGTAGATGATATTCCAGCACCTAAATCTACACACATCCATTTACTCCAATGAAAATGTGGTGTAAATCCCAGCGCATAAATTTAGGCACACTGGGCCATATTCTGTAACTAGGTGCAAACATTTTGGAATGCCCACGAAATGGCCATAACCATGCCCCTTTTTGCCTGTGCACGTTAGACGTTCGACGCACATCATTACAGAATATGCCCAGCGACTTGTGTGCCTAAATTCTAATCAGTGCCAATTAGTGCTCATTATTGCTTGTTAAGTGCTATTATCAGCACTCATTAACTTGTTAAGCTTGTTAAGTTACCTGCATTGTTATAGATTTGGCGCGCATCTTTAGTGGCATTATATAGAATCTGGGTGAAAGTATATAAAAATTCTGGGTCTATAAGACTAAGTCGTTAGGCTTGAAGGGCTCTCCCCTTGTGGTTAAGATCAGAGGCCGGAGAGACAAAAGCACCAAAGAGTTACGCAAATGTAAAACAGGGGTTTTGTGCTCAGGAAGAGTTTCTTACCAAATTGTTCCCTCCTGATTGTAATATGGTACCTCTAGCTACTCCCTCTTTCTGGAAGAGTCTAGAATGCCCAAATGTCATATAGGGGCCCCTTTACTAAAGGATTGGTGCGTTGGCAATAGGCTTCCCGTGCGCAAATCCAAAACTATCACCAGGCTACCGCAGCAGCCCAGTAATTCCACCTCAGCATATGCCATTTCCCGCACTACAGAAATTTATTTCTATATTTTTTACCACTGGGTTAGCTTAGGAGTCCCCCCCCCCCCCCCCCCCACACACCCTGAAATGGCAGTACAGCAAGTACGAACTTACCACACAGCCATTTCTTTATTTGGCCTTTTTATCCTCTGCAGTAAAAGGGGCCTCAGTGCTTGTCAAAAACACACGGTGCAGCTAGCGCAGGGCCCCCTTTTACCACAGCTTGGCGAAAGGGCCCCCTAGTGCTGTACCTGGCAACCAATGATGTCAAACATGAGGTGTAGTCACACTGTGTAGTGGAAGCTGTGGAAATCTATGCTGGCACCCATACTACAAGATTCCAGCTACCCTACAATCATTTCTTAAAGTGTGTTATCATCCCACTAGCATAAGTTTGAGGTCATTATTTGTATGTGGCGTTTTTCTGGAAAATGATATGAGTTTAAAACCACATTAACCTATTCAAGCTGGAAATTCATCTACATGATTTATAAAACAAATATTAAAAGTGTTAAAGAAGTTGTATAAACTGCTGTCAAATGCTGTATTCTTGGAATGCTGGTTTGAAAATATCACACATATGAAAGGAAAGTTATTATTTTGCTTGAAATATAGGAAATTCATGCCAGGTAAATACAGATGTCTAACAAAATGCTTGAAAATCATTTCTGGAAGAGTGTTAGTGTTCTATCAAGAGGCTTTAAAGTTTTAGTGAATAGGTTAGAATGGAGAATAATGGTTTTATATAATCCTCAACAATTTAGGAAAAAAATATCAAATGTAGGTAGAGTAAATCATGACCTGTCATGCAATATGGATTTTTAATACCACCGAGAGTTTCTTGAAGCTATGAATTGTTAAAAGCCTCTAGTGCAATTTTTGAAAGTTCAAAATGAAATTACAGCTCCCGTGTGCAATTATTTATTACTTACCAAATATATTATACATGAAAAAGAAATAGTCTCTGTAACAACGCTAAGAATACCGCAGCCATTATTTCCTGTCAAACCCCAGCTGAAATCATAAAAATTATTTGCACAACTGGAACACACTTTCGCTCTATTATGTTGTTGGAGATCCTGTCCATACACTTACAGCAAATCCCATTTAATTATCTATCGTTCTATTTTCAGTAGCAATTATGCATAGAAGCTGAAAGTGTACTCACAAATATTGTTGCTAGGTAAATTCACCACTAATATAGTTTCTTGTTTTGTCTTTTTTTTTTGTTTGTTCCTGATGTGAGTGCTGCATTTCAGTCATTTCAGGGTAGCAGAATAATATGAAACTCATTCAAGCAAATATCGAGTAAGTATTCCACTACTTACTGTGTATCTTGACTTTCTTTTCAGCAATAAGTGAAGGCCCGTCCTCTCAGCCATCATCCATGTTACCCCAGGCACAACCTGAACATGCAAGCAGTGAGGATGCACCAAGCAGAACTATCCCTACTGCTTGCGTTCGGCCGACCCATCCCCTTCGCAGCTTTGCAAACCCCTTGCTACCTCCACCGATGAGTGCAATAGAACCTAAAGTTCCTTATACACCACTGTTGTCTCAAACAGGTAATGCAATATTCTTTATCAAACTTTCAGGTGACCTGAAGTATTAATTTTCTTTTCAAGGCACATCTGGGCAAATATTCTAAGGGCTACAGAATGGATCAGTCCTATAAACATGAATGGGTCAGTGATTTAACTGGGCAGGAGAGCCTGCCTATCCACTTGTGCCTACCCATCTGCTGATATCAGGGTCACTTAACTGGACAGTGCTACTGAATATCAGCACAAACCACCCCTGCACTGTCAAATTAAAGCTGGAGCGGTTCATGGTTGGAGATTCAGTAGAGCCAAGGCAGAACCTGTACTTAACCAGTTAGCAGCAGTATTCATTCTGCTAACTAGTTAAGTAAGCGGCAAAAAGGCTATCCTAGGTTTAGCCACTGAACTAACCGAGCACTGGTCTGAATATCAGGCTGTGCCCGGTTAACTTCCACATAGTGGCCGAGGGGTTCCTGGTGCCTCCTCACGCCTCCCCCCTGAAGACAAGTTTAGCTCCCCAAACAAGCCCACCCTCAATTATTTATAGGTCCCTCCCAGCTGCCTACATCAGATATTCCTGGTGGTCTAAAGGGTCCTATGGACAGGAGCAATGCCCACTTTTTCCTGTTTATCATGGTGCTAGGCCTCAAAATAGCCAAGTAAACCTCTAGGGGCAGCCTCATAGTACTTGTTAGTACCCTGAAGCTGCCACTAGAAGTTGCAGCAGCCATTTTGAGGCCTGGAACTGTGATGGGTAGGAGCAAGTGGGTATTGCTTTTGCCTCTGGGACCCTCTAGACCACCAGGGATATTATGGGGAGGCCTATCTGTGGGTGGGGGGGGGGGGTGGATATGGGCTTGTTCAGAGGGGCTAAACTTGCCTTGGGGGGAAAGGGGGGGGATCAGAATCCAGAGGGAGGGAAGAGGGGATCAGAATATTGGCCATCATCTGCATAAGCTCCAGCGACCAGTTCATTCTGGCATGACACTGGATATTAAATGTTGGTGCCTGGACATGGCCCAGCATTGACTATCTGGACCTAATTCTGCCAGTGATGGTCAGTGTTTAAAGAAATGCTGACTGTTGCCAGATGAATTTTGACTGGGAAATTTTCAGCAGTAATATACAGATAGTACCACTGAAAATTCCCTCTAAATGCTTTCGCACTATATAGTGCTAGGGGACAGAGAGGGTATTCAACCTAACTATACGTATTGAACATAATTCTATAAGTGGTGCTAAAAATTACATGTGGAACTATGGGTGCAAACCCAATTTCCATGCACAATTTACTTAAATAACAAGCCAATTAGCGCAGATAATTGGGTGCTAATAATCAATTATTGGCACACTAATTGTCATCAATTAAAATTTATGCATGCATCTTAGGCGCCAGGATCTGTGCATTAATTTTATGTGTGGTCCCAAAAAGGGGTCATAGCCATGGGAGGGTCATGAGCAGATCAGTGGCATACCTGCATTTTATGCGCTCTTGTAGAATAAAGGGGATCCGTGTCTAGTTTAGGCATGAGGATTTACACCAGGGTTTAGTTGGTGCAGGGGCTTATCTGGACTCTGGCGGTGGGGGGGGCCAGAGCCCCCACCGCCACCAATGACTCTCTCCACACCCCTCCCGCCGCCAACCCTCCCCCACTGCCGTTGCTTACCTTTGCTGGCGGGGGGCCCCAACCCCCGCCAGCCGAGGTCCGCTTCCACCTGCCACTGCCTTAAAAACTACTTCTTCAGCAGGCGGGGGACCCCCAAACCCCCGCCAGCCGCCCCGAGGTGTTTAAAGTTCATCTTCAGCCTCCGTGGCCGTGCTGCTGTTGATAGGAGCTGTTGAATCCACTTCGGAGTCTGACGTCGTCGTACGTTGTACGTGCTGCAACGTCAAACTCCGAAGTGGATTCAACAGCTCCTATCAACAGCAGCATGGCCACGGAGGCCGAAGATGAACTTTAAACACCTCGGGGCGGCTGGCGGGGGTTTGGGGGTCCCCCGCCGGCTGAAGAAGTAGTTTTTAAGGCAGCGGCAGGTGGAAGCGGACCTCGGCTGGCGGGGGTTGGGGCCCCCCGCCAGCAAAAGTAAGCAACGGCAGCGGGGGAGGGTTGATGGCGGTAGGGGGGTCCAGGGCAAAATCTGCGGGGGCCCAGGCCCCTGAGGCCCCACGCAGATACGCCCCTGAGTTGGTGTAAATCCTCATGCCTAAAAGGGTCCTTTTTTAATCATTTATTTATAATTTTTTCATTTTACAAGGATCACTTGCAAAACAGCTAAAAGGGTCCTTTAACCAAGCTGTGGTAAAAGGGGCTGTGTGCTAGCGGCATCATGTGTTTTTGCCATGTGCAAAGGCCCCTTGTACTGCAGAGGGTAAAAAAGGCTGAAAAAAGAAATGTCTGTGCGGTAAGTTTGCACTTGCCAGGTAGCCATTTGGGGGGGGGGGGGGGGGGGGGTGGAGAGCACTTACTTAGGGGTCTTTTTACAAAGCAGCAGTAATCCCAACACAGGCTTCCTGCTCACTAAAATGGCACTACAAAAATATTTTTATTTTGTAGCACCAGTGTGTACTCGGTGGTAATCTTGCCCGGTTACCACTAGGTTAGCACGGGAGCCCTTACTGCCACCTCAGTGGGTGATGGTAAGGGCTCCCCCCCCCCCCCCCCAAGAAATGGCCACGTGGAAAGTGCTTCACTTGCCGCACGGCCATTTCTTTAAAAATAGAAAGATCTCCCTTTTATCTGCTGCAGAAAAAGGTGGCCTTGGTGCACATCAAAAACACAGCCCCCTGATGCCGTTGCTTCGTAAAATGAACCCTTACTTACTTAGTGGATGGATGTACAGGCCTTTATCTGCCGTCATCTACTATGTTACTATGCACGTTATATTACCGCTAACCCGGTGGTAAAAATATGTAAATAAATTTACATAGTGCCAGAAATGGCGTGCGCTGGGGTGGAATTACCTCCGGGCTGCTGCAGTAGCCTGGTGGTAGTTTCAGATTGGCATGTGACAAACCTATTGTCGTGTGCCAGTCCTTTAGTAAAAGGGCTCCAAAGAAAGGCGTGGATCCCGGCAGTAAGCGCTATTCTATAAACGGTGCCTGTCAGCATCATTTATAGAATAGCGCTTAGTCTATTATTTTGTCGGCCCTGATTTTTCTGCTCCATTTATAGAATTGAGTCCGTTATAGCTAAGTGGTTTAATTTAGATGCACAAGAAGACCACTGTTTCTGTAGCAGATGATGGCAAGCACTCTTCACATATGTGCAGTGCTGCAGCCTATCCATGTAACAGTGCTCTAAATATGTATTGTTTCTGGGTGCTATGGCTGGCATTAAAATTAAAATATGCTGACAGTCATGAAGGGGCCCTTTTACTAAGCCGCGTAGGCGCCTACGTGTGCCCAATGTGTGTCAATTGGAGATTACCGCCTGGCTACCACGCAGCCCTTTCAGTAATTTCATTTTTGACACGCGTCCCCTATGCATGCCAGAAAATACTTTTGCTACTGGGTGGTAAAAGGCATTCTGGTTAACACGTGAAACCTAATTGCTAAGTCAATGGGTGGCAGTAAGGTCTCAGATCCAAAATGGATGCGCACCAATTTTCATTTTGCCACACGACCATTTTCAGTCAAAATATTTTTAAAAAAAGCATTTTTACAGGTGCGATGAAAAATGATTCTGCGTGCTTCCAAAACACATGCCTACTGCAGGGCATTTTTCAGCGCACCTTAGTGAAGGGAACCATAAATATTGACTCAGTTGTTTCTCCTGATCAATTTCTACATTTCACTTTATTATTTTTTTCAATTGTTTACAGAAAACAATGTGTGATGCTTCTTAGGGATGTGGGCAGGCAAAAAGTAATCCTTTTTTCAGATTTGTGGACCTTTTTTCTCAGTTTTCTGGCTTTTTCAGGTTTGTTTCATACGTTTAATAAACATATTTCAATGTGCTTTATGACTTAATTTATGCAAATCAAATGTATGTGCATTAATCCATAGGTTAACAAGCATTAAATTGATATTATATATTAACCCCGGGATTCTATATGTCACACCTCAATTTCCACATGGAAATAGAAGAATATTCAATAACAATGCACAAAACAAGCTAATCAGCGCTGATAATTGGATGTTAACAAGCAATTAGCAGCACTAATTGGCATTAATTAGAATTTATGTGCACTACTTGCTAAGTGTATTCTGCAACGTGGTGTGCATAAATTCTAAGTTGCATAGTTGAAAGGTGGGATGGTTATGGAGTGGAATGGGCGGGTCATGGGCGTTTCTAAAATTATAGAATATACCTGCTCTGTGCCTAATTTAGGCATCGGAATCGACCACAACTAAATTTAGTCGCACGGAGCAGAACTCAGCATATTCATTAACATACACCGTAATTAAAGCGTACTTTATAGAATACTCTTTGATTAACCGCGCAGAAATCAAGGTGCGATATATAGAATCTAACCCTAAAGGGGAAATCCTACAAAGTGCAGCAAAAGTTACATGCCAAAATGCTGGGCACTAAGTGCTAATTCTACAACAAGATCTGGGCACCAAGATTACGTTATAGCAAACTAGCATAAGTTGACATTTATGCGCCAACAATTAGACATGCTTACTTGTGCCATGTCTATGGCAGGTGTAAATGCCCATGCCATACTGCGGCACTTTAACGTGTAAATGACAGTATTCTATAACTTGTGCGTGTTAAGTGTGGGAGATGCCCATGACCTGCCCATGCCCGGGTAGAACTGTTCCCTGTAAGTCAGTAGTTTCCAAACCTGATCCTGGAGGTACCCCAGCCAGTCAGGGTTTCAGGATATTCACAATGAAAATTGATGAGATAGATATGCATGATGTACAGGCAGTACATGCAGATCTCTTTCATGAATATTCATTGTGGATATCCTGAAAATCTGAGTGGCTGGAGTACCTCCAGGACCAGTGGACTGATGATTAGCACCATACTAGTGCCTACGTTTGCTACCACCCCATGATCAGAGCCCCCGAGCATGTGAAACAACACGCTCGTGGGCTCTGAATGCAACTAGCATGCAAATGCATGCAAAACAGGGCTCTTAGAGCAAGTAGAATGCAAATGCATGCTAAATGTATTCCTCCCCAATGATCAGCGAGCAGCACATCAAACATTGGCACGCTGTCCATGGGAAACCCTACCTCCTTACATTTTTGGCGCTATGCAAGTTATATACTAGGGGGCAATTTTACTAAGCTGCTGCAAAAAGTGACCTGCGGTAGTGCGAGCACGTCTTTTGTGCATGTGTCGGGACAGTTTTTGCTGCGTCCTGGAAAAAGTGCTTTTTTTAAGGGGCCGGAAATAGACGTGCAGCAAAATAAACCCAGGGCACACCCATTTTCGGCCTGAGAACTTACCATCACCCATTGACTTAGCAGTAAGGTCTCATGCCCTACCTGGGTAGTAGGCATGCAGCACGTGCCCAATGCCATTTACCACCAGGTAAGCACCATGTGGTAGAAAATAGAAAATATTTTCTAATGTGTGTTTTTGACATGTGCAAAAATTGAGAATTATTGCCCATGGCACGTGGTAGCTGGGCAATAATGCTGATTTAGTGCACACTGGATGCACTTAGGGCCTTATGCACCTTTGTAAAAAGGCCCCTAGGGTTCTAAAATACTGCTTAACACCAAACTAGCATTTACACTTGAATCTGTAACATTCACATGAGTAAAGTGCTACCATTCTATAGTCACAGCTCACAAATGGCTTTTGGGATCTCACATTACAGGATGAGGGGTTAAGCGGGCAATTATATAACTAGTTGCCACTAAATAAGAGCCAAGGGTTGCATGGTAGGAGCCTGTTAGGGAATAATAGAGTATTTCTAGGATGGGTGGGACAAATTGCTTGTTCTTTTGGCCGCTGTCGGTGACAGGGTGCTGGGCTCGATGGACCCTTGGTCTGCCCCAGCACGGCGATGCTTATGTACTTATGTACTTTCTACAGTGATGTGAAAATGTTTTTTCCCATCCTGACTTCTCCTGTTTTTTTTCATGTATGTCATTCTAAATGTAAATATTAGACAAAGGGAACTTGAGTAATCACATAACAGTTTTTAAGTTATTACTTTATTTAATGAACACCTAAGTGAAAAATTGACTGTCCCGTAGTTACTCAACCAATTAACCAAATTTAATTGATAGTTAGATTCAGCTGATTGTGGCCAGCTATGTTGAATCTCAACCTCACTATATATTGAACATTACTATGAGAGTGAAGTAGTCTCCACAAAGTATCTATAAGAACACTATACCATGATCAAAGGAAATTCCAGAAGAAATAAGGGAAAAAGTTGTTGAAATATATCAGTCTGGGAATGGATTGCAAAGCCATTTCTATAGGTCAATAAGTTTTATTGGTTTTACCAAAGGGAAATCGTGCCAAACGAATCTCATTGAGTTTTTTGATTGGGTGACAGGAGAATTGAATCAGGGACGAGCTATGGACGTAATCTACTTAGATTTCAGCAAAGCTTTTGACACGGTTCCCCACAGGAGACTTTTAAATAAACTGGATGGGCTGAAGATAGGACCTAAAGTGGTGAACTGGATTAGGAACTGGTTGACGGACAGACGCCAGAGGGTGGTGGTGAATGGAGTTAGCTCGGAGGAGGGAAAGGTGAGTAGTGGAGTGCCACAAGGATCGGTGCTGGGGCCGATTCTGTTCAATATATTTGTGAGTGACCTTGCCGAAGGGTTAGAAGGTAAAGTTTGCTTATTTGCGGATGATACTAAGATCTGTAACAGAGTGGACACCCCGGAGTGAGTGGAAAACATGAAAAAGGATGTGAAGAAGCTAGAACAATGGTCTAAGGTCTGGCAATTAAAATTCAATGCGAAGAAATGCAAAGTGATGCACTTAGGGAATAGAAATCCACGGGAGACGTATGTGTTAGGTGGCGAGAGTCTGATAGGTACGGACGGGGAGAGGGACCTTGGGGTGATAGTATCTGAGGATTTGAAGGTGACGAAACAGTGTGACAAGGCGGTGGCTGTATCTAGAAGGTTGTTGGGCTGTATAGAGAGAGGTGTGACCAGCAGAAGAAAGGGAGTGTTGATGCCCCTGTATAAGTCGTTGGTGAGGCCCCATCTAGAGTATTGTGTTCAGTTTTGGAGGCCGTATCTTGCTAAGGATATAAAAAGAATCGAAGCAGTGCAAAGAAAAGCTACGAGAATGGTATGGGATTTGCGTAACAAGATGTATGAGGAGAGATTTGCTGACCTGAACATGTATACCCTGGAGGAAAGGAGAAACAGGGGTGATATGATACAGACGTTCAAATATTTGAAAGGTATTAATCCGCAAACGAACCTTTTCCGGAGATACGAAGGCGGTAGAACGAGAGGACATGAAATGAGATTGAAGGGGGGCAGACTCAAGAAAAATGTCAGGAAGTATTTCTTCACGGATAGAGTGGTGGATGCTTGGAATGCCCTCCCGCGGGAGGTGGTGGAGAGGAAAATGGTAACGGAATTCAAACATGCGTGGGATAAACATAAAGGAATCCTGTTCAGAAGGAAAGGATCCTCAGGAGCTTAACCGAGATTGGATAGCAGAGCCGGTAGTGGGTTGCGGGGCTGGAGGTTAGGAGGTGAGGATAGTGCGGGGCAGACTTATACGGTCTGTGCCAGAGCCAGTGGTGGGAGGCGGGACTGGAGGTTGGGAGGCAGGGATAGCGCTGGGCAGACTTATACGGTCTGTGCCAGAGCCGGTGGTGGGAGGCGGGGATAGTGCTGGGCAGACTTATACGGTCTGTGCCCTGAAGAGCACAGGTACAAATCAAAGTAGAGTATACACAAAAATAGCACACATGAGTTGTCTTGTTGGGCAGACTGGATGGACCGTGCAGGTCTTTTTCTGCCGTCATCTACTATGTTACTATGTTACTATGTTTTATAAAGGAACATAGGCACCTGTTTTCCTTTATAGAAAACTAGCTTGACAGTGGAAGCATGTGCCTATAAGTTAAGAGCAAGCACGTAACCTGTGGAGTGGCATTTTTAATAAAACATCTAAGTCCGATTTTGTTTCAAAAATCCAAAAATCGAGTGCTGAACATAGATGTTTTTCAGTTTCAAAAATGTCTATCTTACATAAGTATTGCTATACTGGGAAAGGCCAAAAGTCCATCAAGCCCAGCATCCTGTTTCCAACAGTGGCCAATCCAGGTCACAAAATACCTGCAAGATCCCAAAAAAGTACAAAACATTCTATACTGCTTATCCCAGAAATAGTGGATTTTCCCAAAAATCCATTTAATAATGGTCTATGGACATTATCTTTGGGAGGTCATCCAAACCTTTTTTAAACTCCACTAAGCTAACAGCCTTTACCACATTTTCTGGCAACGGATTCCAGAGTTTAATTACATGTTGAGTGAAGAAACATTTTCTCCAATTCATTTTAAATTTACTACATTGTAGCTTCATCGCATGCCCCCTAGTACTAGTATTTTTGAAAAGCATAAACAGATGCTTCACATCTACCCGTTTAACTCCACTCATTATTTTATAGACCTCTATCAAATCTCCCCTCAGCCGTCTTTTCTCCAAGCTGAAGAGTCCTAGCTGCTTTAGCCTTTCCTCATAGGGAAGTCGTCCCATCCCTTTTATCATTTTTGTCGCCCTTCTCTGTACCTTTTGTAATTCCACTATATCTTTTTTGAGATGCGGCGACCAGAATTGAACACAATATTTGAGGTGCAGTCACACCATGGAGCAATACAAAAGCATTATAACAAACTCATTTTTGTTTCCCATTCCGTTTTAAGTAATACTTAACATTTTTGCTTTCTTAGCCGCAGCAGCAAACTGAGCAGAAGGTTTCAACGTATCATGAACGACGACATCTAGATCCATTTCTTGGTCTGTGACCCTTACGTGGAACCTTGCATGACGTAGCTATAATCCAGGTTCCTCTTTCCCACGTGCATCACTTTGCACTTGCTCACATTAAACGTCATCTGCCATTTAGACGCCCAGTCTCCCAGTCTTGTAAGGTCCTCTTGATATTGTTCACAATCCTCCCACGATTTAACGACTTTGAATAACTTTGTGTCATCAGCAAATTTAATTACCTCACTAGTTACTCCCATATGTAGGTCATTTATAAATATGTTAAAAAGCAGTGGTCCTAACACAGTCCCTTTGGGAACCTCACTAACTACCCCTCTCCATTGAGAATACTGACCATTTAACCCTACTCTCTGTTTTCTATCTTTTAACCAGTTTTTAATCCACAATAGAACACTACCTCCTATCCCATGACTCTCCAATTTCCTCTGGAGTCTTTCATGAGATACTTTGTCAAACACCTTCTAAAAATCCAGATACACAATATCAACCGGTTCAACTTTATCCACATGTTTGTTCACCCTTTGAAAGAAATTAGTGAGGCAAGATTTGCCTTCACTAAATCCATGTTCACTTTGTCTCATTAATCCATGCTTTTGAATATGCTCTGTAATTTTGTTCTTTATAATAGTCTCTACCACTATGCTCGGCACCGACGTCAGACTCACCGGTCTGTAGTTTCCCAGATCTCCTCTGGAACCTTTTTTAAAAATCGGCATTACATTGGCCAACCTCCAATCTTCCGGTACCATGCTCGATTTTAAGGATAAATTACATATTACTAACAATAGCTCCGCATGTTCATTTTTCAGTTCTATCAGTACTCTGGGATGAATACCATTCGGTCCAGGAGATTTGCTACTTTTCAGTTTGTAGAATTGCCCCATTACATCCTCCAGGTTTACAGAGAATTCATTAAGTTTCTCCGACTCACCAGCTTCAAATACCATTTCTGGCACCGTTATCCCACCCAAATCTTCGCTGGTGAAGACAGAAGCAAAGAACGTATTTAATCTCTCCGCTACGGCTTTGTCTTCCCTGATCGCCCCTTTTACTCCTCGGTCTTCTAGCAGTCCAGCCGATCTTTTGCCGGCTTCCTGCTTTTAATATACCTAAAAACATTTTTACTATCTAGCTTATTTTTGAAAGGGAAGGACGTCCATCTTCCGACACAAATTGGGAGATGGGCATCCTTCTCTCAGGGTCGCCCAAATCGGCATAATCGAAAGCCGTTTCCTTGAAATTTGACCATTCCTGTGGTGGGGGGGGGGGGGCAGTATGCAGGTCGCTGGGGGGATGGCCAAATTTCAAGGGATTGGAGCGAAGTAGAGGAGTGGCCTAGTGGTTAGAGCACTGTTTTTTGCCATCCAGAGGTGGCCAGTTTAAATCCCACTGTTGCTACTTGTGATCCAAAATCCAAATAAATACAGGGGGTGTCAGAGACAAAGCAGGCATGGACATCCTTCTCACAGAAGCATCCAGGCATGGATGTCCTTCTCACAAACATCCACATTTTGGACATCTCAACTGCCGTTGCAGGGATGGAGGCATAGAAATATCCAGTGTACCTGAATGTAACTCACCTTAAGCTACTACTGAAAAAGGTGTGAGCAAAATCTAAATAAATAGCAAAGGCCGTCCTCAACTATCATCACGGAGGCATAGCAAAGGACATCCTTCACCCGTACTCTAAAAAAAAAAGACAAAAGTTTTTAAAGTTTTTTTTTCAGGTTGGGAGGTGGTTAGTGACCACTGCATGCCTTTTTCCATTCAGTTAGTGCATCAGTTAGTCCACTGCAGTGCCCCCTAGGGTGCCCAGTTGGTGTCCTGGCATGTCAGGGGGACCAGTGCACTACGAATGCTGGCTCCTTCCACGACCAAATGACTTGGATTTGGTCATTTTTGAGATGGGCGTCCTCAATTTCCATTATCGCCAAAAACTGGGGATGACCATCTCTAAGATCGACCTAAATGTTGAGATTTGGGCGTCCCCGACCGTATTATTGAAGCAAATGGACGCCCATCTTGTTTTGATAATATGGGTTTCCCCGCCCCTTCACCAGGACGTCCTTAGAGATGGGCACCCTTAGAGATGGTCGTCCTCATTCGATTATGCCCCTCTATGTGTTTTGGCCTCCAACGCAATCTTTTTTTCAAAGTCCCTCTTAGTCTTCCTTATCAGCGCTTTGCATTTGACTTGACATTCCTTATGCTGTTTCTTATTAATTTCACTCGGTTCCTTCTTCCATTTTCTGAAGGATTTTCTTTTAGCTCTAATAGCTTCCTTCACCTCACTTTTTAACTACGCAGGCTGTCATTTGGTGTTCCGTCCTCATTTTTTAATACATGGAATATATTTGGCCTGGGCTTCCACGATGGTGTTTTTGAACAGCATCCACGCCTGATGTAAATTTTTGACCCTTGCAGCCGCTCCTGTAAGTTTTTTTTTTCACCGTTCTTCTCATTTTATCATAGTCTCCTTTTTTTAAAGTTAAACGCTAGCATATTTGCTTTCCTATGTATACTTACTTCAAAGCTAATATCAAATCTGATCATATTATGATCACTGTTATCAAGCGGCCCCAGCACCATTACTTCCCGCACCAGATCATGCGCTCCACTAAGGACTAGGTCTAGAATTTTTCCTTCTCTCATCGGCTCCTGTACCACCTGTTCCATAAAGCAGTCCTTGATTTCATCACGTACATTCCTGAATCTCCACTACCCAAACTGTAAGGGACTGAAATATAAATTAACATATGCATCCAGCTTCTCCTACATATGCATGCAAATCTGGAATGAATTACCAAAATCCATAAAAAATAACACACGACACAGTGTCCATCCATAAACTATTGAAAACTTATTTATTTAAGAAAGCATACAATAACAAATTATCCTAATTGCAAATTAACAAAACACAACTATACAACGTGTATTTTCTTTATCTCAACTGTTTTTGCTAATTCAAACATGCGTGGGATAAGCATAAAGGAATCCTGTGCTGAAGGAATGGATCCTCAGGAGCTTAGTCAAGATCGGGAGGCGGGGCTGGTGGTTGGGAGGCGGGGATAGTGCTGGGCAGCCTTATACGGTCTGTGCCAGAGCCGGTGGTGGGAAGCGGGACTGGTGGTTGGGAGGCAGGGATAGGGCTGGACAGACTTGTACGGTCTGTGCCAGAGCCGGTGGTTGGGGGGCAGGGCTGGTGGTTGGGAGGTGAGGATAGTGCTGGGCAGATTTATACAGTCTGTGCCACAGCCAGTGGTTGGGAGGAGGGGCTGGTGGTTGGGAGGCGGGGATAGTGCTGGGCAGACTTATACGGTCTGTGCCCTGAAGAGCACAGGTACAAATCAAAGTAGGGTATACACAAAAAGCAGCAAATATGAGTTATCTTGTTGGGCAGACTGGATGGACCGTGCAGGTCTTTTTCTGCCGTCATCTACTATGTTACTATGTTACTATCTTGATTTCCAGTTTAATGATCCTAATTGTTCAAGCTATTTTTGTCATGAACGAAGTTTAACCTATTACCTTTAGCTCTTATTATAGGACGAACTTTCCTCCTGTAACCTAACCTAATCTGTCCCTCTACCTCAACTATTTATTTCTTCTATCCGGAACTGGTAATCACCACTTACGGAACGATGTAAGCCACATTGAGCCTGCAAATATGTGGGAAAATGTGGGATACAAATGTTATAAATAAATAAATAAATAAAATAGTTTGAGAAATAGTTTGAGAACGATACTAGAAAGATACTAGAAAGAGTTGAGATAGATACTTCGGATTGAAGACAGTACTGACCAAAGATAGTATATTTTGAACATTGAGTTTGAACAAAATTAAGAGTGGCTCCGGGATGACTGCCTTGGTAGTATTTCCATGGTGAAGCTATGTACTCTCTTTTTTTGTTCCTCTTTTTTGTATGATCTATACTTTAAATTTATTCTTCCAATTTTTCAGAATTAGAAGGAAGTTTAGGTTATAGTTTTTGTACTTTGATTAAAAATTGTCACAATTTAACTCCCTCCATTTTTTTACTGCAGACTTTTTTTCTCCAATTGGAGTTGTTTTACTCTGCAGGTGTTTTCGGAGGAGGTAGGAGCCAATGATGATAGCCAATTCAGTTGGTGTCCAATTAAGTAGTACCCTAGGCTTATGAAGATTCAATTATTTAAAATTACAATAAGTGACATTTGATATAAGTGTAAAATCAATACCGTAGATTCGGGGCATAAAGTTTCTGATAGTATGCTGTAAATGGAGGGGCATTTTTGAAAAGTCGTCTGATTTGAGACATCCTGCTCATAACGTCTAAAACAACAGCCAATTTCAAACGGGAAAAACGTTCAGAGTTTCTGTTTGAACATGGCACATTTTTGTGCTGAGAGCCTCCCAAATGAATAGCCATTTTCCAAAATGAAACGCCCGCAAAAAATAAAATAAAATAAAAACCCAACCCAGGGATAGGGATGTCTGTCTGGCATCATTTTGAGAAACATGGCCCACACAGGCATTCAGGCAGAGTAGAGGTGTAACCTAGCGGTTAGTGCTGTGGGCTTTAAGCCAAGGGACTTGGGTTCAAATAACTCTTCTATTTTGTAATTGTGAGCCCTCCAGGAATAGAAAAATACCTACTGTTACTGAATATTCACTACTTCAATAGCTTTCAGGCTTGCAGGTGACTTATATATTTAGGTACAATAGGTAGATGTCTGTGACTAGAAGGCTCACAATTTAAAACAATAAGAGTTAAAGTAGGAGTTGAATCAGGGTCCCTTGGTTTAAAATCCACTGCACAAGCCACTAGGGTACTCCTCACACTTGCTTCCATCTTTTGTCAGAATACTTGTAATACTTGAGGCTGTCATAGAGCCTGGTTTTCCTTTCAGTTTCAGGGGAGAGGGAGGGGAAAGTAACTACTGGGGTATTACAGAGGGATCATGCCTTAATCCCTGCAGTGGTCAGCTGCATAGAGCACCTTTTTTACCCAGGTCTAATCTAAAAGACTTGACCATTTCTTCTCTAGTTCTACCCAAAACATGCCTCCTACCCACCCCCAACACACCCCCTTGCTATTTGGACAAATTGCAGTGTTGGATTTTTTTTTCTGCCTCTCCAAAATTGGTATTTGAACATTTTTGGCAGATACACTTTTTTTTTTTTTTTGGGGGGGGGGGCATTTTGAGACGTGTATGTGCTTTGACAATGAGCAATATAAGCAGATAAGATAGGGTAACAGAATATAAGGGTAACAGAATATAAGGGGTCTAACTTAAAGAAAGTTGCATATGTTCCCACCCGTAACCTCCGCTCTCAGGACAAATCACTCCTTTCTGTACCCTTCTCCACCACCGCTAACTCCAGACTCCGCCCCTTCTGCCTCACATCACCTTATGCCTGGAACAGACTTCCTGAGCCCATATGCCATGCGCCCTCGCTGCCCATTTTCAAGTCCTTACTCAAGGCCCATCTCTTCTCCTTTGCTTTTGGTGCCTAACCACCTTCCCATTCCTGATACCTACACTGACTACATAGTTTTACCTTTAGATTGTAAGCTCTCTTGAGCAGGGACTGTCCTTCCCCATGTTTAAACTTGTACAGCGCTGCGTAACCCTGGCAGCGCTATAGAAATGTTAAGTAGTAGTAGTAAGTCAGAAAGGTACATGAACATAATCTCATCTAGGGAAGAAGTTGATAAGCAGGATCTCTACAGTATGTGCACACTGGTGTTAGTCCTTGTGTGATTGTGACTAGCAAGTTAATTGCTTCATCCATTAATCATTATCAGTGAAGTAATGCATGGAATGTCAAAAGGAGGAATTTTTGAATCTGCTTTCTGAAGGGAAATACGGTTTATGTCTGTGGGCATGTGTCCCTTCCATACCAAATTTTCAGGAGATGAGATTCTGACAAAGAAATTCTTTTTCAGATCCATGCATACACATGGACTATATATTTGAGCACTTTTGTTCTGAGTGAAACTTCTTACTGTAACTAGGAAATAAATAAATGAATAGAGGAGAATATTTGAAAATATCTTTCGGCGTTCATCATTTTAATACAACGAGGAGAATCAATAATTGGAAGTCTGACAATTGTAAGGATGTGAAAGGCCAAGGGCTGACTTGAACAGACTGAGGAGTGCTAATTAGCTGTAATGAAGATAAATAGTAGTTGGTACATATTAGAAAAGGTAGCAGATTTTCAGAAATATGTGAACCAGTTTCTAAAGCAAAATGCATGCAGTTCCAAACTCTTAAACAATACTTCTCATTTCCGACATACTTGTTTTAAAATCCAAAATCATTTGCTTGATCTTAAATAGCCCTGTTGCATACTTTTTCTAGTGTGTTCTTATATTCACAGTATTTGAGTATGTATTAACAATTTACAGGTCAATATTCAAAGCCATTTAACCAGATAGTGGTTGCCATTATCTGGATAAATGGCTTGACTGATATTGGCCATAGATATTTAGCAGCACTATCTAATCACTACAGATCATGTCAATGCTATCTAGATAGTGCCAGGGCAGTGTGTGGGTAAAGCAAAGGTAGAACTGTTCCCTCTAAGCCAGTAGTTTCAAAACCTGATCCTGGAGGCACCCCAGTCAGTCAGGTTTTCAGGATATCCACAATGAATATTCATGAGATGGATATGCATGCTGTAGAGGCAGTACATGCAGATCTCTTTCATGAATATTCATTGTGGATATCCTGAAAATCTGATTGGCTGGAGTGCCTCCAGGACCAGTGGACTGATGATTAGCGCCTTACTAGCACCTACGTTTGCTACTACCTCATGATCAGAGCCCCCGAGCATGTGAAACAACACGCTTGCGGGCCCTGAATGAAACTAGCATGCAAATGCATGCAAAACAGGGCTCTTAGTGCAAGTAGCATGCAAATGCATGCTAAATGTATTCCTTCCCAATGATCAGCGAGCAGCACACCAAACATTGGCGTGCTGTCCATGGCAAGGGCACTGCCATTTTTGAGGCGGTGCCGATGGAAGAGGAGGGAAGCCACCTACCTCTTCCAACGAAGGTAGGGGGTGGGGAAGGGCCGCCTGACCACCAAGTCGGGGGGGGGGGGGATTGACTCACAGTCCACTGGGCCATCATTGGGATGCTAGGGGGGTTGGGGGGACTGGATGTCCATATGTCGCTTGGCTCAAGATGGGGGTATTAGGGGTCTGGTGGTCCCATGAACCTCCAGTCCCTGTGTTTGACAGGTCTAGGCTGACAAAACACAATGCGGGAGGATTGTAATCCTCTCGCACTTTACCCTATGATTGGAAATAATAGCATGCTTAAATTTGCATGCTATTATCTCTGATCATAGGGGCAGTAAACCCCCATGCTGTTCCAGCACTATTTTTAGAGCACTGTTTGGAACAGCGTGCGGCTTTCGATCATCTGCCCACAGGTTTGGGAACCACTCCTCTAAGTTGAGTGGGAGTCCTCCAACTGCATTGCTGCCAGTGGATGATGATGCTTCAATATTGTATTTTATATCACTAGGGACAGGCAGGTTCCCTGGAGTCCTGCAGAGTTTGCCTGTCCCTCAGAAAGTGTAAACACTCCCCCACCCCTGCCACTGGCAGGATAGTAGTTGTAAGACTCCTGCTCAGTTTAGAGAGAACAGTGATCCAGAGAGTGGTGATATTCAGACCAATGTCCGAGTAACTACCCATATAAAGTTAGGCCAGAAACAAGAGAGGACTGAATATCGCTGCTATCCAGATAACAGTGGCATTTGCCACTCTGACTGGATATTCATTGTCAGCTGCAATTCGAATGCCAGTGTTGAGTATGGATTTTAATTGTTGCCACTTGAGTTTTATTTTTTTTAAAATAACACTGACGGTGGTGACTGAATGTTGAACCCAGTGGTATCACATTTTCATTCTTTTCCAAAAATGAAATGCAGTCGTGTTTTATACAGTTTACAAATATGCTTCAAAACCATAGGCATGAAATTAGAAAATAAAAATGGAACTTTAATCCTCTTATATGGAAATGTTTCTATGTATTCCTTAACCATTTAAATGATAGATAGATAGATAGATAGATAGATAGATAGATAGACAGACAGACAGACAGGTCATTAAAAAATGTGCATACTTATAGGATTTTTGGAAGTTCATTGTACTCATGACTATCAACAGTGTTCTGTTCTACAGAGCTAAACACGTGAGCTAATTTCATTTATTTTTACTACTTTGGATTTAGCTCATACCTTTTCAGTAGTGGTATTAGTAGCAGTAGTAATAGTATGCATTGATAAAGTACTGTCTTAAATTCTTTTAATTACTTGTTCAGCCTATTTATGTTATTCAGATTTTTCAGAGTGAGAATGAAGAACAGTAACCAGTGCAGCTATGACTAGACAGAACCCACAATTAACCAAACCAAATCATTCAATTAATCACCTTAACAACAGATTTTGAATGAAAATGATAAGGCCACAGTAAGGATATTTAGCCTGTGTACCATAGATATGTTAGCTAACAATTATAATTAGCTAACGTATCATAAGAAAGAAGGACTTAGATGGAAATATTTTATTGCTTACCTGACCCCTGCCAAGCAAAGCTGTAATTCTATTGCATCGCTCCAGACTGGCATAGACAAATGGGTTATGCACTTCTACCAGCAGACTGAGAACCACTGACTTCTGTGTTACCTATAAGTAGGCTGTGCAACCCCCCTAGAGCCAGTCTGTTCTCAGTCTCCAGCATATGGTTGATGTGGTAAGTAGAGAATGATGTGGGGACAAAGTTTGTCCCGTCCCTGTAAACTCTGTCACCGTCCCCATGAACTCTGTCCCCATCCACAGAAACCTCAAACAGTTGATTTTATATTTAAATCTTTTTATTAACGTATAGCAAGGAAGTACATAAGTATTGCCACACTGGGACAGACCAAAGGTCAATCAGGCCCAGTATCCTGTTTCCAACAGTGGCCAATCCAGGTCACAAATACCTGGCAAGATCCCAGAAAAGCTCAATACATATTATGATGCTTTTCCCAGAAATAAGCAGTGGATTTTCCCAAATCAATTTAATAATGGTTTATGGACTTTTCCTTTAGGAAGCTGTCCAGAACCCTTTTAAACTCCCATAAGCTAACCAACTTTACTATTTTCTCTGGCAATAAATTCCAGAGTTTAATTACACGTTGAGTGAAGAAAAATTTTACTCCTCTATATACCATCTCAGTCTCTGACAAGGAGTCAATCACTGGAAACTGAAAGCTATAAGGATAGCAGCCCTAATACACAGTGCTATCTATACACAGAGAATGCAATTGAATACAACTAATACTCATACTAAATATACATAACAATGCACCCCGCTACCCTGTATATGGGGGCAGAACAGGAAGTGCTGCGCTACTGCCATGAAGCTGCTGCAAGAGGTTGCCTCAGCCACTTTGAAGATTCTACCACCTAGGGGCATGAGCGAGTGGGATTCACTCCTGCCCCCATCACCTCCCACTAGACCACCATATATAGGAAGTTGTCCCAGAGTGGAAAGAGGATGTTCTGGGTAGGGGGATTGTCAATGTGTGCTGGGGTGCTGCCTGGAAAGAGGCTGCTGCTATAGTGGCAGGAGGGGGCTTGAAGGGAAATAGAAAAAATTATGGGGTTTCTGGCACTGAATATTGCCCTCACCTGAATAACCGCCAGCTGCTATCCAATACCACCCCCCTGTATTGCCCCTGCCCTGCCCACTTTCTACGTGGACCATCAGAAATGATACTCATAGACTCTGTCCAGTTTAGGACTGTTGAATATTTGAGGTTGGGTGGTTACTAGTGATTTAAGCAGACAGCAGCCCCTCCTGTTCACTTAAACCACTTTTAATATTAAGCAGATTATTTCTTAAACCGTTCCTTTGAGAGATTTTAGAACACTTGGAGAAATCTAGAAGCCCTTTTACTAAAGTGCTTTAAGCCCTTAACACATGGTTATTGCACAGAAACAGGCTACCAATCGACCACGTTAAGGAGTTTTATTGTAGTTTTCCTGTTTCTGTGTGTTAAACTGCACATCACTTTTTCTGTCATAGGTCGGGAAGCTTTAACCAGCTAGCATGTTACACTTACAGCATGCTAACTGGCTAATGCACAGTTAACGAAGGACAGTTTACCGCCTCCTAAATGGATATACTGGGAATGCCCCTTCTTGATTCAGCATTAGTTTGGGATTTGTCATTCATTAAAATCCTGTGTTACAGCACATTAATGTAGAAAAAAAACACTTTAGTAAAATGGGCCCCTTATAAGGTAAAGATTCTTCTTCTTTTGCAAGATTTTCTAAATTCTGCAATTTATGGTGCATTTAAGAAGAACAGCTTCTTTATTAAACAGTTTCTCCAACTTGGGCTCAATAATATCTTGTCTCTTTTTACATTGTTCCACATCAGCAGCATGGAAATCTATTGTAGCAGTTAATGGCTGAATCTGAGTAGATAAAAGACAGAGTTGCACAGAAAGCATTGCCCAAACCTTCTATTTCTGTCCAAATTGAATCTAGGGAAATGATGCAGATTCCTTCAAATGAAGCATTATCGTGGTAGAGTCATCATCTCCTCCAGCTGCACTGGCACTGCATGCTCCGGAGGTTGCTTTCTCTCCTCTGGTCTTAGAATGGTATCATGGCTCAAGAATGGCACCAGGTGCTCTTCCCCTGATGTTCCTTCCAGAGGCCCCATCCCAAGAGTTGGCCTTCAGGTGACAAATGAATCCATTGGTCTAGGTGGTGGCGAAGGGCATGGAGCAGACAAAGTAACTCTAGGTCTCCCCTAGCATTTCACCATATCAATAGGAAACTTTGGTATTTCAGAGTACAAACTGTCACCATCTTGCTCTCCTCCCCCTCCCCCCCTACCACCACGAGGCTTTTTCAAAGAATTCTATTGTACTACATAGAAAGAATGAATCCCATAAGAACTCTGTTAGGCAGTAAAATCTCTGCGTAATAAATCTTCCTGGGGTCTCTACTGTTTCTGCAATGCAAATTTATAAGTCGTTTGTGCATATTAGTACTGAAAATAGCTTTAGAAATTGAGGGGCTTTATTACTAAGCTGCCTAGGTGCCTACGCACACCCAACACATGCCAATTTGGAACTACTGCCCGGCTACCACATGGCCCAGGCAGTAATTTCATTTTTTTATACACGTCCACTATGCGCATTGGAAAATATATTTTATTTTCCAGCGCACAGCACTAACCGGGCGGTAATCAGCATTGTACGCACGTTGGTGATTACCACCTAGTTAATGCCTGAGACCTTACCGCTAAGTGAATGGGTGTCAGTAAGGTATCAGACCCAAAACTGATGCGCGCCAATTTTCATTGTGTCGCACGTCCATTTTCGGCCAAAAAAAAAAGAGGCATTTTTATAGGTGCACTGAAAAATGGATGTGTGCGCATCCACAACACGCGTCTACACTAGTGCAGCCCATTTTTCAGCGCACCTTAGTAAAAGGCCCCCTATCTATCTACTGCTAGCTAAGAAGAGTCAAAGTGAAGGACAGGATTTTCTCCAACAAATGGATACTTTGAAATTGATGAGTTACTAATTACCTGTGCATTTGAGCCCTACAAACACTGGTTTCTTTCAGTATTCGTTACAGTCAAACTGGCGATGATATTCAGCCTGAGGTGGTCAGCATTTTTGTGTCATGCTGACTGTATTCCTGGATATTCAAGCCATGTCTGGACACCAGCATTGAATATCCAGTCGTAGGTTGCCTGCTAAAGCTTATGTGGTTAAGTGCAATATTAATCCCTTAACCGCATAAGTTGATCCGCTTAAAGAAAGGACTGCTATCTTTGCGGCCCAATTTAAGCAGTTATCTTATGCAGTTAAGAGCTGAATATTAGCACTTAATTAGATAAGTGCCAACTCTACCCCTGGAATGCCCAGAAGTTAGCCAGTTTCAGCTCAGGCACTAATCAAGAATTAGAGAATGACATGGGGATGGGGACCCGCGGTAACCGCGGGGATGGGGACGGGGACAGAGCCCGCAGGGACGGGGTGGGGACAGAGCCTGCAGGGATGCGGCAAGTACAAGGACAGATCTAATGGGAACTAGGTGGGGATGGGGACGGTGACAAACTTTGTCCCTGTGTCATTTTCTACTTTGAAGCCTGTTAATGAACTGGACTGTTATTTATGTTTGAGTGATGCTGACAACGATATTTTGATATTTTGGAAAAACAAGCAAACATTCTGGCCATAACTAGCAAAATTTTGATGGGGGATCCTGTACATTCCTGCTACCAGCACATCTTCTAAGAAGACAAGTTGCTCTTTTTTACTATTGTTTTCTATTTGTGATGTATAAAAAAACAGTTGCACAGCATATTGTTCCTTTTCATACTTTAATAAAAAGATTTAAATGTAAAATCATAAATGTTCAAGGCTTCTTCAGAAGAGGACAGAGCCTATGGGGACAGGGCAGGGACGGGGACAGAACCTGCGGGAACAGGGCAGGATCCATGGGGACAGGACTGGGATGGAGACAGAACCTGCGGGGTTGGAGACAGAACCCATGGGGATGGGGTGGGGATGCGGACAAACTTTGTCACCCTGTCATTCTCTACCAATAATATTCAGCAGCATAACATTGACATTCGCACTTCAGTCAGTCTTCTCAACACACTCCCATTAGAAATCAAATAACGCCATAACACTTTCTTTGGAATAAAATTTGGCTGCAGCTTTATTCACCAAACATCAGTAAATATTTCAACATCTCTTAACATTGTCTTTGTAACATCTAAATCATTTAATCCAAGTTAATTGCCCATAGCGGTTCCATAGTGTTAAGCCATTCGGTAACGAAACTGGCTCACTTTTCCCCCATATTATCCCCTTTCTCCCCATGTGACTTACGGTGCCGTCAAGCCACATCTTACTCGTGGCGGTGCCGCCCCCGAGTTCTTTTCATTCCATATATTTCACAATATTCCTTTACCCGCGTCCGGGCCTTTAACCCCTCAAACAGGCACCCTTCACAAAGCTGCTACCATTCCCAAATACCCCCGCCTCCCCCCTTACCAGCCTCCCCTTTTCACTAACTCGCTCCCATTCCCAAACACCCTTCCACACATACATTGGGCGGGCTGGGAAGGGTCATCAAATTCCCCTCTATCCACCCTCACCCTCTCCTACCCTCCCACTTAATGCCTTTTTGCGCCAAAACCTCTTTGCCCTATCTCAGCCTCTCTCTCTTCCCACCAATCCCCTTCCTTCCTCTTTAACCAATCTTTTTCCTTTCCCATCTGTTGCTAACCTGCCTACCCTCTTCTGCCCTGCCCCACCCCCTTTCCTTTCCCAGTTTTCTCTTCCTATTTTGACTGACTTTGCCATCAGTCAATGTTATCACCCCCACAGTTTTAAGCTGTGAGGGTTCCCTAACATTGACATTCGCACTTCAGTCAGTCTTCTCAACACACTCCCATTAGAAATCAAATAACGCCATAACACTTTCTTTGGAATAAAATTTGGCTGCAGCTTTATTCACCAAACATCAGTAAATATTTCAACATCTCTTAACATTGTCTTTGTAACATCTAAATCATTTAATCCAAGTTAATTGCCCATAGCGGTTCCATAGTGTTAAGCCATTCGGTAACGAAACTGGCTCACTTTTCCCCCATATTATCCCCTTTCTCCCCATGTGACTTACGGTGCCGTCAAGCCACATCTTACTCGTGGCGGTGCCGCCCCCGAGTTCTTTTCATTCCATATATTTCACAATATTCCTTTACCCGCGTCCGGGCCTTTAACCCCTCAAACAGGCCACAAGCGGAGACAGATTCCATCTTGTCACCGCTCCCCCCCTATATAAGCTGCAGCCAAATCCTTGGTTAAACAATCCTCCAAGAGATCCTGGAGTGTACTCAAAAATATATCCATCCCAATTTCTGAAAGATGAACTCCATCTTTTCTATATAATCCTGCGCAATCCTCAGAAATCAACTCATGCGCTAACACCAAACCCCCCATTCTTCCCATAAATTTAGACACTTCCCCATTCACTCTACGCCGCAAACGTTCCACGCCCTTAGGATTATGAGCCCCCCTCCACACTCGTCTGGGAATGATATGTGACCATACAATCATCGCCTCTGGAAAATAGCACATTACATCTAATAATTCTTTTTTCATAACCCTAATTAATTCCACTCCCTTGATATTACATAAATCATTACCCCCCAGATGAATACAAATTAAAACTGGGGATGAAAATCTCCGGGCTTGTAGCAATGCTGGCACCAACTGCTTCCACATCATACCACGTATGGCCAACCATCGAATCCGAATACCGAATTCCACCAGTCCCAAGTTGGATCCCCACTTGGACTCCAGAGCCTGCTTGTGCGCCCAGAAGACATATGAATGGCCACAAATCCACACACAAATGTCAGGAGGCAATCCATCTGCAAAATAAACTAAAACAATTAACATGCAATATTCACTTTCCTTCACGAATATATCCTTTATATCTGTTAGAACTCCAACGCCCCAAACGCTGTATCAAAGCACCCGAACCCCCTGCCTGAGCTGCATTAGACGCCGCTCCAATTCTAAACGAGTGCGTCCCATACTCCTCAGGCTCCAAACCCATCTGCTTAAGACCCTTTTTGAGCACAGCTGCAAACTGATACCTAGTCAATGGGATACCATTTTTATGCACCAACCACACCTCCCCACCCACCGACCTTATCCCATTGTAATCCACTGCACATTGCACCGGACAAAATTCCAAACCTTTAACTGCCCTCAATATAATCCACGTGCCCTTGCCAGCCTGATCAGTTTTTGACTTACGTAAATACAAACGCAACACTCCCTTCTCTACAATCACATCTCTGTGCTGCAAACCCTCCATACCCTGCGACCTCCTAGAGGAAACGACCAATTCCCCTACTCTGCAAGCAGCAAAGAACGCCACCACAAATGCCACTTGAAACAACCTCACTTCATATTCCGAGAAACAAATCCTCGGTAAAACTTTACACAGCTGCACCACTTGCACATAGAACAGTGGCAGCCTCACTCTCTCCACCCGTGAAATCTGCTTCTTCCTAGAATAACCGCACAACAATTTGCGGACCAAATATGTTCGAGCTGGATCCTTCCAACCCAGCAATTTAGCAACAAATGCTAATGCGGCAATAGCCTGAGAAACCATCCCAAACGACCATTCTTTTATGTCCGCAAAAGCAATAAATCTAGCAACCCACTCTTCTCCAATCGGAAAAACCAAATCCCAATCCTGTTCTTCCAGAAAGGTTAAGAATCGACGCCAACCAACTCCATACGCCTTCCACGTATTTGCAGCTAGCGCCCTCATCAGCAGCGTCTCACAACCTCTTGAAAATTGCGCCACAAATCTTCGGACATCCTTGTAGGCTCCCAATCGGCTGACGGGGCCAAAGCTCTGAAACGATGTAGCTGCAAACGAGATAAAGCATCAGCAATCTCATTTGACACACCAGGCACATGTCTAGCAGTTAACCATACATTTAACTGTAAACACTTTAACACAATTAACCGCAGCAGCTCAATCAACAGCGGACAACGCGAATATTGCTTATTAATGGCCCATACCACTGACATATTGTCCGAATAGAAAGCAATCCTCCTATTCCTCAATCTCCGGTCCCATATACACAATGCCACCCAGATTGGGAATAATTCCAACAGAGCAATATTTGCACACCATCCCCTCTCTTTCCACCATTGCGGCCAGACCTCCGCACACCAGGCACCTCCAAAGTAAATCCCAAATCCTATCTCCCCTGATGCATCAGTAAATAATTGCAAATCCACATTAGAAACTATTACCTCTTGCCAAATACATATACCATTAAATACCGACAAAAACTTTCTCCACAACTGCAAATCCGCCCGCACTGCTTGTGTCAAACGCACCTTAAAATGCTTCCGCCTTAGCCCCACTGACAACAAAGCTAACCGTCTGGAAAATACTCTACCCATGGGAATCACCCTCGTAGCAAAATTAAAATGCCCCAGCAAGCACTGAATCTCCTTCAAAGTCACCTTACGCTTGGAATACACCCGATCAATCTCCTCCCGCAACGCAATAATCTTTTTGCTGGGCAAACGCGACTCCATCCTCACAGAATCTAGCTCGATTCCCAAAAACACCAACCGAGTAACTGGGCCTTCACTCTTATCCGCTGCCAAAGGTACCCCCATCTCCTTTGCCACCGTACCAAATGCTGACATTAACACAGCACACTGATCGGAATTCGCTGGGCCAACAAAAAGAAAATCATCTAGGTAGTGCACAATAGAATCCAAACCACTAACTTGTTGCACTACCCACTGTAAAAATGTAGCAAAGGCTTCAAAATAATTACATGAAATTGAACACCCCATAGGCAAACATTTGTCAAAATAAAACATGCCTGCAAATTTAAACCCCAGCAACCTGAACGCCGTCGGGTGCACTGGGAGCAAACGAAAAGCTGCCTCAATATCTGCTTTCCCCATCAATGCACCCTGACCCATCCTCCTCAACAACTCCACCGCCCGTTCAAAACTTGCATATTGCACCGAACAGAATTCAGGATCAATAAAAGAATTGACCCCATAACCCTCCGGATAAGACAAATTATGAATTAACCGGAAGGAACCTGGTTCTTTCTTCGGTATCACCCCCAATGGAGATATAACCAAGTCCTGAATTGGAGGGGCCACAAAAGGTCCTGCAATCCTACCCAAACTCAACTCCTTCCCCAACTTTTTCTTAACCACCTCCACATGCTGAACCACTGATACCGAATTTTCACAATTATGCACCAACAGAGGTCCTTCATACGGAATTGGAAAACCTTCCGAAAACCCAACCCAGAGCAAATATGCCTCCCCACCAAGTGGATACCGGCGCAACCAGGTTTCCAAAACCAACAAGTTAATGGGAGAAGGGGCCTTGCCAGCCCAAACCGGGCCCACTCGGAATTCCTCCTCGACCCAACCTCCCCCTACCCGCGAATCCACCTCTGGTACATTTAAACGCTGGGTGAAGTCCCTGACAGATGGTGCAACAATGCCTAAATCTGCAGGCAGCTCGAGTACACCTTCCTGCGTTAAATTGGAAACACGCATTACCGGGACCACTCCCCCTACTTCCAAAACCACTCGAGCCCAATCCACCTCCTCCTGCTGAAGCGACATTACCTGCTCGCACCACCCCCAATCCCCCGGCAAATCCCATTGAGCCACTACCATACCCGGGCACTCCAGCAGAGGCTCCCCAACGAAAGGGAACATTAACCGTGGGCGTAAAATTCGCAATCCACAAATCCACATCACGTACACCCCAATTCTCAGACTTATCCCGTGCTAAACTCCGCCTAAACTGCTCATCATAGTTAACCCAACCCCAACCACCATACATTCTATATGCTCTTAATATTAAATCACAATATTTCCACAAACCTGGATACAACTCAGGCTTCTTATCTCCCAACACACTCGCAAATACATGAAAGCTCAGCAACCAATTCATGATCGTCTTCGCAACTCTCCCTTTCTTCTTTTTTCCTTCTTCTTTCCCCCCATCCTTCCCTCCATTACCATCCTTATCCTGCGCCAGCAATGCAAATAAATCAATAAATTTACCCTTTAAAATTCGCTGCCGCCACTTCACCGTGATATAACTATCCAAAGGTGCAATATTACATAACGTATGACCCAGCCTTGAACCAGCACCCACACCTGCAATCTGATTATTCCCCACACTCATCACCCCAGCCCCTCTGTCCTCTTCCCCGTCTTCAGAAGAAGAGGAAGATGACCCCGATGAATCCCAGGAATCCGACGATTCCCAAACCTGCAACGGATCCCCGATCACTCTCTTCCGCTGCCTTTTGTCCTTCTCCAATCTTTTAACCACATGACACAAATTACGCAAAAATTTTTTATTCTTTAACTTCTTCCGCAAACCCCGACCATGCACACTTCTTTCCCGACCACTCCTCCCCCGAATCCCCTCCCGCAACTGCACTCCCTCCCTCCCCACTCCATACACAGCTGCACCAAACTCCTCCAACTCACCAGTCACTCTCCCTGTAGAAGGCCCCTCCAGTGGATCTTCACCAGCTTCGACACCACTTAGTCCTGCCTCTCGCAACCGAGCACCACCATTCAGGCCAAGTCCTGCAGGAGCACCTACTTCCCTCCTTGCAGCTCTGTCCTGCTCCAAGCTCTGGCCCACTTGACACCCCATATCCACTAGCTGTCCCCCAAGGGCCCCTACTACACCCTCCCCTTCTCTCACCATATGCCTACCCCTACCCCCAGAAACTGCCCCTCCCGTACAATTTTTCTTCTTGCCACTTACTTTTCCCCCACCTTTTCCCACTTTCTTGGGACCCATCGTAACCAAAACACCCAAAGTATCTCAATCACACCACAACACTGTGCCCCCACACCTTGCCCAACCGCCCCTACTCCCCTTCCCCACTACTCAAGTCTCCCAATCGCACCACTTAAATTTTATAAAAAACACCCCATACTTTCCCTTTTTGTTTACCCCACACTCCAGCCCCGTTTTCCCCAACAATTTACCCCTTGTGATAAATTCCCCCTCCCAATTACCACCATGCACCTCCCCCTCAAATAATCAATTAATACAGCTCCCACTACCCGACAGCATTACTGTCCACTGCACCCCACTCTGGCCCCGCCCCCCCCAATCGTATCGCCAACCTTACCCAAACTCACCGATCTTCACCTTAACACAACCCCCACTTCCCCATTCAAAATCCAATCACAAATGCTCTTCCTTCATCCCCTACTCGTACCCCAATCGCCAAATCAGCCTTCCTCCGCTCTCCCCGCTCCACTTCCTGCTTTGTGCACGTCACCGCCCACTCCTTCAACTCTCTTCGTAATCCGCCCGCCTCCTGCTCGACCTTACCGCCGTCTCCTCTTGCCTCACCGCGTCCTGCAACTCCGCACCAGCTTTTCCCAACGCGAAACCAACAGTAAACTCGCGCTTCGAAATTCAACCTCGGAGCCTCCCTCCAGCTCCTTCCCGGTCACACTTCAGGTAAAAAACACGTTTTTTTTCTCATCAAATTCCCCTCTATCCACCCTCACCCTCTCCTACCCTCCCACTTAATGCCTTTTTGCGCCAAAACCTCTTTGCCCTATCTCAGCCTCTCTCTCTTCCCACCAATCCCCTTCCTTCCTCTTTAACCAATCTTTTTCCCTTTCCCATCTGTTGCTAACCTGCCTACCCTCTTCTGCCCTGCCCCACCCCCTTTCCTTTCCCAGTTTTCTCTTCCTATTTTGACTGACTTTGCCATCAGTCAATGTTATCACCCCCACAGTTTTAAGCTGTGAGGGTTCCCCTAACGGACAAGCGATTTAAGTGGGCAGAAGCCTCTACTGCACACTTTAATCATTTTGAATATCGTCTGGCTTGATCCTGTTTTTATGAACTGTCAATTTAGGATGCATCCAGATGTGTCCAAAGCCACTCAGAAGAGGCTGAAACCATTTTTATTGTTAAAACAGGGAGTTTTGTAAATTGGTGCTTTATTCTTTTTGTGCTTTCCATGTAAATATTTAAACAAATATCAGGGGGTTTATGTATATTTTTTTACGAGCCTTAGCAATTATCTTTATTTTTTAGTAGGAAAATGTCTCGTCTGCCTGTCTCTAGCTCACCTGTGGTGCTCACACACGTGCCTAGCTCTTCTGGTATTGAGAAGAGCTAGTTAAATCACATTTCATTCATCATCTTCATATTGCTGAAGATTTCCTGTGATCTTTTCGACATGATTGGTGTCTTGGATTCTCATGCAATTAAGGACTCTAGAGAAGGCTATCTGGTTTTCTTTTGCTATATTTTGTTGGTATTTATTATCGCTATACTATATTTGCAAAGCTTTCTTTTGCTATAACAAGTTTGGATTGCTTGTGATATATTTTGTGAAAACTGAGAAATAGAAATAGAAAGCCACATAACGGGAACTCCAGATAATTTTGTGTCAGTGATTTACTTCCTGCCACTTTGTGGCAGTGCAAATATATTTTTGTGTTGCTGATGACTGAGGAATGATGGTACTGTTATTCCACAATGGTTCTCTGCGTTAAACAGCAGAGGATGAGGGTGTGGCAAATGTCTGTGTCAAGGGATCTCTGATACTGAGAAAGTGACTGAACTAGGTGAACTAGAGGACTTATTACTTTCACTGAAAGAACCAGAACTGGAAGATTGCCTTCTACTCTTACACTTGTGTTTCTTTATGTGTGCTTTGCATTTTGATCACCACTTTCAGAGCCCTTTTGCTCTTCAGCCCTAACCACAGTGGTCAAAGCACTCTGACTTCCTGAGTTAATTGGGTTCAGTTTGGGAGATAACTCTTACCGCATGGCCATGCAGCAGGTAGCACTTACTGCCACCTATTGAGATGGCAGTAAGGGCTCCCATGGTAACCCAGCAGTAACCAGGCAGTGTGCCGATGCCCAATTACCATTGGGTTACCACCACGCTAGAAAAAAATATTTTCTGGCGTGCGCTTAAGCCGGAACTACCACCAGCAGCTATGTTGGGCCAGTGGTAGTTCCGATTTAATGTGCGGTAAGTCTGCATAGGGCATAACAAAACTTTGTATAAGGGCCCCTGAAATGGCTGCTATTACCCACAGACAAGGGAAGGCATGAGCAATATGATGAGCCAACATTGACGACTGCCTTAAAAAGTCCAGTCCCTCTCTTTTCCCCCCATAAACACTTTCTTCCATGAATGGTGCTGTATCCACTCCATTGTCACATCAAATGAAGGAGAGCGTTGGAATGAGGGGGCATATGACAAAGTTAAGAGGGAATAGGCTTAGGAGTAACCTAAGGAAGTATTATTTCACAGAAAGGGTGGTGGAGGTGTGGAATGGCATCCTGGTGGAGTTGGTGGAGTCGAGGACTGTTCCAGAATTTAAAAAGGCATGGGATAATCATGGGGGATCACTTAGGAACAGGAAGAATTAGGGGTTACAGAGGATGGGCAGACTGGATGGGTCATATGGCCTTTATCTGCCGTCATGTTTCTATATGTATCTTTGCCACTGCCAGTCAATCGTGGTCCTTCTCCAGGATTTTCTTCCATGAACACATAAGTATTTGTTTAGCATGTTTGCTTTTTCTTCATCATTATCCACATAGAGGTTCACAGCATCTTTTAGTTTCACAATTCCATTTTTAGTCTTTCTCCTTTCACTAATTATACCTTTAAAAATTAATGTTGCCCCTCCGTACATTTCTAGCCATTTGTTCTTTAGCTTGCACTTTCACCAGACGTATATCTTCATCCGGTATTCCTCTCTTTGTTCCTCTTCTTGAGTTTTTCTGTTTTTCATGAATGCCAACTCTTTAGCCTTTATTTTCTCATCCACTTGCTTGGAGAACCATATTGGTTTATTTTTTCTCTTGCTTTTATTTACTTTCTTTACATAAAGGTTAGTAGCCATATTTATAGCTGTTTTCAGCCTGGACCACTTCCTTTCCACTTGTATATCCTCCCATTTTATATTTTGCTGTTAAGGGAATACAACCTATAAGAATAGTTACTGGTGTCCAGCCAATCAGAACAGTGATGAATTAGGTCACTTTGAAGCAGTGATGAAGCTGAAGCTGGTTGCAATTCTTGGTGAACAGACATATGTCTCTGTCATAATGGACTGCTGGTCATCCCATGGAAAATTTTTCATTGGGCTGACTGTCCAGTGGATTGATAGAGTTTTTAGAAAGGAAGTCTGCCTGTTTGGCCTTAAGACTGAAGGGCTCCCTCTTATTTGGCACTTTTGGTCAGTTCTTGAAGATTTTCAAACAAAATTTGCCATCAGATGAAAAACTGGTTAAACAACAACACTTATATAGTGGATACAAATTATATATACCCATAATTTATACACATTTGATGTTCTGGTTTCTTGGCAGTTTGTCCATACTGCATTACCTTCTTCTCATATTGGAGGTCACCTTTTGGACCTACTAGCATACTGGGGGGCAAATACTGGCATTTTCTATTTAGGTGACCCAGGTTGGTCACATGTACTCCATGCAAAACTCGAGTTTACTCTTTACTGGAAAGAATCTGGCAAAGCTGTGCCAGCTAGAAACATTTCTTCTTTTTCTAAGTCCAGGGGCAAAATAGATATTGCTGCTTTCTGGGCCAGTGTATTCAATAGTCTGCTGCTCCCATTGCCAATGAGTGCACATTTTTTAGTTCAGTGGAATGGATTCTGTGAACACATTCTGGATGTCTTAGCCCACCCTTTAAATTAAGCCTTAACTCACTCACAAAATGTCCCTGGTTTGACCAATCCATTCTCTCTCTCTCAAGAGACACTGTAGAAAGCTTGAAAGGCAGTGGTCCAAAAGTAGATCTGATGTTAATAGACTGCTTTGGAGAAGAGCTGTTAGGGATTATAAAGATAAAATTCAGGAGGCTAAGATGAGGTATGTCGCTGAACAGATTGGGGGTATTAAATTAAATACCCACAAACTCTATCAGTTGGTGCACAGAGTTTTTTTTTTCCACCAAATTGGTCACAGATACCAATGTGATTTCTCCTACAGCACAACAGCTGGCTTCCCATTTTGAGATGAAAATAGCAACTATTAGGAGTGCAGTTCTCTAGTCCCCTGGCAACAATGCTGCTCTTCCAGTTTCGCGGGCTGATCATTGGGCTGGTATCCCTGCTGATTTTGGCCATCTTTTCAGTTACCCTTCTGAGAAACAGTTACATTTTTCCTTTCAAAGTATTCCTTGTCCCATTGTATCCTAGCTTATTCATTGAATTTGGATGAGTGGCGTGGAGTGGAGGAGTAGCCTAGTGGTTAGTGCAGTGGACTTTGATCCTGGGGAACTGAGTTCAAGTCTCACTACAGTTCCTTGTGACTCTGGGCAAGTCACCTAACTCTCCATTGCCCCTTCTACAAAATAAGTACCTGAATATATGTAAACCCCTTTGAATGTAGTTGCAAAAACCTCAGAAAGGCAGTATATCAAGTCCCATTTCCCTTTCCCTTCTCAGGGAACATATATATTTCTTGTTTACTCAAGTCCTCTTCCCAGCTGAGAGAGGTTCTATAATTTTAACCCATATTCCGAAAACACCCTCAGGCTCATTGAGTGATGTTGCCAACTACAGGTCATTTGCTTTCATCCCCTTACTGGGCAAGGTGATGGAAGGAATTGTAGCAGCCCAGCTCTCTGACTGTCTTTCCAGCTTTCATTTCCTGCATGTGTTCCAGTCTGGCTTTAGGCCATGCTATAGTACTGAGACTGTTTTAACCACTTTAGTTTATGCCTTCAGGGAGGAAATGTGTTTATGCAACAAGGTCTTGGATATGCAATTTGACATGCCAAGTGCCTTTGATGTGGTGGATCCTGATCTTTTGTTAAATTTACTAGACCAGTTTGGTATTTGTGAGAAAGTCTTGTCCTGGTTTCAGGGCTTCCTGAAGTCTAGGTCTCACAGAGTAAAAATGTTGGGTGCATTATCTTATCATCACCTTGGTCTCCAAATTGTGGTGTACCGCAGGGCTCATCCCTATCTCCAATATTATTTAATGTCATGATGGCTCCACTAGGGTGGAGACTTGAGTGAATGAGATTCCATCTTTTTATCTAGGCAGATGATGTTACTATTTACATCCCTTTATGAGGGGACATCCAGGGAATTCTATGTAGGATTAAAACTGGCCTTGATTTAATGGAATCCTAGGCTTCTGAATTTAGGCTAAAGTTAAATTGGGAAAAGACTACATTTTTGTTAATAACCAATTTGTTTGACCATGATTCCTGCAGAAAGTTTAGATTGACTGTGTTTCTTATCCTTTGGAGTCCACTCTAAAAATTTTAGGGGTTGTTGTTGATTGGCACTTAACCTTTGTGTTCAATTCTAGTTGCCACATTTCAAAAATGATATAGTGGAATTAGAATAGGTACAGAGAAGGGGGATGAAAATGATAAAGGGGATGGGACGACTTCCCTTTGAGGAAAGGCTGAAGCGGCTAGGGCTCTTCAGCTCGGAGAAAAGACAGCTGAGGGGAGATATAACAGAGGTCTATAAAATAATGAGTGGAGTGGAATGGGTAGACGTGAATCACTTGTTTACTCTTTCCAAAAATACTAGGACTAGGGGACAAACGATGAAGCTACAAAGTAGTAAATGTAAAACAAATTGGAGAAAGTGTTTCTTCACTCAACATATAATTAATCTCTGGAATTCATTGTCAGAGAATGTAGTAAAAGCAGTTAGCTTAGCAGGGTTTAAAATGGTTTGGATGGCTTCCTAAAGGAGAAGTAGACCATTATTATAATAGACTTGGGGAAAATCCACTGCTTATTTCTAGGATATACAAAAAAAGGAAAAAATGGCTGAGCTCTACCTCAATATTGTTGTAGCATACACAAATTGAAAAAAGGAGAGCAAATTGACACAGCAGAAATATACTGTGTATATATATGTATATGTGGGACGTCTCATACAGTCACATAGACACTTGTATGTGTCTGGCTTTTATTGAGCCAATATATTGGTGCACAAGATTTGCTTTCTATGAAATTCCTTGTGTTCAGTTCTAAATATGTGTGCCTTAATATCTCATTGTGATCACATCTCTTTTTTTATAATTATTTTATGTGCACTCATAGGGTTCTGAGTCTTTAAAAAAACTTTTTACGCTGTTGTAGTCAATCAAAGCAATATAACTAAGACAAGTATGTATGTAACTTATCTCAATCTTCTTTGGAAGCTGCGGGTTACTGTATTGCTTTAAATCAAACAATTGGTGTGTCCCTCGCGCTTCACTTGTAGAGTCTTGATCAGATCTCCGAAATCAATGCCCACCCGACAGGAGCCTGTTTCGCAGTTGTTTGCTTTGTCAAGGGCGATAGGCATATATCTATTTAAAATACGGAGAACATATGCTTAATATACAAAGCTATTGCTTTTTACTGAATATTTTACATACCGTACAAGTCTATGGCGTCTGGTCTCACTTTAGCAGTGCTCAGTATAGGCAGGATCTGATAAGAAATGGCGCTGGCGTTCAGCTTTTTAAACGTAAAAACTCTGCCTCCCAATTATGACGTGTGAGACAGCTGTGTACGCTAATTCTTAAAGGAAACAGTTCCAATGTAAAGAGGTATTGAGTCCTTGAGGTTCTAATGTATTGAGACGGTATATCCATCGTGTCTCTCTTTGTAAAAGTAACCTATCGATATTTCCGCCTCGAGTATTAGGAATAATGTGATCAATCACCATGCATTTTAAAGATTCACTTGAGTGTTGATTACTGATACAGTGTTGTACTAGTGGAGCACCCATGATGTTAGCTGCTATGCGTGATCTATGTTCTACCATTCGTGCATTTAAAGATCTTTTAGATTTGCCAATGTATATCTTTTCACAAGGATATATAATATAATATATGATGTGTGTTGTACGGCACGTAGTTGGATGTTGCAATTGATATGATATACCGTTGTGACAAAACTGGGTGGACTCAATGGTTAAAGGGCAAGTTTTGCAGCCTGTTTTGTTACATTTAGTATGGCTGCTTTAGGATAAGCAGCATAAAATGTATTGTACTTTTTTGGGATCTTGCCAGGTACTTGTGACCTGGATTGGCCTCTGTTAGAAACAGGATACTGGGCTAGATGGACGTACGGTATGTCCCAGTATGGCAATATTTATTTACTTATGTAGGCGTCCTCGGTGATTACTAAATCTTTTAAATTACTTTGGAAGCTGAAGCACATTAGGCCCTTTTTTTCAACTGAGATTTTTAGATTATTTGTCCAATCTCTTGTTTTGACCCAAGTTGATTATTGTAATTCCATCTATGCAGGGTGTAAAGAATGTATCTTAAGGAAACTGCAAACTTCCCAAAATACTGCAGTTAGACTTGTCATGCATGTACAATGCTTTGAGAGGGCTAGTCCATTGCTTCCCATTAGTGCTAGGATTGTATTCAAACTTTGTGCTCTCATATTTCAGATTTTGTATGGTGTTGCCTCTGACTATATGTTGCCCCATGTTACTTTGCCTTCTTGCAATTCAATCTTGTGTGCAAGAGACTACCTGCGTCTTCATTTTCCTACCTGTAAGAAAGTAGTTTATAAATGTATATATTCTGCTACTTTTTTATACCAAGATACTAAATGGAGGAATTCCTTGCCGAAAAATATAAGGTATCAAACAAGAAAAGGGGAAAAAAAAAAAACACTTCCACAACAATTGATATAATAGAAAGAAGAAAAGAACTGTGTTAGATGAGCATCAACGGTAGAAAGTATATATTGTCTAAATGACATCATTTCACATTCAGCGTTGAGGTATCATCGATATAATATATCAGCAATGAGATCTCTTATAGCCTCAAGCTATTTCAGATTTGCAGCACAAATTCTGAAATAATCATCTGCCTGTTAAGCTAAAATGCATTTTTTGCATTTTTTTGACTTTTAAAATAAAATTAAAAAATATACTGATTTCAATTTTATTTAAACTTCAATTAATCTTCAATTAAATGAAAACAATTGTGTGAAAAAAAACAGAAAAGAAAACAAGAAGCAGCAGCCCTTTTACTTAGCTGAAAGGCGATTTCACATCGCACCAGCGCAACATTGGAAACACATCAATCTTGTTCCTGAAGCCCACTGAATAGGGAACAAGGTGTTTCAGCTCCATGGAGCCTGCATCTGGGGCAATAGCAAACTGAGCGCTGAATACTGCAACACAGAGACAAATATATCAAAATCTATTATAACACAAACTGTCTAAAAAAAAATAAAATTTAAACAAAAACGAGTAACACAACTTCACTGCAAACTGCCATTGATGCTCAAAACCTGTTCCAAAAAAATTCAAAAAACATTTTTAGAAAAAATCTCTTTGCTTACACAAATTTACCGCGAAGTTCAAGTCGTCACAAAGACGTCAACTTTGTACGCGCAGGCGCATACACATCCTGGTTTTTAAAACTCACATCATGACGTCAAGATGCACAAGTTAAATATGCAAATTAGCCATGTGAAGGCAATCTGTATGACAAAAGAAGAAACTAAGAAAACCTCAATTGTAATGCCAAAAAATATATTGAGAAAAATATGTAAACAAAATGAAAAACTGAAACTAAAAAAATGACTAAAACTATTTAAATGGACTTGGGGAAAATCCACTATTTCTGGGATAAGCAGTATAAAATGTTTTGTACCTTTTTGGGATATTGCCAGGTATTTGTGACCTGGATTGGCCAATGTTGGAAACAGGATGCTGGGCTTGATGGACCTTTGGTCTTTTCCAGTAAGGCAATACTTATGTACTTATGTAAAACTGAAAATATTTTTTTTTAATAGAGAGAAAAAAAGTTAAATGATCAATGAATGAAAACCAACAGTTTCCAAACTTGCATGATAACATCTGTCATGTAAAATGGTTATATATAAACGATCACTCAGGAAAATGAAAAAGGTACATAATTAAACAAAAACTGAAGTAGACAATGCATGAAACAAAACTGTCCAATCATGCATCAAAGGATCTATTTAGACCAGTGGGTTCCATGGTGGCAAGATGATGGATCCAGCGTCGGTCCTTGAAATGCAATCAAGCGTCTAAATCATCACCTCTTGGATGCTGAGAAATTTGTTCCAATATGACAAATCTAAGTTTGGTGAAAAGATGATGTTGGGTCAGACAGTGTTCAACCAAAGGGGCAGCTAGATCTTGACATTTTAAACGGCTCTTGCGCTCCAAAATGTGTGACTTCATAGGGTGCAAAGTTTTTTCCACGTATACTAGCCAGTACAAACACCAGATGGAATAAACTACGCGCATGGAGTCACAGTAGGTGCATGTCTTCAAATGGATCAGATGGCCGTTCAACATCAAACAAGTTCCAGAGAAGGAGAGAGCACACACATTGCATTTGGTACATGGGACGTGATCCCTTGTAGATGGAATAGGGGTGTAATGGAATCCGGGGGTAAAAAAAGAAGGTGCCATAATTTCTTTTAAATTCTTACCCCTATGGAAGGCAAACAAACGCAAGGGTCACAAAGAGGGATGTAAACCCAAAACATGCCAGTGTTTCAAAATGGATGTTCTTACCACCTTCATATTAATAAGGTAAAACACATGTTATACGTTCTGACTGCATCTTGGAAGAGGGTAGCAATAAATAATCGCGGGTGGCCCACCAAGCCCTCTTGTAGTCTTTCTTGATAATCTTCTGTGGGTATCCGCGTTGTAAGAATCAAGCTTTCATATGCTCTGCCTGGTGTTTTAATTTGCTTGTAAGGGAGCAGATACGTTTGAGTCTCAAAACTTGACCCACTGGGATGCTCTCTCGTAGCTTACATGGGTGGCCACTTTAGAAATGCAGCAATGTGTTCTATTCAGTGGGTTTACAGAACACCGTGAAATTAAACCCCGTTCAATCCAATGATATCCACAAATTCAAGAAGGAGATGTGGTGGCTGTGATATTGAAAATTAAATTTAATATTAATGTCACAACTGTTCAACCACTCAATTAAAAAAAAAAAGATTCCAACTTGATTATTTGGTTTTTCGTATGTTTTGAAATCTTTTCTTTTCAAACAATTTCTATCAATTGATCCTGGTGCTGAATCTGCCCCTTCTATTCTCCCCATTATGCTTTATTATTGAATTATTTATATATTTGTGATTCTTTCCTTATTGATATATGTGGGTTTAAGTATTTTGTTTCAGATTTTGTAATGCCTTCTTTTTAAGCTTATTAGCCACATTGAACTCAAAATTGTATGGGAAAGTGTGGGGTATAAATGCCATAAATAAATAAAAATATATGAATATTAAATTAAGTATACATATCAAGTGAATTATGGTGCTTGGGATCTCTGTACCTCTCCTGTACAGGATAGGTGAAGATGTTCCATCATAGCACCATGTTTACAATTAATACTGCAAAAATAGATATTTCAAAAAAGGTACTTATTTTGAAAATAATGAAACAACTTATGGCGAAAAAGAATTCTAATTAATCTCTGTCTATTTCAAGTGCAATCGTCTATGATGGAACAGTTGTGCCGGAAATGGCGTGTGCTGGGAGTAGGAACTACCGCTGGGCTCCTGCAGTAACCCAGTGGTAGTCCTGATTTGGCATGCAACAACACTGCAGTAGCTCTACCACAGCATTGTAAAAAGGCCCCTTAATTAGCTGGAAAATAAACAAATTTATGGCAGCTGCTATTCAGCCAGCTGTGGTCAATGGTTTTTAGGCCGATGACAGCCGCGGAAGATTTAAGACCAAATATCCAATGCTAGGGCCTTGTCTGGACACCAACATGAAATATCCAGGGTCAGCCATCAACCTGGAAGTTATGTGAATGCTGGCTGAAATTCAGTGCCAGCTTCAACATAGCCATGCTAGCAAAGTAGGACTCCATTTTCTGCAGTCCTATCTGCCCATTTATCTATGTGAGCACCAACACCAAACATGGTAGGTGCCCCCAAAACTGCCAGGTCTTCCCAAACTCCACTCAGGACTGCCCCAGCACTACCCATCTAGTGTCATGGCAGTCAGAGTAAAATTCAGCGCCACTTCCTGGTTAACCCATGCTGAGTATCGACTCCATAATTCATAAATATCTAAGAATGGGTGCCCTAATAATACCATAGAATGTAGAAAGTTGCACTTAGCTAGTCATCCAAGTCAAATTTTAAAGACTGATCTAGCTGACTGAGTTTTAATTTAATTAGCTGTGAGTGGAGGAGTGGCCTAGTGGTTAGAGTGGTAGACTTTGGTCCTGGGGAACTGGGTTCAATTCCCACTGCAGGCACAGGCAGCTCCTTGTGACTCTGGGCAAGTCACTTAACCCTCCATTGCCCCAGGTACAAATAAGTACCTGTATATAATATGTAAGCTGCATTGAGCCTGCTATGAGTGGGAAAGCGTGGGGTACAAATGTAAGAAAAAAAATGCTTTTGAATATTGACCTCAAACAGTCCAATGAACTATATGGTAGCAGTCCTTATGTATACTACTACTACTTATCATTTCTATAGCGCTACTAGACGTACGCAGCGCTGTACACTTGAACATGAAGAGACAGTCCCTGCTCGACAGAGCTTACAATCTAATTAGGACGGACAAACAAGAGATAAGGGAATATTAAAGTGAGGATGATAAAATAAGGGTTCTGAACAAGTGAATAATGGTTAGGAGTTAAAAGCAGCATCAAAAAGCTGGGCTTTTAGCTTAGATTTGAAGACGGCCAGAGATGGAGCTTGACGTACCGGCTCAGGAAGTCTATTCCAGGCATATGGTGCAGCAAGATAAAAGGAACGGAGTCTGGAGTTAGCAGTGGAGGAGAAGGGTGCAGATAAGAGAGATTTACCCAGTGAACGGAGTTCCCGGGGAGGAATGTAGGGAGAGATGAGAGGCAGGAAGACATCATTAACATTTTAAAAAGTTCACAAAATGAGAAATGAAACAGCTTAAGAATGTCATTTTTGCATTTCCAATAACATGCCATTGTGAGTTAATTATGTATTTTTATGGTGCAGGTATTCATTCTTTACAGATGGCGTGAAGAAGAGAACAAGTGGTTTGATACTTGTCATTTCTGCTGGGGCCTATTTTGTTTCACTGATTTAAATGTCATTTGAAACATATATATTCAACAGCTTCTTTCAACTACCCTCAAAAAGATAGAAGGATTTTAGTTAAGCAGTAATATAGCTGCACTATTTTGGTTTTGACAATAAGCTAATCCTCAGTAACTTTCTCAGTAGAGATGAGAGATTATTCCTAGGAGACAGTGTTGTTTTCTCTTTGTTTTATCAGTAGTGCTCTATGGTAGAGGAATCATAGAAGCTAATAGCAGGCCCTTGTTAAAGCATTGTAGAGTTGCAAAGTATGTCTTACAGAACAGAATGGAGCTGGAAAGAACTTGATAAAGAAATTGATGGCATTTTATTGTCTAGTCTACTGGCATCAGTGTTGTTTGATATATTCATTAATGAACTGGAAAAGGGAGCAAGGACTGAGGATTAGACTTCCATCCTGCTTATTTTCGAAAGAGAAGGGCGGCCAAAAAGCGACACAAAAGGCAGATGGGCGTCTCCATGAAAGAAGGTTGGCCAAATCCAATAATCAAAACCAGGTCGTAAGGGCTTCCTCAGCGCGAGGACGCCCATCTATGGTCGTCCCCACGGGGGGGTGTTAGGGGGGGTGTTACGTGATGGGCGTCCCCAGTGAATAACGGCTTGCGAAATGCTTTCGCATGGGTCGGAACATGGGCGTCCTTAGTTAGACCTAAAATAAAAGCGACCAGAGTAAGGGGAAAGATGTCTTTAGACCCATTAGTGATTTTGCGGAGTTGGAGCGTGGCAAGATTGTTGTGGGGAGAGAAAACTGAATTGTTGTTTGCAGAGAAACTCAGAGTTTGTTGAGTACCTGTTACCTTTGTCTGTGTGCTGTGGTTGGAACGTTTTCAGCCTCACCTGCCTTATTTGTGTTTTACCTTTTCACCTTTCCCTACCTACCCCTTCTAGCCCCCAAACCCAGACACCACTACTCCTTCCTCTATCTCCCCTATCCCCTCCCCCTATCCCTTGCCATTCACTGTCCTCAAGTTCATATTTCATTCCCTTAACTGTTTGTAGTCTCTGTTTGTCTCTTTGTCCTGTGTACTGCTGCACTGTGTTTGTGAAGACTGCTTGGAGAGTGATTGGCTAAAGAGTGTGGCAGGAGTGCTTGCAGTGTGGTTCTGCTGTGTGTGATTGCATTGTTTGTCGGTGGTGGCAGAGTGAGTGTCAGCTTCTGTTTGTTGCTGCTGTGTTTCACCAAGTTGGTAGGGAGGGTGAGCACTGGTGTCACTGCATTGCACCTCTAGCGTGGGGAAATGGAGGCACTAAATGCACAGGTGGCTTATATGTTGGAGGAAGAGGGGAGGCACCACAGGAGGTACGCACGCCCCAGAGTTTTCAGGCCCTGTAGCAGTTTCCTAGACCTCACTGACACTGACCTGCAGTGTCTCACTAGGTACCGCTTTGATAGGGCTGCCATTCAGCACCTTTGTGACCAGCTCTAACCCCTCCTGCAGGCCGGGACCCGTAGGAACAACCCCATCCCTGTGCACCTAAAATCACTGCTTCTCTCTCTTTTCTGGCCACTGGGAGTTTCCAGTCTGTCCTAGCTGTGAACATGGGTCTCACCAAGCCTTCCATTTCTAACTGCCTCACCCAGTTCCTTGATGCCTTCCTTACTCACACCTCTGAGTACATCACCTTCCCCACCACCCCCAGGCCCTGCAGAACAACATGGCTGACTTTTACATCGTAGCTCGCTTCCCCTCTGTCATAGGCACCATTGACTGGACACATGTCACACTCAGACCCCCCCCCCCGCCCCGGGCACGAGAGGCCACTTATAGTAACAGGAAAGCATTCCACTCCATGAATACGCAAGTTGTGTGTGACGCCCAGGGGGAGAATATAGACGTGTGTGCCCGATACTCAGGTTCCACCCATGACGCCTATATATTGCAGCACTCAGGAATCTTCCACAGGTTTGACCGAGGGGAGATCACCGGCGGAAGGCTCCTAAGTAAGTACAGCATGGATCTACCCAAACTATACCTCCTCCAACAGGCAGCCCTCAGCACTGTCACTCCACAACCCACTATCCCCCTCACCTCCGCAAGGTACCCGCTCTAAACAATACACACTCATCTTTCTAATCCTGCTTCTCTCCAAAGGTGACAGAGGCTACCCATAGCGGAGTTGGCTCATAACCCCCATAGTGCACCCACAAAGAAGGTCAGAGGAAAACTACAACAGTAGACATCGGACCACCCGTAGCATAATCGAGTGCACCTTTGGACAACTTAAGAACAGGTTCCGATGTCTGGACCGTTCTGGAGGGGAGCTACTGTACAGCCCCCAAAAGGTGGCAAAGATATTCCTAGCCTTCTGCATGCTACATAATTTGGCAATGCGCAGCAGACAGGCCCTCACAAAAGAGCCACATCCACCAGAGCACCAAACCCCAGATGAACAGGATGAGGAGCCCCCTCCATCTCCTGCCCACAGAGCAGAGCAGAGTGCACACCAGCTGGGGGTCAGAGCCAGGCAACGACTGATCGAGACAAGTTTTCTGTGAGAGTAAGTTGACATTTATATCATACAGTATTTACACACCACCACCACCACCCCTCCCACCACCGTCACCCGCTCTGTGCATATTCCCCTCCCTCCAACCCTCACCCCCCAGCATGTCCCATCACTTTCCCAAGCCCCCTCCCCTGGCCCCGTCCCCTTCCCCTCCTACCCCTCCCACCATGTTCCTTTGCAGCTGGTGCTGCAGGGGAAATCTGTTGAGAGTCCTCTGATGAGCTCCCACTCTCCTCCTCTGTGTCCACAAGGCAGCCTGCTGCCTCGGCTGCCCTGTGAAAGTCCGGCCACCTTGCGCTCTGTGGTTTGTCCTGCAACCTGGACACAGGACCCAGAAGGGGAGTTGGTGTGGTGGCTGCTGGACCAGTGGCTGGGGAGGCTGAGGATCTCAAGCTCCACTTCTTAGCAGGTGGTTGCTGTGCAGTGGTGGAAGTCGATGCCAGTTGTTGTTGCTGCTGCAGGGCTGGTTTAGGTGCTCTCAGGTCATGGCATATGCCCTCGATGCTGTGCTCCAGCCATTGGAGCTGCTGTATTACATCATGTTGGGCCTGTACTGCTTCCCATTGGGCCTGGAGCACTTCCCATTGCAGCTCCAATTTCTGGCACCGGTAGTCTTCCATCTGCACATTCTGGCTCAGCAATTGTGTGGCGAGGCACAGTAGCTGCCTCCTCTGGCTGGATGGCCTCTGCTGAGGAGGTGCCTCCCCTGCATCTTCAGCTTCTTCTTCAGTGCCACCATCAGCACTGGAGGGACAGCCTCTGCTGCGGGTGGTGGAGGGAGAGCCTCTGCTGCTGCTGCTGGGTCCTGTGGTTCAACCCCATGGTCCTGTGTGGTGTCTTGTGCAGGCCCACTGGTTTGCTGCTCTGTGTGCTGGGGCTGGTGGCCGCTAGGGACAGCTTCTTAATCCGACTGGCTGTCATGTCATCACCTGCATAGCAAAAGGGGAGGAAGCGTGTTGGTCAAAATAACCCACTTTTGTTTTTCAGCATTCATATACATAGCCTCACAGGCAAAGACCCAGCAAAGAGATAGTGAGGAATGGGATTGGCAGGCAAACCACAGATGTCATTGTACATGGTACAGAGCTGGAGACAAGGAGCTCAGTGTGCTACAGAGACTGATGTGCAAGAGAGCCACACAAGCAGGTGGGTAGACATAGAACTGTGGAAGGAGTGCAGAGGACACAGTGGCTACAGCACAGAGGTGTGGGAAGGAGATATGCAGAGTTTGGTGATGGAGAAGGCCCCCAAAGTTGTGAAACAGTGCTAATCTACACACAGTTTAATTATTTTATTTAGATTTTATATTTTATATTTTAAATATATTATTTACATATATTATATACATTGCTGGAAACCCTCCCCCTCCACTCTCCCCCTTCCCCCTCCCCCCTCCCCCCTCCCCCATGCTACTCCCTGTGTCATGGTCTGTAATGAATAGTGATTTGCATTGCATGTGTTGTTCTCCCCCCTTTCCCTACTGAGGAGCACCACACTGTCCCCCACTTGTGTAAAACAGAGTGTAGTCCAGCACAACAGATACCCCAGCTTCCTATTGGTAAACCTACCTGAGCCCTCAGGCTGTGCTAATGTGTCAAGGGACCCAATGCCATGGATCCCCTCCTGGGGCAAGAGCCCATGAATGATGCGCTCAATGGAGGTGAAGTTAGCGGTGTCATCTGCTGGGGGGTTGGCACCAGCCTTCCTCCTGACATCTTGCCTCAGCCGGCGCCACTTTCGTTTGCAGTCTTCCACATCCCTGCCACAGTGGAAGACCGCGTTGAGCCGGTCTCTTACTGCTTCCCATTCTCGTTGCTTTGTTGTAGCAGCTAGCCTCTGGCCCGTGGGATCAAAGAGATGCATGTGCTTCCTCTGTATTTCTTGAACCAGCAGTTCAGTTTCAGGGTCGGTGAAATTACCCTTGTAGGTGGGTGCTTGCTTTGATGCCATTGTACAAATGCAATGCAAAGAATCGAAAATACAGAGAAGGACGCTTAAATACGCTCTCAGTACGCCCATGTGAGAATGAGATGGGCGTCCCTGAGATGGTTGGCCTAATTTCAATTATTGACAAAATCCCTGGGCGTCCCCAGCTGCTTCACCGAGATGGTCGGCCTAATTTCGATTATAGGTAGGGAACTATGGGCGGCCCCAGCTGCTCTGTGTTTTGAGCGCCCTCATTTTGATTATAGGTAGGGAACTATGGGTGGCCCCAGTTGCTCTTCCCATTTGGAAGTTTGCATTCCCTTTATTGGCGCCTCTTTAAAACGGCTTTTTCTGTGTTTGCACTTTAGAGGGGTTTTTTTTATTGGGTGGTATTTGAAAGCATTTTAGCTCCAGTTATAGTAAACCTTGTTTTTGCCACTGTATGCTTTTGTACACCTGTTTGTTTGTGGTTTTGGTGGGGGTTTTTTTTTTGGGGGGGGGGATCTTTTTGCCAATTCTTGAAAGATAACTGGTGTGTGGGTTTTGTTTGACTGGGTGTTAGCTGGTAGCTTAGCATATACTCTGCATTTTCTGCACGTGACCAACTCTCCATTCTCTACCCTCCAGGAGTTCCTTGCTGTGTGTGATGTGCTCCCTCACTGCCCCCCCATTCTCGCTCTCCTTTGTTGAAGCAGGCAGCCTCTGGTCCCTTGGTGATTGTTTCTACCCAATTCATTGTACAGATATCTTGTTCTCTATTGGACACACTGAGTTGTGGCTGCCTGTGGGGTGGAGGAGGAAAAGAGGCCCTGAGAATAGATGTGTGCATCCCTCATGGTCAAGGGTTCCCCATTCTCTTTATGTTCTCTGCATTCAAATCTTACCTCTATTTTCACCAGGTTCACGGGTATCCACAGCTGGTAGTTTTTTCTCCCGCTTTGCACCTCATGTGTCTCCCCGCTAGGTTCCATCCTTCTTTATGTGGTGAACCCTAGTCCCCTGTTATGAAGTGCCCACCCATTTTCAGGGTTGTTGGGGATGGGGAGGGGGGGAAGCATGTATGCACTGAATGTCTTTTCCACATTATTCAACACAGTCCTACAATCCTCCATAGTTCTGGAACAACATTTCTAAATTCTATCCTGCAAACTGTTTCAAGGTGGCCACAGGTGCGTGCCTACCATGGCCTTGAGCCATTAAGTCATAGTGAGGGAACTGGTTACAGTTCCTATTCAAAATTACCTGCAGGTGGCTACAGTCTGGTTCCTTATATAATTCCCCTAGCCTGTGCCCTTCTGTACCTGATTAATTATATTGCAATTGTGATGACGTAAACATCCATCTAATGCTTGTACCCTTGGTTTCCTTTTTCTCCTCAGCACTAAATACCATTGCTCATACCTTCATTGTGAAAAGATGACCCAGCTGTTTGTAGCTCCTTCCTGGCCCTCACCAATGTGGTTTGGTTGTGGGTAAGGGTTTCTGGTGATCAGAGAGCAAACATCATCTATGCACTACCTATGGCTATCTTCAAGTTTCTACTTGGCAGATTACTAGTGCTAGACAACACACCTATTATTTACACAACTCTGTGCTGTGGAGCTCTATGGTAAGGAGGGAGAGGCTGGATGGGCATTTGTGTTCCTCAACAGAAATGCCCCCCAGCCCCCCCCCCCCCCTTACCATACAGCCATGTAGTTTGGAAGGAACAAGTGGCCTTCTGTATGGCCACAATTATCACACATGTATACCAAAGTTTCTCTGTCACAGGTCACCTGTCATGCAACCCAGATTGCTGCCTCCTCTCACATCAACCCCAACATTTGATAATAATACATATGTAGTGCACAAAGTACACACAGACCCTGGTCAGTGCCAAAAGTGTATGTATTGTAACTAAATACAATAAAAAAACTATTTGCAATTCTTCCCCCCCCCCCCAACATTTCCTCCCCCAAAAAACATCCCCCCCCCTGCCAAACATTCTCCCCTCCCCTATCCCTCCCTCTCCAAATTCCGCCGCAGGAGCTCAATCACCAGCAGCACGAGGCTGCTGTGGGTCTCCTGCCGCTCCCCCACAGAGTGCTGCAGAGCTGCCACCTCCTGCTGCAACTGGTTGACTACAGCAACCAGATGCTGCAGGAGTTGCAGTACTACGGCACTGTTGGCTGGAGCTGCTGGTGTGGCTGGAGCTGCTGGTGTGCGTGGAGCTGCTGGTATTGCTGGGGCTTGTGGTATGGTTGGAGCTGGTGGTGTTGCTGGGGCTGGTGTGTGCTCCTCCCCCTCCAGAGGAGGCATATCTTCCCATGCCTGGGCCTCATCCTCCTCCTGGGCCTCCTCCTCCTGGGCCTCCTTCTCTTGGGCCTCCTCCTCCTGGGCCTCCTCCTACTGCCGCTGCCGCCCTGTGTATGTAACAGGGTTGTCTTTGAGATCAGCACATCCAACATGGCTTGCATAATGCAGAGCTGGCTGGCCTGAGGCAGGGGATGGGGAAAGGTGTGGTGAGCCCTGGGCTATACCCATGGGGTGTGAGATGCATGAGATGACTTGACAGGGAACCCTGGATGCTGGTCTGACACAGAGTACACAGGCAGACCACACTCATTGCTCAGCAGCATGTTTGCATTATGATTTGTGACTATGGTTGGCTGACAATTTTGGGTTTTTTTTTGTGTGGGGGGGGAAGCACATAACTTTAACATGAGGCAATGACGGTATTTTCGAAGCGAAAGATGGACGTATATCTTGTTTCGAAAATACGGGTTTCCCCGCCCCTAGATCGGGAAGTTTTGCGAGGACGTCCATATCAAAACATAGACGTTCCTTTCGAAAATGCCCCTCCATGTGCACTTAAAATTTTGATTAATTCAGTGCATGCTCAAAGTTCTTGTTGCAAAATATTTAGAGGGGCTCGCTTTTTTCCGGACAAAGTGTATAATAAAATTACATTCCACAAACTGAGCAGTGAAATGGGATAAGTAGCAACATACAGAAACTTGATGCAGGAGTTTTGTGTATGAAGGTTTAGAACATAATAACTAAAGAGGTGCCCTACTCATTCAGATCAAGAGTCCAGTCGAGCCCATTGTCCTTTCTCAAACACTGGCAATTCAGATCATAAGTTCCTGGGAGAGTCCCAAAACATGGCAAGATTCCGTGCTATTTAACCTCAGGTTTACCATAATGTCAATTTTTGGACTTTTCCTCCAGGAATTTGTCCAAATCTTTTCTAACCCAGCTACATTAACTGCTTTTACCAATTGCTCTAGCAATGAGTCCCAGAGCTTATTTCTCTTATTTGTTATAAATGTGCTACTACTAGATGTAACTTAATGGAGTGTCCCTTAGCCTTTGTACTTTTTGAAAGAGTAAGCATTTGACTCATGTTTACTGCAGTAGTATAGCAATGGGGGGGGGGGGGGGGGTTGAGGGCATGGGCCCCATCACTTTCGACTCGGGACCCCTCTGCCTTCCTTGCTGGTGGGGATGCCAAACGCTGCCAGTTGAAGACCTCTCCTTCCTGAGTCACGCTTGCAGCAGCGCTTATTCAGCAGGCACGCTTTGCCACTAATGTCAGTTCTCTCGTGTATGCTGTGAGAGAGCAGGTGAAAGGGGATCCGGGAAGGCACAAAGAAAGGGAGTGCAGGGAGCCGGGGAATCCCAACGGGCAGATTCCATGTGCACAACACCCACATTCAGAAAGCTGGGCTACCGGAGGCAGAGAGGTTGGCTGGGTTAAGGAAGAAGGGGAGGAACTACCAGTCCCAGAATCCTTCTCTTCCCCACCCGGCTGTGCAAGAGTTAGGGGAGGAGATAGGAGATTGGAAAATGGTCTCTGAGGAAGGTGATGAGGGCCAGCTGGAGAGATTGGGGGCGGAGGAAGTTGAAGAGGAGGATAAAATGGAGATTACTGAAGGGCTAGAGGAGGAACAGATGGAGATTGGAGCTCTGGCTCAAGCCCAAAAAGCTGCTGTAAGAGGGTGGCTAGCTGTGCCTTGGAGAGACTGGTGGAAGACCGGAGGAGAGAGGCTAAGGCGCTGGGGAAGATCTCTACTAAAGAGGGAACAGGTGCAGCCCTGGGAGAGAAAGAGGGCTGGGCACAATTGAAACCCCAGCCTGAACCAGGTGGGAGCCAAGCTGTGTAACTGTGCTGTAAGGAGGTGCAAGAAAGACTGTGTAAACTGTTTCCTACTGAAAAGATCTGGGCTGCAACCTAACAAGCTACTGTGTTTTCTTTCTAATAATTTACTGTTTCCTAAGAGAAGTAATCTTAGGTCAAGTGAAGTTACATGGACTGTTTTGAACCTGACTTGTGCTTTGGGTAGCAAGCCCTAAACAACCTGGAGTTAAGGTGTGCTTAGGCATTTATGTTGACCTGAAGCAAGAAAATAAAAGTCCTTACTTATAAACGTTGTGCTTTCAATGTGCCTCTGTGAAAGGAACGGAGGGAGGAAGGAGTCTTGGAAGTTCTCAGGGCCTGGAGCTGAGGCTCAAAGCAGTCAGATTGCTGTGGAGTGAGGCAGCAGCAATGTGAAGAAGAAGGCAGCTAAGCAGGGTTGAGGCTGGCTGGGTCCCGGAAGGGTGACCCAGCTACAATGCTTAGTTCAGGTCTAACTGAGCATGCTTGGGAGACCAGGCATTAGCGGTGACGCATGTCTGTTGATTTGGGACCCTTTCTACTAAGCTGCGGTAAAAGGGGGCCTGTGCTGGCATCAGCACATATTTTTGATGCTTGCTGTGGACCCCTTTTACCGCAGCGGGTAAAAGGCTGTCTTTTTTTTTTTTTTCAGAAATGGCCGTATGGCAAGTGAACCACTTGCCGTGCAGTCATTTCATGGGGAGCACTGCCCGATTACTGCCAGAAACGGCGCACACTGGGGGAGGGAACTACCACCGGGCTGCTGCTGTAGCCCAGCAGTACTTCCAGATTATGAGCTTACCGCCACTTAGTAAAAGACCCCCTAAGTGCTGCTGTAGGTGCAACTCAGGCAGGAGGTGATTGGTAGGGCCTGGCATCCCCACTAGCTAAGGTATTTATATTTTGAGGAGCTGAGGGTAGAGACTGAAGGAGTGGGTGGAGAGAATTGCACACCCACCCTCCTTGGGCTAAGGCCCACCCAGAATTGGCCATCTGGCTATGCCACTGGTTTACCCATTCCGCTTCATTCAGGATTTTATAGACCTCTATTGTATTTCCCCTTAGCTGTCTCTTCTCCAGTATGAAGAACTTTTCCCACATATAAGATTCCTTCCATCCCTTTAATCATGTTGATCACCCTTCTTTGTACTTTTTCCAGTTTCACTACTTTTTTTTTTAATATGTGGCAACCAGAATTTCACACAATATTCAAGGTGCAGTTTCTATGGAGCAATATAGAAGCATTATAATATCCTTTGTTTTTCTCTCTATTACTTTCCATATAATTCCTAACCTTCTGTTTTGGCCCTTGCTACACGCTGAGCAGAGGATTTCACCATACTATCCATGAACCTAGCATCATATATCTATGATTTGGATTATTCTTCTCAATGTGCATCACTTTGCACTTGTCCACATTAAAATTTCATCTGCCATTTGGATGCCCAGCCTTTCAGTCTCCCAAGGTCCTCCTGCAATTTCATGTGGTCCACATACAATTTAACAACTTGGAATAGTTTTGTGTCATCTGCTAGTTTGATCACTTCACTCATTGTTCCTATTTCCAGTTCATTTATAAATGTGTTGAAAAAAATAACAGGTCCAATTATAGATCTTTGCATCACTTTCCGCCTTCGAGAGACTAACTATTTAACCCTAATTCTGTCTTCTGTCTTTTAACCAGTTCCCAATCCACAATAGAGCACTGCCTCCTATCCCATGGCTTTTTAATTTTCTCAGGAGTCTCTCATGAGAGTCCTGTTTGTAGTTAGTAAGAATATAATTTGGAGGGAACAGAGAATAAAAGCCAGCCTTCCCTCTATTGTTTTAATTAGCATTTGAACACAGGCCACAAAAGCACTGCAATTTCTTGATTTATGGACCTATTTACTAACTTGTGCATGATAATTACCAAAGTTAACACACTGTAATTGCAAAACCTCTACATTAACTGCTGAAGGTACTCCCAGCATTTTCCCATTCAGTTAATGCTGAGAAAACTATTTAATGTTAATACAGAGAAAAATGTTAACTGGAAGGCAGATTAGGGGTACCTCTTGAAGTGGGGTTAACTATTCTGTGTTGTCTGCCACTACTATACATTAACTGTAAGGTGCATTTCTTACTCATTCCACGCCCCATTTCATGTTAGCTGTTAACATGAGCATTGCCCTGCTAAATCATCCATTAGTCTAACAGAATACCTCAGGGGCTGTTTGCTTTGAATATACTTGAAAACAGATTTTAGTATTACCTTGCCTCTGCAGCAAGTTTTTTTCTTTCCTCCAAAGTCTCTCTTGGCATTTTTAAAAACTGTTTTATACCTAGCTTGCTAGTGGTTTCGCTCATCCTTATTTTCTTCATTAGAATTAACTTTCCATTTTCTGAAAGATGCCCTTTTGGCTTTCACTGTCTATTCTGTCTCACCGTTAAACCACTCTGGCTGTAATAGCCTTCTTTCAGTGTTTTTAGATGTATGGAATATATTTTATTAGGGCTTCCAAGACTATCTTTTTAAATAAGACCTACACGGTTTATAATAATTCAATTAAAAAAATAGAGAAAAGAACTCTAGCATAATGACAGGACAGCACACAAAGTACAGTAAAGAATAAAAACTCAGCACAATAGGATAACACATGTAAATGTTTGTAATGCTTTGACCAACTTAAGCACCAACAAGTCATCTTACATTTATCTTGCAGGCATAAATATATATACCCGTCACATAATTAACTATCATCCTTTTTAACATACATTACATTTTTGTAGTGGACCTTCAGAGATGTTTTCTTAAAGGATTAAGGGTCATATTCAACTCCTTGAAGAATACTCTTCACCATTAATCATCATCAGGTCTCTCAATAGATATACATACATATAGAAGGGCATTTTTGATATGACGTCTAAGTCCAATTTTAGATATGTTGCTAAAAATGTCCAAAATTCAAGAAACTTAGTAACATAGTAACATAGTAGATAATGGCAGAAAAAGACCTGCATGGTCCATCCAGTCTGCCCAACAAGATAAACTCATATGTGTATACCTTACCTTGATTTGTACCTGCCTTTTTCAGGGCACAGACCTTACAAGTCTGTCCAGCAATATTTCCCGCCTCCCATCACTGGCTCTGGCACAGACTGTATAAGTCTGCCCTCCACTATCCTCGCCTCCCAACCACCAACCTCTCTTTCCCCCACCTGCTCCGCCACCCAATTTCGGCTAAGCTTCTGAGGATCCATTCCTACTGCACAGGATTCCTTTATGCATATCCCACGCATGTTTGAATTTCGTTACTGTTTTCATCTCCACCACCTCCCGCGGGAGGGCATTCCAAGCATCCACCACCCTCTCCATGAAAAAATACTTCCTGACATCTTTCCTGAATCTGCCCCCCTTCAATCTCATTTCATGTCCTCTCATTCTACCGCCTTCCCATCTCTGGAAAAGATTTGTTTGCGGATTATATATAGCAAGTGGGAATATAGCCATTTTTAAAATAGAAATGTCTTTTTTTTTTCTGAAAATGGCTATTTGCTAGATGTTTTTGTGCTCTGTGCATTTATATTTTTGGTCTATTTTCAAAGGAAAGACGTCCAAGTGAAAAACGCACAAAATCTAACCATTGTGATGTAGGAGGAGCTGGCATTCTTAGCAGACTGGCCATACAGACATCCCAGGAGAGCAGTGTGACACCCTAGGGGGCACTGCAGTGAACTTCAAATAAATGCTCCCAGGTACACATGTCATCATTGCTCCCTTATTTTGTCTGCTGAGCCCCCCAAAACCCATCACCCCCAACTGTACACCACTACAGTAGCCCTTATAGGTGAAGGGGACACCTATATATGGATACAGCGGGCTTCTGGTGAGTTATGGAGGGCTCACAGTTTCCACCATAAGTAACAGCTAGGGGAAGGCATGGGTCTGGGTTCACCTGTCTGCAGAGCACTGCATCCACCACTAGCATGCTGCTCTAATGGACCTGAATATAACATCTGAGCTTATAATTAATGTTTTAAATCACATTTTTAGGGGGTGGGAGGGGGTTAGTGATCACTGAGGGTGTAAGGGGAGGTCATCCCTGATTCCCACCAGTGATCATCTGGTCATTTAGGGCACATTTTGTGGCTTATTGGTTAATAAATCAGGTCTAGACCAAGACGTCCAACTTATAACCCTGGATGTATTTGTTCTGTTCCATTATGGCAGAACAATGTCCAATTGTTAGGAACGCCAGATCCCGCCTTTAACACACCAATGACATTCCCTCTTGTAATTTGAATGCACTTCTGACGGACCTCATAGAAAAACATCTAAACATTATTTTCAAAAATACCAATTTGGACTTGTTTTTGTGAGTAAAATGGTCAAATGCAGATTTATGCCATTTTTGGATGTTTTTCTCTTTTGAAAATGAGCCCCAAAGCGTAGTCTCATATAATTTATTTTATCAGAAGCTTACTTCATTCATCTTGCAAAATTAAGGTGTAATAAATTACCGAGTACTTATCTTATAGTTTTTTCAATCACTTGTGAGCCATTAATCTTCAAGGAGACTTTTCTTTTATTGAGAAACCTGATGATGATTAATGGTGAAGTATTTTTCACGAGGAACTCAATACAACCCTCAGTCCTTTGAGAAAACACGTCTGAAGGTCCACTACAAACATTTAATATATGTTAAAAAACATAATAGTACATTTTGTGGAGGATTTATAATTCAGGTAATGTCTAGAATGCTAGCATCTACATATGCATGCTCGCACTTACATACATATCTACCTAAGTGCTGTTCTGTAAATATACAATCGTCTTGTGTTTGCAGAAGGACACATACATGAGTGGAGAATGGAGTAACAGGCCTGTCTTCCACGTATGCATGTAACTTACAGAACACTGTAAGTTATGCACATTTTAGCTGATATTCAAAACTATTTAACCAACCAGGAATGGTTCTTGGCTGGTTAAATAGCGTTTTAGTACCTAATAGTGAATATTCAGCAGGAGATAACCGGATATCTCTTGCTGAATAGCTGCGGGGAGCCAGATTCTATATATGGTGCATAAAAAAACTACATGGAACTAAGTATATTCTATAAAATGTAGGCAGTGTATAGAATACACTTAGTCAATACTGTAGCACTGAGATCTACACACATCCATTAAAGCCAATAAAAACATGATGTAAATTCGTGCACGTAGATTTAGGTGCACAGACCCATATTCTATATTTATGTGCAGAAATTTTGGAACGCCCATAAATATGCCCATAAACGCATCCCTTTTAAGTTATGGGCATGTATTTAGGTGCAATTCTTTATAGAATACTCTTAGCGATTTCTGCACATAAATTGCAATTATTTCCAATTAGTGCTCGTTATTGCTTGTTAAGTGCTGTTAAAAATGCTGATTCCTTGTTCCGCCAATTAAGTTATGCACGTATCTCAGTGTGGAATTCAGGCGCCATATATAGAATCTAGAGGTAGGTGGCTATCCACCTTATAATTGAAAGAGAAAAACGCCTAGATTTCGACCCAAATCGGGAGATAGACATTTATCTCACAAAAACGAATAAATCGGTATAATGGAAAGCCGATTTTGGACGTTTTCAACTGCACTCCATCGCGGAAGCGTACAAAGTTGACGGGGGTGTGTCGGAGGCGTGGCGAAGGTGGAACTGGGGCGTGGTTATCGGCCGAGGAGAGATGGGCGCCTTTCGCCGATAATGGAAAAAAAGTATGCGTTTGTTGCTAGAATTTAGGGCACTTTTCCTGGACCCTGTTTTTTCACGAATAAGGCCCCAAAAAGTGCCCTAAATGACCAGATTACCACCAGAGGGAATCAGGGATGACCTCCCCTGACTCCCCCAGTGGTCACTAACCCCCCTCCCATCACAAAAAATGATATTTCACAACTTTTTATTTTCACCCTCAAATGTCATACCCACCTCCCTGGCAGCAGTATGCAGGTCCCTGGAGCAGTTGTTAGGAGGTGCAGTGGACTTCAGGCAGGTGGACCCAGGCCCATCCCCCCCTACCTGTTACAATTGTGCTGCTTAATGCTTAGTCGCCCAACCCCCCCCCAAACCCACTGTACCCACATGTAGGTGCCCCCCTTTACCCCTTAGGGCTATAGTAATGGTGTAGACTTGTGGGCAGTGGGTTTTGAGGGGTATTTGGGGGGCTCAACACACAAGGGAAGGGTGCTATGCACCTGGGAGCTCTTTTACCTTTTTTTTTTGTTTTTGTAAAAGTGCCCCCTAGGGTGCCCGGTTGGTGTCCTGGCATGTGAGGGGGACCAGTGCACTACGAATCCTGGCCCCTCCCACGAACAAATGCCTTGGATTTATTCGTTTTTGAGCTGGGCGCTTTCATTTTCCATTATCACTGAAAAACAAAAACCCCCAGCTCACAAATTGTCGAATAAAACATGGACGTCTATTTTTTTCGAATATACGGTTCGGTCCACCCCTTCACGGACCCGTTCTCGGAGATAAACGCCCATGGAGATAGACGTTTTCGTTCAATTATGCCCCTCCACATCACACAATGTAGCCAGTTAGGCGTAGATATTCAGCTCTAAACCAGCTATGTTTAGTGGTTAAAATACACCTATAAATTATATTTAGGGTGTGGAAATACACAATCATTGGATAATACATAATTACACAAATTTCCACCTAAAGAAAATGATATAAATCCTTAAATGTGGTGCCGTTCTGTAAATGATACAGGAAGGAAAAAGGCCTCACAGAGCTCCTAGATTACAACCATCTAATAGAGCCTTAACGGGTCTTAATAGATCCTCTGTTCATCATCAGCCAAAAAAAATTTCCAGGAGTGAAACTTTGTATTCAATATCACTCACAAATTTGCAATTATGCTTGGGGTGAGGGAGAAAAGGAACTAACTCTAGTCGAAGAACTTCCTAGTGCTGCCAGCTAGCGGTTTGAAAGATAAATGCTCTTTCAATACCATACTTTTTGCATTAGAATGTAGACCGGTTCAGTATAATTTTACTTCTGCTCATTCTACACCACTGAGGATTTTGTAGACCTCAATCATATCTCCCCTCAACCATCTCTTTTCCAAGCTGAAGAGCCCTAACCTCTTTAGCCTTTCCTCATATGAGTGGACTTCCATCCCCTTTATCATTTTGGTCACTCTTCTACGATTCTTTTCTAATTCCACTATATCTTTTTTGAGATAGTGACCAGAATTGAACACAATACTCAAGGTGAAGTCACACCGTGGAGCAATTTAGAGGCATTATAGTATTCTTGGTCTTATTAACCATCCCTTTCCTAATAATTCCTAGCATTCTGTTTGCTTTTTTGACCTCCGTGGTAGAGGCAGAAGATTTCAGCATATTGTCTACAATGACACCTAAATCTTTTTGTTGTTCCCTAGCATCAGGTAATTATACAATGGATTATTCTTCCCAATAGGCATCACTTTGTATTTGTCAACATTAAATTTCATCTGCCATTTGGATGCCCAGTCTTCCGATTTCCTAAGGTTTTTCTGCACTTTTTCACAGTCCACATGTGCTCTAATGACTTTGAATAGTTTTTGCCATCTGCAAATGTAATCATCTCACTTGTCGTTCTGATTTCCAGACTATTTATAACTATATTAAATAAAACCGGTCCCTGTACAGATCCCTGCGGCACTCCACTATCCACTCTCCTCCACTGAGAAAAAATTAGCCATTTAACCCTACCCTCTATTTTCAGTCCAATAACCAATTGCTAAGAACTACAGAAAATTGTCTTCCATACCATTACTTTAATTTTTTCAGGAGTTTCTCGTGAAGAACTTTGTCAAATACTTTCTGAAAATCTAGGTACACTTCATCAACCAACTCACCTTTATTGACATGTTTATTCACACTTTCAAAGAAATTAAGCAAATTGGTGAGTCAAGGTGTCCCTTGGCTGAACCCATGCTGACTCTGTCCCATCAAACCAGGTTTGCCTATGTGTTCTGCAATTTTATTCTTTATAATATTTTCTGCTATTTTGCTCGGCACTGAAGTCAGGCTTACCAGTCTCTAGTTTCCCAGATCTCCCTTGGAACCTTTTTAAAAAATCAGCATTATATTGGCCACCCTCTAGTCTTCAGGTACTACAGATGATTTTAATGACAGGTACAGATTACTAACAGCAGATCAACTATAATTATGTTATAAGCTACATGTGTAACTGTGAGTCTCTCCTATGCTTCACCCACAGGGTTTTGTTTTATCCCCTCTGCTTTTTACATTTTTATTAGATCTTTGGCTATAGTTGTTCAATATTCAGGACTCGGTGCTTATTACTACTCTGATGCTCTGCTTATAGTAGCATACACTGAACCCATCCTGCTTAATTCATGTTGCAAATTGGTTGTCCTCATATCACCTAATTCTTCTCATTTCCAAAACAACAGCACGCTGGACTTTTGGTAGTCCTATTCATCCCTCATTCCTTTTACAGTTCATAGTTCACATTTATTTAATATACTGCAAATAAAATAATCATCTAAGTGGTTTATAATCACAAATTAGATTAGGCTAAAAAATGGGGTGGAAAGATACAAAAGTGCATGAAGTGATACAATAGGGGGAATTAAAATCTATAAAGAAAAAAACTGAAATTGATACCTACTTTGTTTGATCTTCCTGTTACCTCAATTATGGGCCCTTTTATGAAGGTGGGGTAGGGCTACCATGCAGGGAACTCTCACCAAAACAGCACTACCATTGAGCACACCCAGGCGTCCAACAGTCGTTCTGATTTTGGAGTGTGCTGTTTCCCGTGGTACATAAGAACATAAGCATTGCCAAAAGAGTAAAACAGATTTTATGCTGTCCATCCTAGAAATAAGCAATGGATTTCCCCAAGTCCATCTTAATGGCTTATGGACTTTTCTTTTTGGAAATGATCCAAACTTTTTAAAACCCTGCTAATCTAACTGCTTTTACCACATTCTTTGGCAATACATTTTCTATTTTCTACTGTGAGGGTCAATCCTGACAGTAATCAGCAATGCAGCCATATTGGTGTATACTGCCCGATTACCGCCAGGTCAGTGCATGAGCCTCTACCGCCTACTAAATAGGAGACGTTAAGGGCTCATGTGGTAAATGGACAGGTACTAATTTTAAACGTAGCACCTGGCTATTGTCCCCATAAATGTAAAATCAGTTTTTTTGCAGCCACACTAAGAGATGGCCAGAGTGCATGGGAAATCCATGCACTACAGCTACTGTTGGCCATCTTTTAGCGCAGCTTCGTAAAAGGACCCCTTAATAACTTCCAATATCTGGGCAGGTCTCTGCATTGCTGAAACAGGGGTTTATCACACTTCAGAAAATGTATTCTTTTAGAATCTATCATTCATGCTCTACTTATTTTGTGCAAAGACTATTGCAAGATTATTTATGCTGGTCTCTCAAACTATCTGATTAAGTGTTAGAAAATACCAAGATACAACTAGGATATTCAAGGAAATATGATCACTTAACGCCTCTGTTTTTTCACTTCCATTGGCTTCCCATACATTATCAGGTTATTTTCAAGGTTGTTTGGCTGTCTCCTAAAGCGCCCTGACAGGAGTGCCTTCCTATCTTGCTGCTTTAGGGGCCCTTTTACTAAGCCCAGGCGGTAATTTCATTTTTTACGCATGCCAGAAAATAATTTGTGGCACATGGCGCTACAGGCCGGTAAAAGGCATTCTATGCACGTAGACCATTACCGCCCAATTAACGCGTGAGACCTTACTGCTAAGTCAATGAGTGGTAGTAAGGTCTCAGACACAAAATGGATGCGCGCCAATTTTCATTTCGCTGCATGTCCATTTTCGGTCAAAATTTTTAAAAGGCATTTTTACAGGTGCGCTGAAAAATGGATCTGCACACGTCCAAAACACACGCTTACACTACTGCAGGCCATTTTTCAGGCACCTTAGTAAAAGGACCCCTCAATAACTTAGTATTGTCCTTCTAGGATATTTTGCTCTGTATGCAACAAATGCGTAGTTATACTACTACCTTCATGTACCCAGTTGGACTCCACTAGATTTTTTTTGCCTTTTTTCCTATAGCAGTTATTTACTGTAATAATAGCCTCCTATACTTAGGTTGAATTATCTTTTAAAAATTCATATCCTTGCTTAAAGCTCATCTTTTTACATTGGCTTTTGAAGTTAATGGATGTGTTGGCTCCCTGCATCTTAGGGGGTCTTTCACTAAGGTGCGCTAGCATTTTTAGTGCTCACAGTCCCCTGCGTGGTTCTCACTAAAAAAGTGGCCAATATCAAGCAGTGGCCTTCCGAAGCTTGTCAGGCCTTCCAAAAGCTGAAAAAAGCCTTTTCCACTACACCAGTATTGCAACATCCAGATACGACATGACCATTCATTCTGGAAGTGGACGCCTCCTTTGTAGGGGCCAGGGTGGTTCTGTCGCAAGCTCAGTCAGAGGGCACCTCTGTCTTTGCTCTTACTTTTCAAGGAAATTTACTCCCACAGAAAAAAATAAGCTATACAATTGGAGATTGCAAACTGTTAGCCCTAAATATGACACTAGAAGAATTGAGGCATCTTTTGGAGGGAATGTTACACTCCTTCACGGTCATAACCGATAATAAAAATTTACTTTATTTAGAGGAAGCGAAACGTTTAAACCTCTGTCAAAGCCAGGTGTTTTCTTTGCCCAATTCAACTTCTATCTGACACTATGACCTGCTGAAAAGAACACTCGAGCAGATGCCCTCTCGAGATCATTTTATCAGTAGGAACAGCTCAAGGAAGCACAGTTTATTCTGGACCTAGCCAAGATCTTGACTTTTTATCAATTTTATGTTCCATTAGAGAAGACTCCAGTCCCTATCCAGGCCCAAAGAAAGGTTATGCACTGGGGTCATGCCACTCATCTATCCAGCCACCCTGGGCTCAAGATTCACCAGATTTCTCGTCATTATTGGTGGCCTCACATGACAAGAGATATTCGCCAATTTGTGTTACCATGTTCAGACTGTGCTCAAAACAAGTCTCTACATGCACACTCCTCGGGTCTTCCAACTATTATCTATACCTAAATAACACTGGACTGAGATCTCCATGGATTTTATTACAGATCTTCCACTATCCAACAGATATGCTGTCATCGGGTCATAGTGGACTGTTTTACTAAAATGGCCCATTTTGTGTCTGCGGGGACTTTCCTTGGCCATCAACCTGGCACACACTTTCTTTCAACATGTCTTCCACCTCCATGTACTCACAGCCCACATTCTTAGTGATCATGGACTGCAATTCTCCTCCTGCTTCTGGCAACGGCTTTGTGCCTACCTGGGAGTTAAATTAGATTTTGACTCCGCCTTTCATCCACAAACCAATCAGACCTTAAAAACCTTTCTCCAGCTATACATAAACAAACGACAAGATAACTGGTCTTTCCTGCTCCTGTGGGCAGAATTCAACTACAATAATTATCCCACGTGTCTTCTTTCTTTGTTGTCTGTGGTCGACACCCATGCCTGCCCATGCCCATTCCTGTACAATCTGACACTCCTGCGGCTCAACAAACAGCCAATGATATTCACAAGATTTGGAATCAAGTACAATGCCAACTAAAGCAAGCTACCAGGATGTATAAATGTCAGGCAGACCAACGGCAGAGATCCACTCTTGTTTTTCTCCCTGGAGAAAATGTATGGCTCAGTACCAAACACCTATGACTTCAAGTGCCCTCTCAGAAATGTATTCCCTGATTTGTCAGATCTTTTAAGATTCAAGAATGCCTCAGAGCAGTGACATATCGCCTTCAGCTTCCCTCAACCATAAAGATTCATAACACTTTTCATGTCTCTCTTCTTAAACCTCACATTAGCTCCAGATGGCATCCAGACCAACCTGTCAGTCAGACGTCTACCATCATTTCTGACCCTGAATTTGAGGTGGAGGAAATCTTAGATTCCAGACGTCGATGGGGGCACCTGTACTACCTGCTTTCATGGAAAGGATTGGGTCTGGAAGATAACACCTGGGAACCCGTGACTAATGTCCATGCCCCCTTGTTGCTTCGAGACTTTCATGCCCATCATCCCACTAAGCCTGGTCTGAGGGCACATGGAAAGGTGCCTGAAGGATAGGGGGTAGTGTCATGTACCATGAGGGCCGCCAACTCCCACCACATCCGGATTGGACACTTACTGCTCCTGCTGTACATTGGCTTCAGCAGTGTAGCTCCTGCTGCATCCCCTCTGATGCTGGCACTCTTTGCCTCATGGGACCATTTTCTGCTGCTGGTAGCATCCTCTGAAGGGGCAGTTTTTTTGCCGCATTTGGTCCTGAGTGGTGGACATCACATGCCTCACCCCATGGCTGAAGGAGCACCTCCCCAGTCGGTGGGCTTCGATGCAGGACATCTCAGGGTGAATCTCTATCACAAAGCAGAGCTCTAATATGCTCACACATGGCTAACTGGGCATCAGTATCAAGTCCTGTACCCTGGAGTACCATCCGTCTGCTTTTGGTTGCCTAACCTGACTTGACTTGACCTCTGCCTGGATACCAACGTCCCTGGAGTACTGTCTGACCTGACCTCTGCCTGGATACTGATGTTCCCTGGAGTACAGTCTGACCTGACCTCTGTCTGGATACCAACATTCCCTAGAGTGCTGTCTGACCTGACCTCTGCTTGGATACCGATATTCCCTGGTTTGCTGCCTGACCTGACCTCTTCCTGGATACCAACGTTCCTTGGAGTGCTGTGCTGCCCTGACCTGACCTCTGCCTGAATAAAGATGCTCCCTGGATTGCTGCCTGGATACTGCTGCTTCCTGTTTTGTAGGTTAACCTGTTCTCCTCTGACTTGGCTCAGCCAGGTCCTCAACACAAACCTAGATTCCCTCTCAGCCCTTTCGCTTGGCGATGACTCCAAGCTTTCACTGAGAATTTCTAGACCTGCTGGCCACCTGCACCCAAGAGTTCAACCCAAGGGGAACGGTGGTCGGTTCAGGTGAAGAGCCCAGAGCTTGTCGGCTGTCAATCTCCTTTTATGGTGGCCACACCAGGGCTCACTTCCACTGCAAAGAGAGACACATGACAAAAAGATATTGAACTATGGGATGTGATGCAGCACTATGCTATATAGTATATGGAGGTTTTTTATTGAACCCCTTTGATTTTGCTTGGAAGAATTTTGTGACCCCTGACAAAAGCAAAACTGAAACTTGGCCAGATTGGGTCTCTTTCAAATAAAAATTGTTTTGGTGAACTCTCCTCTGTTCTTCATTCCCTGTATCTCCTCTGCTGTTTGTGTTGCTACCGTGTAGAGAAACCAGATTTGTTTAAAGGACTGGAAGCTCTGTTTGAATAAGTGTGCGTATGTGTAACAAATTCTGAGTATAGAGAACTTTTGTGTATGTTTGATTGAGAGTATGACTATTTATCAGAGCCTTGCGGCAAGAAATTGGCAATCACCGAGGTGGAGAAACTGAATCCGCTTTGAGAGAAGTATAGCAACAGAGGAGTAGCATGATCAGCAGGACTCTTCCAGACAACCAGGGAAACGTTGTGCAGAAAAATATCTTTTATTAATAAATAAAAAGGACTTGACACAGCACAATGTTTCGGCAATAATGCCTGCTGTCACAGCACAACTCTGTGCTGCGTTCGCCGACTGCACTTTACTTTGAAGTCATCCTATATAATAAAATGCACCTCCAACGTTCTGAAGCTGAGAAAGTGAAGCCTTCAAGCCTTGAAGCATTCCTGCAACTTTCCAGAACTACGGCTTCAGAACGTTGGAGGTGCATTTTATTATATAGGATGTGCTCAGTGCTTTTCTGTAGCACATGGGGGGGAATTTAATATATGCTGATTAAAGTGGAGGAGTGGCTGGAGGGAGGGGCAGGGGAGAGAGGAGAATCACTGGGTGGCTGGGGGGCAGAGGACACAGGAGAATCGCTGGGTGGCTGGAGGGGGGGCAAGGGAAAAATGAGAATCACTGGGTGGCTAGAGGGGGGGCAGGGGACACAGGAGACTCGCTGGGTGGCTGGAGGGGGCAGGGGAGAGAAGAGCATCGGTGGGTGGCTGGAGTGAGGCAAGGGAAAAAGTAGAATCGCTGGGTGGTTTGAGGGGGAGCAGGTGAGAGAGGAGAATCGCTGGGTGGCTGAAGGGGGGACAGAGGAGACACACTCGCACCCAGCAGTCTCACTCTCTCTCTCTGTCACACACACACACTCGCACATTCACTCTCTCTCTCTCACACACAGTCAATCTCACACATACTCTCTCAAACATACACACTTCGAGAAAAACCTTGTTAGCGCCCATTTCATTTGTGTCAGAAACGGGCCTGTTTTACTAGTATATATATATTTTCTTCACCAATCACCAGTCTTTTTAAAGACTTGATTTGGTATTTTCATCTACGCATTTTCCTCCGTTTTGGTACTACATTTACCATTATCAAAAGACTCCTGAGGCAGGTATTATTTCCGAAGCATGGTGCCGTGTTAAGTCCTTTTTATTTATTACTAAAAGATATTTTTCTGCACAACGTCTCCCTGGTTGTCTGGAAGAGTCCTGTTGATCATGCTACTCTTCTGTTGCTGCAATAAAGATATATGCAATATTTTTTTATTAGAAAAATTCTCAGTTACATATTATATTTTGCTTAGCTTTGAATTGTACATTCACCAGATGACAGAAGATTAAACAGTGAAACAGATATACTTTATCTGTTTGAGTTTTAAAAGCTAAACAGAAGTGTGATGGGGAGAAGCTTGAGCAATGTAATTAAAAGCAGCTAAGAAAGCCGCAATCCACCTGATTAGGATCAGCTTGTAGGAGATCAAGAGATCACTTGCTGAAGGGTCCCAGTGAAATAAATTGTGAGCTTACATGTTGACACACATTTGCAAGACAAATAGGGTTAAACAACTATTATGAACAGAATATTAGTAGAGAACTCTGCTAAACCTTCAATTTTATAATTCCAGATGAAGTTGAAGAGCACAAGGGATATGCAAGCAAAAATTTTCATGTCAACTGAGATTCATCCCCGGACCCTGCCTGTCCATTTAATCTTCCTTCACCAAATGCATTCTTTTTTTTTTCCATCCCACTGAAGTCTCAGGACAAGCAATTTCAGAATGTAACAGTGAGATGATAGGCTACTAATGTTGACTGAGGGGAGAGGGAAATGTTTGGCTACAAGAGTAGGTGGGGTGGAGAGAATGAGAGAGAGGGAAGATGTTGGACTACAACAGTATGAGAGTGAAAGAAGCAGAGAGAAAGAGAGAGAGACACACACACACACACACACACAGGAGATGCTGAGCTACAAAGGTGGAGGGCAGGGAAATGCTGAACAACATGTGGAAGAGACCATGAGAGATTGTCAAGGAGATGAGTGAGAGGAGAGTGGTGAGTACAGAGGGTAAGAATGTGGTGATGGAGGGTGACAGAAGGGAATAGGAGAATGGGAAAGGATTGAGATCAGAAATGGGAAAGTTACAGACTGAGAGAAGGAGATGGATAGCTGGAGGGTGAGAAAGAAGGTGAAATTTGAATGGACAGAAAGGCAGAAAAGAAAGGGATGAAAGAGCTAAAAGGGAAACATAAATATGCCAGAGACATATGTGAGGGAATAGAATAATACAGGAGGAACAAGGAGAAGGGCAAATAGAGAAAGCTGGCAGAAGACTGACAGGAAAGCAGAAGAGAGAAGCTCACTGGGACTGACATGATTGGAAAAATAAAATACCCAGACAACAAAAGTAGGAAATTATTTTTCCAGTGTTGAGTGCGAAGTTTTGACTTTTGGGGGTTACCTGTTCAATTTTTGTTTTCGTAGTTCTAATTTGTGATCTCTATTTGATGAGGGTCTATCTGTTACTGTGTTTTGCCTGTGACCGAGGTGAGGTATGATGTTTACATGTAGTTTGTGTAGATATCTATAGAAATCTCACTTGTTCTGTTTGTCCAGTAGTAGGTGTATTGGTGTCCTATGGCCTAGTGTAATATTTGTAGTGTTGTCTATTCATAGGTAGGATTGTTGCTATTTGAATCTTAGGAATTAGTGCTACTATTGTATGTCAGGTTTGCTACATGTATAGTGAACTGGAATTTTTTTTCAGGTTTTGTATTTCATAGTATGCCTGGTAGTGGAGAGATTTATGTTGCTGTTACTCAGATGACATGAGAATATTTTTGTTTGGTGACTTCCAAGGAGAAATGACCTACCTGTTGTTGGGAAAAAGGCTAGATTTTTGTGGATACATTTAACTCATAAGAACTGCCATACCGTGTCAGATTAAAGGTCTTAGGAAGTTTAAGCATTCCTCTGACCCAACCAAGTTACTCTGCCCTGCAATGGCAAAAGGAAGCAAGTGCTTCAGTAAAAATACTGCAGGGCAGTACTCCTTCATGCCACCCAGTTCACAAAATCTTTTGAGAACACTATGGTGCAATATTGAGAAAAAACACCGATTAGTCCAAGATTTTGTTGATAAGTTTGCAAATTTGTACTACTGTGGGTGATATTCCTTAATAACATTTTTAAAATTAAATATATGACTTTTTCAAGTATATGTACATACCAGCTTCCTTTTAATCCACTAATGAAATATTGTGTATGTAGGGGTAGTTCACGTCTGGCCCTGGCCCCACCCACTTCCAGTCATGACCCACCCACATCTGGTCCTGATCCTGCCCTATCATGCCCCCAGTTCTACTTCCTTTTTGTCTACAAATTTAGCCCTTGGAATCAGGGAGGTAGAGAGCAGAGAAAGTGCAGTGGTTGAGGCAGTGGTGTACCAAGGGGGGGGGGGCGGTGGTGGCGGTCTGCCCTGGGTGTCAGTGGGTGGGGGGTGATCCGCTTCACTCCCGCTGCTCCCGCCCTACCTTTAAAAAAAAAATTTTTAAGCGTCGTTGCAGGCAGCGCCTCGCGTCTGCCCTGCAGAAGTAAATCTCTTCGCTTCGAAGTTCGTTGTCGTCGGGCCTCACTATGTCCCGCCCTTCTCTGAGGAAACTTCCTATTTCCGCGAGGGTGGGACATAGTGAGGCCCGACGACGACAAACTTCGAAGCGAAGAGATTTACTTCTGCAGGGCAGACGCGAGGCGCTGCCTGCAATGACACTTCAAAATAATTTTTTTTAAAGGTAGGGTGGGAGCAGGAGAGTCGGGTCGGGGTCCTCAGATGGGAGAGGGGTATTGTGGGGGTTCTCACATGGGGAGGGGGTTTTCATATGGGAGAAGGGGACTGAGTGGGGAGGGGGGTCTCAGATGGGAGAGGGGTGTTGTAGGGGTTCTTACATGGGGAGGGGAGGGGGTTTTATATGGGAGAAGGGGACTGAGAAGGGGACTGGGGTGGGGAAGGGGTTCTCAGATGAGAGAGGGGTGTTCTGGGGGTTCTTAGATGGGGAGGGGGTTTTCAGATGGGAGAAGGGGACTGGAGTGGGGAGGGGGTTTCCAGATGGGAGAAGGGGACTGGGGTGGGGAGGGGGTTCTCAGATGGGAGAGGGGTTTTCTGGGGGTTCTTAGATGGGGAGGAGGTTTTCAGATGGGAGAAGGGGACTGGAGTGGGGAGGGGGTTTCCAGATGGGAGAAGGGTACTGGGGTGGGGAGAAGGGGACTGGGGTGGGGAGGAGGTTCTCAAATGGGAGAGGAGAGGGGTGTTCTGGGGGTTCTCAGATGGGAGAAGGGGTGGGGAGGGGTTCTCACATGGGAGGAGGGAAGGGGTTCTCAGATGGGAGGAGGGGGCTCTCAAATGGGAGAACGGGGCTGGAACTGGGGTCTGAGAAGGGGTCATGATGGAAAATGGGGCATGCCTGGGTCAGGTGGGAGAATGGGTCGGGCTGAAAAGGGGGGCAAGGCATGTGGATGAAGGTTGCTGAAACTGAGGGCTGAAGGAGGGTAGGTGGGATAAGGGGGCTAGTACTGGGACTGGGGGCTGAAAGGCAGCAGGGGCTGAAATTGTGGGGACTGGGGGCTGAAAAGGAGACAGGGAGAAGTGGCTAGGGCTGAAGCTCAGGACTGGTGACAGAAAAGGGCTGGGGTTGAAACTGGGGGCTAAAAAGGGGACAGGGAGAAGTGGCTGGGGGCTAAAGCTCGGGACTGGTGGGATAGTGGGGCTGGAAAAAAGGGGCAGAGAGGGGACAGATCCTGGATGGAAGGGGGAGTGAGAGGGAGGGCAGACCCTAGATGGATGGGAGAGGGAGGGCAAATGGTGGATTGAGCGGACAGAGAGAAAGGGCAGGCAGTGGATGGAAGCGATAGAAAGGGCAGAGAGTGAATGGAAGGGGGAGAGAGAGAGGGCAGATAGGGGCAGATGGTGGATGGAAGGGGCAGAGATAGAGGGCAGATGTAGATGGGGGAGAGGGCAGACATTGGATGGAGGGGACAGCAGAGAGGGCAGACACTGGATGGCAGAGAGAGAAGAAAGACAGATGCTGGATGGAAGGAAGACAGTGAAAAGAAGATGAGGAAAGCAGAAACCAGAGACAACAAACTGTAAATAAAATATATATTTTATTTTTTTTGCTTTAGGATAAAGTAGTATTGTAGCTGTGTTAATGTTTATAATAGAACATGTAAACAAGGTAATCTTTTTATTGGACTAATTTTAATACATTTTGGCTAACTTTCGGAGAACAAAACCCCCTTCCTCAGGTCCGGATAGGATATTGTAACAACACTATACTGTATTGACCCGAGGAAGGATGTTTTGGCCTCTGAAAGCTAAATGTATTAGTCCAATAAAATGGTATTATTTTATTTTCTAGATTTGTTTTATTTCTATTTGTTAATTTGTAAAGTGGTGATTGGTACTTGTTAGTTTTTTCAAATTTACATCTGCTGTCTTTATGTTTTGCACAGTACTAGGGGACATTTTCTGTTTCTGTGGTGTTGCATTGTATGCAGAGTCTGGCATCTTGGGGGTTCAGTTTAATTTTTGTCTAAATAGAAAGTTTATTATTGCTTATTCTATAGTGGATTAGGGTGTATCTGTGTTTGTGAAAAAGACATGGCTTTCGGTTGGCATTGACTGTGCAAGATGGACAATCTGTGTTATTCTGCCTGGTTTTGTTTTACAGTAGGTGAATTGATGTTCTAGTGCTCACTGTAGTGTTCAAGATGCTTTCCTTTTCCTTGTGTGACTTGTAGAAATTACTGCTTTTGGTATGCTAGAATTGCTCTATAGGTCCTGAGTGTTTTGTATTCTCGGCATGCCTAGTACTAGATTTTGGAGAGGGGGGGGGTGTTAAAAAATGACCAGCCCCGGGTGTCAACTACCCTAGGTACACCACTGGGTTGAGGTCCAAAAGGCAGTGTCATTGGATGAAAGGGGTGGCTGTGCTGATTGTGAACACAACAGAACACCAAAGAAAGGGACATCAGTGCAGCAAGATAGGTCAGGACGGTCTGGTTTTTAATCAGGTATATAACTATATGGAGCAGGGTAACATTTAAAAACATTTTTTTCTTCTTAGACGACAGGGTCTCAAGTTCTAGTAGTAGATGTATTATTAGCTCAATAAAAAGATATCACCTACAACTTTTTACCTGAAACTTGTTTTGATATATTTATGTCTTCTGGCAGGGTAACCACAGTTTTAGTTTATAGTACCCCAGCACATATCAAATCAGATTTGTTCTCTCCCTCAGAAGAAGTCCATCATGCTAAGTAAGAGACTAAGGCAAACTAATGATCTTCAATTATTATACACGAGTCCACTGAATGTGAACACGTTTGAATCTTATCTTTTTTCCCCTATGCCAGCTTGCCTTTGATATGTATTTAATTTCAAACTCAGCTATTTCATCACCATTTTGTAATGGAGTGGCTCTGTTCCTAATACTTAATCTGAAGGACCTTTCCTTTTGTGCATTGCACTATGATTACAGCCACTTTTCTTTGCAAATCATAGACATAGACATTTAAATGATGTAGCTTAGTCCCCTTTCAGGTTAAATTGAAAATATTTGATTGCGTGTTGAATCTATTTCATTATAGATCTGACATAAATTCTATGAAGGCCCAGTAAAGAGGATTTTTTTCCCCCGCACAAGTGAAAACTCCTTTTAGCTGTTGAAATGATCAGCCACACTTTAAGTGAACCAGGATTAGGAGGCCATTTGTCTCAGATGTGAGTCTAAGGAGAAAGTAAATGTGACCTCTTAAATATTGGCTTTTGTAACGCATCAGAGTTTTATAACTTTAGCCCTTTGAAACCTTTGTATTTCAGAGGTATGTTTGTGAGCTGTATTTCCTCCACTGACACAGTGCATTTCTGTAAATCTGTCCGGGAATCTCCATCTTTTCAATCTCTTCGGGATCAATGTGTTAGCAGACATGACAGGACTAAGAAGTACTCATTGTGCTGCAAAATTGAGTTTGATTTTTCTGCCATATAAATGGTGAGAAGTCTTCCAAATTAACAAAGAATTTCATGGTGAATGGAGCTGGGAAGGTAGGCAGGTTGAGAAGTTGATTTTTATGTTCTGTTTCATTTGTAAATCTTGCATTTCTAATGTAATCCAATCTTTTTGATATACGATATTTATGACATTTGAACCAGTCAGTGTATAAACTGCAGCAAGAGCTTATTTGATGTCATTGGCACAGTACAAACCCTAAATATGAAAATTCCAACACCAGATACACTGCTACTATGCTAGATAATCTAATTACACCTATAGCAGAGATTTTGTTGCAAATGAAGGAAAAGTCTCAACTGCTACGGCTATTTTCACACATAGGTGTTCATTGTATAGCTCGTAGAAAAAGTCATCACTGACTCAAAAACCCTCAATTTTTGTATTTTCTTTTTTTGTTTCAATTTTAATTACAACATATAAGCGTCTTTTTAAGACTTAGAAAACTGTTAAACGTATCAAAAAGCATGGAACTAATTCACTTATCTTGTCCAGTATTGCCGAATGTTTTATTCAATGCTGTGCCAATTTATTCTTAATGAGGCGCTAGATCCAATTTAAGCTGGGTAATGCACTGGTTCCTACGGTCCCGTTTCGAATGCCTTCATCAGGGAACCTGCTCACACCTAGAACACTGCGCCGTGACCACTGGATCAAAGCAAGAAAAGTCAAAATGAATATTTGAAGTTACATGATTTATCCCGTCTAACTGCGATAATAAATACCGTATAGAGCTCTCATAAACTTATAACATAATAGTCCCTCAAGAGCAAGTCATGTCATCTTGCCTTTATACTCAATCTGAATCTTCTGTCTTCTGAAGAAATCGTATCTTCTGAAAAAGTTCTCGGCGTCCTCACCTGAGTCTTAAAAAGACGCTTATATGTTGTAATTAAAATTGAAACAAAAAAAGAAAATACAAAAATTGAGGGTTTTTGAGTCAGTGATGACTTTTTCTACGAGCTATACAATGAACACCTATGTGTGAAAATAGCCGTAGCAGTTGAGACTTTTCCCTCATTTGCTCATTTGCAACAAAATCTCTGCTATAGGTGTAATTACAGTACAAACCCTAACCATATAATTTGCAGTTTATCAATTGTACTTTTATATGTATATAGTTTTTAACAGACAGGCTTTCAAGTATGTGTTGAGACAGTCTAGTTGCTACTGGCAGATAATATACATGCCAATATTTGAACACTCTTGAAGAATTATCTGGCAAAAAAAAAGATGATGAAGCAAGGAAAACAGTGGATACAAAAAAGTCCTCTCTCAAGTGGTGTCTTCTGAAACAAGTTCTTTATTGCAAAACAATTAAAACAATGACCCGACACGAATCGTGTTTCGGCCGTATAGGCCTGCGTCAGGGGTCTATAAATAAATGAACATAAATACAAATCATTAAACAAACATTTAGATTTCATGTGTAACACACTGAAATAAAAACATGTATATGTATAAACAACCTTAAAAATGAGGTATAAAAATGCATGCATAAAGGAACATACAGTACCTATTCGCTTCCAATCAAGAAAGAGAATATGTAGATAAAAATAATAACTGATCAACTTTCTGCAAATGAAATACTCTATAATAAAAAGAATACAAAAGAACATTACATATGACATTTATCAGATAAATATAAAAATAAAACACAAAGTGATATATCCCATTTATATTATATTATATTATTATTGCTAAAAACTGTAGAGATGCATATACATTAGCATGTGCTTGTATTATCAACATTTATTACTTACCCCTCCTCTTTTTAAATGTTAGAATAATATAAATGGGATATATCACTTTGTGTTTTATTTTTATATTTATCTGATAAATGTCATATGTAATGTTCTTTTGTGTTCTTTTATTATAGAGTATTTCATTTGCAGAAAGTTGATCAGTTATTATTTTTATCTACATATTCTCTTTCTTGATTGGAAGCGAATAGGTATGTTCCTTTATGCATGCATTTTTATACCTCATTTTTAAGGTTGTTTATACATATACATGTTTTTATTTCAGTGTGTTACACATGAAATCTAAATGTTTGTTTAATGATTTGTATTTATGTTCATTTATTTATAGACCCCTGACGCAGGCCTATACGGCCGAAACACGATTCGTGTCGGGTCGTTGTTTTAATTGTTTTGCAATAAAGAACTTGTTTCAGAAGACACCACTTGAGCGAGGACTTTTTTGTATCCACTGTTTTCCTTGCTTCGTTGCTCTTTCGTGGAGAGAACACCTTCTGTGTGTGTTGGCGTGAAAAAAAAAGATGATGCCTTCCCCCTCTGGAATTCATTACAGCTGTGGAATATTTTCAAAATGGTGATTTGTCCTTTTAAATAAGAACTTTACACCAAAGAAGATAATTGACATGGAGGGGCATTTTTGATATGACGTCTAAGTCTGACTTTGGACGTTTTGCTAATCTGTGCTTATTGAATTGTGCACTTACCCATTTTTTATCATCTACGGAGCTCCTTAAAATATACATAAAGGATGTGTTGCAATTATCTTTTGAAACTTTAGAAGTTACATTGTTGTATTATTTATACCTACAGCTACTAAACAACCTTCTTTGGAGGGTGAATTTGATAATTTATGTTCTCCTGATAGTCTTCATTTAAGTAAATTTTTGGAATCTTCGCAAGAAGGAATATCTAAGCGAGCTACTCTGTTAGTGGTACTAGTTTTGATAATAAATTGTCATTGCTAAAAGCTTACTTTTCCAAAAAAAAGGTACCATTCTTTGGTCAGTCAGTTATGATGTTTACAGATGTGGCTAGGCCACCACAATTACGGTGTAAAGCCTTCCTACAGCTTAAGCCTAGGGTTTTAGCTGTGGAAGGTACATTCTTTCTGAAGTTTTTTTTGCAAGTGCCTGGTCACATATGAAAATCATTCTCATATTTTCTTAGATCCTGTGCATTTACAGACTTTTTTGTTATCAAAGAGATGGCTGATAATCCTTAATGCTTTTTTTGTAGTCGGTAAATAGGAGTTTTAAATGTTTCTCTACTGCAGGATAGGAGTGTATGTTTTCTTTAAAGTAAATTGTATAACAGGTGAATCCAGTCTTTTTCTTCTAGATGTGGACTTGTACATTATGATGTGTATGATAATTGCTTTGTAATAGTAATTTTTTTGTTTTCCTTGGTATTCTGTATAATGTGTAAAGAGCTAACTTATTCTTTAAGTACTTTGGCCCATTTTGTCTAAGGACCTTGAAAATCAAGCATACAGTTTTAAATTTAGCTCTGAAAGGTACTGGTAGCCAGTGTAGTTTTTTCAAGAAGGGTGTCATGTGGTCACACCATTTGCAGCCTTCTATCAGTCATGCTGCAGCATTCTGAATCAGTTGGAGGTGATACAGACTCTTTTTCATTTGACCAATGTACAGGGCATTACAATAGTCTAGATATGACATTATCATGGCATGGACCACTGTGGTCAGACTCGTCTTTTCAATATACAGAGAGAGAATTTGTAGCTGTCATAGGCGATAGAGACAGTTTTTAAAAGGAGTTTGAATGTCCACTTGTATTAGGTATCCAAAGAGTCTTAGGATATATATATATATATATTTTTTTTTTTTTTGCTGTATCTCTCCCAGTGTGAGTTTGCTGGAACAGTGCAGGCAGTCTTGATGGGGGAGAAAGAGAAAGGGAGGGTTTCAAGGAGGCTTGAGCACTGAATGGGCAGAATGCTGATTGGAGTTTTGGTGAGGCCCAAGCTCCAATCAAGTAAGAATGTGATTGTCGGAGTAGGCAGGGGTTTTGTTGGGCTATTGTTTGTCAGAGGAGCCTGGACAGAAGGAGGTTTTTGGCCAATGCAGCCACCCAGCTTATTGTTCTGGGTGGTAGGGTTAGAAAGGGGTTAGAGATGGGAATGGTGATATGGGACGGAGGGATGAGTTGATGTTGCAGCAAATTTCGAGTAGCCATCTCCACCTTAAGTGGTAATACTGGGGGGGTTTGGATAAGAAGAAGAAACTTGGACTTGAGAAGGGGGAAAGGATTCATGTGCATCACTATCATTTTGTTATGATTCTGTTAGAATTCTCCTAGTCAGACAGGGGAATGCTTAGGACTGCTCCTGATTGGCCCGTCAGGGGCTGAGCTAATGTCAGTCTGATCTACTTAAGCTTACCTTTCCCTATAACCCCTGCTTTGGCATTATTCCTATTCTGTGAAGCCTTCTGTTCGCTCTATCTGAGCTATTAGCTCTGTGTTTTTGTGGAGTTTGGTTACTCCTTACCTCGCTTGCAGTTTTCTGTTGCTTTGTCTCTGTCTGCTGGCTGCTTCCAGCGTGTGCCTAATTACCTCTTTATTCTGCACCTGGGATTCTCTCAGTTTGGCTGTGATGCTGTGTGGTGAGTTCCTACCTCGTCCAGTTCCAGTTTATTTGTTTTAGTTCCCCTTCCTTTGGAGTTACCCTGTGTTTGTATTCTGTTGGTAAGCCCTGCCCTTGTAGCAGACTGCAGCTCCTTTGTTTCTCTTCATGCAGGGTTGTTTGTTTGCTCTTTCCCTGTACTTCTGATTAACCCTTTATCTGCAGTGTTCCCTGCCTCGGGCAGCTGTGCTTTCAGAGCTTGGTTTAACCCTTTGTCTGCAGAGTTTCCCTGCTTCTGGCAGTTGTCTGCTTAGTGCAGTCTTCCCTTGTGACCATTCTAGTTCTTCCTTTGCTGTAACTATCATCTGTATTGCTGAGCACTATTCCCTTTCTGTGCTGGGTGTGTGTGTTAGGCACCGCACTCCATTTTTGCTGACTTTTTCTTTCCCTGTCTACTGAGGGTTTCTGCCTATAGTATCTTTATTTCATAGACCCTCATGTGCCGTGGGGTTCTGCTTGACGTGTTTGTGTGTGTGCTTCCCTTTCTCCCCTCCCTACATATGAGTTAGTTCCAGTTCAGCCGTGAGGCCCGCCTGCTTGAATTCTGAGTAAATGGGTTCCCGATAGGCCGTGAGGCCCACCTGTATGCCCTATCTTCCCTTTTCTGGAGGTGCAAGTTGATTGCTGTGTGTGTGTGCAGGGCTTGGTAGCTGGGGTAGTGTGTAGTGCCTGTTTGGCCCAAACTATACTAGGCCTTGGCCTGGGCTCGAGGGCTCACAAGCTGAGCAACACATGGACCCTTGGGAAACAGACAAGGTTTGGCCTCGTGGATCTATTAATAGCTGTTTTTGAAGTGTCAAGGTTAGTTCATTACCAGCTAACTGCAAGAAATAGTTTTGAGTTGTGGTTATAATTCTCTTATTCATAACTTGAATTTGGAATGGCTTTGTTAAATTAAGAATGTTATTGCAATGTTCTATTGAATTGTTTATTAAAGCTGCAACTGGCTTCTGCCACTAATTTAATTGTGTTTTTCATTTGTTGATCTGGAGAAGAGGGCTCTGTGTTTGTGAATACCAAAGTTATACCCGAACTCTACCATCCACACATGGGTTGCATAAATATATGTACCATCTGGTCACTGCATGTCTGTTTACACACATAACCCTGGAATAATTAAAAAAAAGCCTTTTTATGCACTTGAAAAAGCCGTTACATGCTATAAATTCTTTAGAAACTTACCCTAATAGTTCATAGATAGACCCTATTGAGAATGATGGGCCTTGTCTTCACTGTTCCCTATAAGCTGAGCGGGAGTCCTCCAGCCTCGTTGCTGCTAGTGAGAAGTGACAGAACCCATGAGGGATGGAGCAACGCTGGATCTGATGCTTACAAATGTAGAAAGTGTGTCTAATGTCCGAGTGGGTGCCCACTTGGGCAGCAGTGATCATCAAACAGTTTGGTTTGATATAACAGCTAAAGTGGAGGACGGCCACTCAAAACTCAATGTCCTGGATTTAAAACATGCTGTCTTTAGTATAATGGGCAAATACTTGAAGAAAGAGCTGATGGGCTGGGAGGACATACGAGAAGTGAAAAGGTTGAAAGGAGCTATAAATATGGCTACTACCTTTATGTAAGGAAAGAAAATAAAAGCAAGAGAAAAGGAAACCAATATAGTTCTCCAAGCAAGTAGCTGAGAAAATAAAGGTTAAAGAGTTGGCATTCATGAAATACAGAAAAACTCAAAAAGATGAACACAGAGAGGAATACAGTATGAAACTAAAGAGAAATACACGTCTAGCATAAGCACAAATGGAAGAACAAATGGCTAGAAATGTAAGGGGGGGTGACAATAATTTTTTTCAGGTATATTAGTGAAAGGAAGAAGACTAAAAATGGAATTGTGAGACTGAAAGATGTGTGAACTGCTATGTGGATAATGATGAGAAAAAAGCAAACATGCTAATTAAATACTTCAGCTCTGTGTTCATGGAAGAAAATCCTAGAGAAGGACCACGATTCACTGGCAAAGGTACTTATGAGAATGGAGTGGATATAGCATCATTCACGGAAGAAAGTATGTGTGAACAACTTGAAAATTTGAAGGTGGACAAACTAACCTGATTAAATTTTTTAACTGGGTGACCAGAGAATTGGATCAAGGATGTTTGCTAGATGTAATCTACCTAGATTTAAGCAAAGCTTTTGACACGGTTCCTCGTAGGAGGCTCTTGAATAAACTTGACAGGCTGACATTAGGACCCAAAGTGAGGACTGGTTGACAGACAGATGCCAGAGGGTGGTGGTTAATGGAATTCAGTCAGAGGAAGGAAAGATGAGTAGTGGAGTGGAGTGCCTCAAGGATCGGTGTTGGGGCCGATTCTGTTCAATATATTTGTGAGGTTTGCCTTTTTGCGAATGATACCAAGATTTGTAACAGAGTGGACACCCCAGAGGGAGTGGAAAACATGAAAAAGGATCTACAAAAGTTAGAAGAGTGGTCTAATGTTTGGCCATTCAAATTCAATGCAAAGAAGTGCAAAGTGATGCACTTAGGGAGTAGAAATCCAAGGGAGACAGATGCATTAGGTGGTGAGAGACTGATATGTACAGACAGGGAGGGGGATCTTGGAGTGATAGTATCTGAGGATCTGAAGGTGATGAAACAGTGTGACAAGGCAGTGACCATAGCCGGAATGATTCTAGGCTGTATAGGGAGAGTTGTAATCAGCAGAAGAAAGGAGGTGTTGATGTCCCTCTACAAGTCATTGGTGAGGCTCCACCTGGAGTATTGTGTTCAGTTTTACTACTACTACTACTACTGCTGCTTATCATTTCTATAGCACTACTAGATGAGGCCGTATCTTGCTAAAGGTAAGAAGCAAGACTTGAAGTGGTCCAGAGGAAGGCAACAAAATAGATATAGGGCTTGCGCCTATGAGAAGAGACTGGAAGACCTGAATATGTATACCCTGGAGGAGAGGAGGAACAGGAGAGATATGATACAGATGTTTAAATACTTGAAATGTATTAATATAGAAGCAAATATTTTCCAGAGAAGGGAACATAGTAAAACTAGAGGACATGAATTGAGGTTGCAGGGTGGTAGATTTAGGAGTAATGTCAGAAAATTATTTTTCATGGAGAGGGTGGTTGATGCCTGGAGTGCCCTGCTTCAATCACGTCCTGGGTTACAAAAATGTGCCCTATTTGAGCAGCGGACCACTGGAGAGATGAAGGCATAACCTCTCCTTAATTTCCCAGTTGTTATTGACTCCCTCCCACCGCCCTGCCCGTCTTCAAGTCTTTGCTTAAAGCCCACCTCTTCAATGCTGCGTTCGGCACCTAATCCTTACCGTTCAGTGAATCCAGACTGCCCCAATTTGACTGCCCCTATCGGACCGACCGTTCACTTGTCTATTAGATTGTAAGTTCTTTGAGCAGGGACTGTCTCTCTTTGTTAAATTGTACAGCGCTGCGTAACCCTAGTAGCGCTCTAGAAATGTTAAGTAGTAGTAGTATCCAGTTAAATGACATTAAATATGCCCAGCTAGCCCCAGATGACTGACTTAAATGGCTCTCCCCTACCTCCCACATTTATGTTTACATTCTTTTCGTCTGGAACTAACTAAAGAAGGCTTTATTACTTATAGTTATGCTGCTGATATCACAGTATGGATTCCCATTACTTCCTCTGTAATTTAAATAGTGCCTTTTGTGGAAAAGTGTCTAACTCTAATTAGTTCCTGGATGTTACATTATAGACTGAAGTTAATCACCGATAAATCCTAATTTTTATTACTGGACAAAGGCCCTGACCCGCAATTAGATCATATCATTTTAAATGGGACAAGGTATGCATTATCTCAAGAAGTTAAAAAATTAGGGGTTCATATAGACCAAACACTTTCTTTAGAACCACAGCTTAAAGCCCTATTTAAAACTGTTGTATTCCTTCTAAGGAATTTGAGACGAATCAGGAAGTTCTTTCACTTTCATCAGTTTAGGTTACTGGTGCAAGCACTGCTTTTAGCTAAGCTAGATTATTGTAATTTGATATATGTGGGTGCCTCTAAACAGATATTTTGTAGACTACAATCTATACAAAATACTGCAGTCAGACTCGTTTTTTCATAGAGGCAAGGATTCTGTTCACATTTTCTTGTCTATTATATAAGATTTTAAGGGGTGAATGTCCAGTTGATATAATAGATCATCTGGAATTCATAACTAATCATAGAGAAAGAAGATGTTGTCATAATTGGGTTGTTTTTTTTTTTTTTTGTTCTTCCATAAATTACAGGAATAAAGAGATTGGGACTACACGATAATTTACTTGTAGTACAAGTTCCTAGTGCCTGGAATTGTTTTCTTTTTCATATTAACTTTCAGGATGATTTACTTAATTTTAAGAAGAACTTGAAAACTATGCTTTTCAAGGAATTTCTGATGAGGTAACTTTTAAAATAGTTTTGCTAATTCCCAAGAAACCGTCTTGATCTTTTTTTCTTGATTTTAAACCGCTCTGAACCTGGCAGGTAGTTGCGGTATAGAAATTTTGGTATAATGTAATATAATGGAATGATTTCTGGTCAAATTGCTTTGATTAGCGACCTCACAGTATATAGGAAAAAGACAAGAATATTGATGGAATCTGTAGCAAAGTGCTGTTCTTCATAGATTTTTCTGAATTTAACTTCATTACCAAGGCAGCCTCCAATGCACAATGAAAGAAAAAGGAGATTCTTCTCTAGGTTTTATTCCTCACCTCTCCCCGGTTCCTCTCAAATTAATTACATTTCCCTGAAAACCTCCTAAAGGAAATCCTTAAGGAGCTTAGGTCTACCTGCACAGCTCTTATTGATTCAAGATACAAAGAGGGGCATAATTGAACGAAAACGTCTATCTCCATGGGCGTTTATCTCCGAGAACGGGTCCGTGAAGGGGCGGACCGAACCGTATTTTCGAAAAAAATAGACGTCCATGTTTTATTCGACAATTTGTGAGCTGGGCGTTTTTGTTTTTCAGTGATAATGGAAAATGAAAGCGCCCAGCTCAAAAATGAATAAATCCAAGGCATTTGTTCGTGGGAGGGGCCAGAATTCGTAGTGCACTGGTCCCCCTCACATGCCAGGACACCAACCGGGCACCCTAGGGGGCACTTTTACAAAAACACAAAAAAGGTAAAAGAGCTCCCAGGTGCATAGCACCCTTCCCTTGTGTGTTGAGCCCCCCAAATCCCCCTCAAAACCCACTGCCCATAAGTCTACACCATTACTATAGCCCTAAGGGGTGAAGGGGGGCACCTACATGTGGGTACAGTGGGTTTGGGGGGGTTGGACGACTAAGCATTAAGCAGCATAATTGTAACAGGTAGGGGGGGATGGGCTTGGGTCCACCTGCCTGAAGTCCACTGCACCCCCTAACAACTGCTCCAGGGACCTGCATACTGCTGCCAGGGAGGTGGGTATGGCATTTGAGGGTGAAAATAAAAAGTTGTGAAACATCATGTTTTGTGGTGGGAGGGGGGTTAGTGACCACTGGGGGAGTCGGGGGAGGTCATCCCCGATTCCCTCTGGTGGTAATCTGGTCATTTAGGGCACTTTTTGGGGCCTTATTCGTGAAAAAACAGGGTCCAGGAAAAGTGCCCTAAATTCTAGCTACAAACGCATACTTTTTTCCATTATCAGCGAAAGGCACCCATCTCTTCTCGGCCGATAACCACGCCCCAGTCTCACCTTCGGCACGCCTCCGACATGCCCCCGTCAACTTTATACGCTTCCGCGATGGAGTGCAGTTGAAAATGTCCAAAATCGGCTTTCCATTATACCGATTTATTCGTTTTTGTGAGATAAACGTCTATCTCCCGATTTGGGTCGAAATCTAGGCGTTTTTCTCTTTCAATTATAAGGTGGAAAGTGTGCTAAATACTTACTTATGAAATATGTCTTTGGCATTTTAAAACTAATTATGAATATTTAGGGCAGGTGCACAGATGGACAGTAACTATGGTAGATGTCTTGTGAACTGATGCTGCTTTTCACAAGTTTCAAATTTGTGCTAATTCAGCACTTTTGTGTGTCTGCAACTTTTGGAAAGGAAAAAGTTTCCCAGGGCAAAAATATGCAAGCACATTTTGACTGATTGCTAAATTAAGAATCTGACTGCCTGTCATTGTGGCCACTCTACCAGTGCAAATTCTTATACAGTGGCCCCACTGGAGGCCATGTCTTGTCACAATCTCATGCGGAACTTTAAAAATGTCATTACTAGTTGGATCTTCTGATAGTTAATTTAAATTTAATTCAGAGTTTTGCAACCCTCTTTTCAGTCAGATGGCTTCACAATTTGAAGCCATAAGATTAAAGCACGTTTCGAAAGAACTTAACACATTGTTGTTTGGTCAGGCCTATACATAGAAGTCAGTTGGTTTTGCTTATTGTTTGTGTATGGGTTGGGTCTTAGTGTATATTGTGGGATCATGATGTATTAATTTGGTGGATATTGTTAGTCTGTTATGTTTTGTTGTTTTCTATATATATTTTTCTGTAACACTCTTAGCAATTGTATGATAGATGAGATATAAATGCATTTGAGATCTTTAGATACATAGCTATTCCTTAAACTCCTTTGCTAAGGTTTTTTTTTTTTTTTACTAAGCTTTGATAGTTTTTTTAGTTCATGGTAGAAATCAGCTGGTGGTAAATGCCGAGAAGCCCATAGGAATATAATGGGCATCTCGGCGTTTCCGCCAGCTCATTTCTACCATGAGCTAAAAACGCTACCGTGGCTTAATAAAAGACCCCCTAAGTGAGAATAACTCAAAATAAAGTCCCTGATATTACCTATTTAGTTTTGAATATTTGAGAAATAAGCACAATTCCCTTCTACTCTTTCAAACAGGAGGTTAGCTGAATACCCCAAAGCAGGAATCTTTTTTTGAAGTATAGGTGTCCAAAATAAGAAATACATGCCCAAACCACAGTCAGAACGCATATCCTTCACTTATAAGTTGCACATGATCTATAATTGTGACTTATGTCTTTGCCAATTTGCATGTCTGAATTAACTGTTTGCATGTATAAATAACATCTTACCCTTTTATAATCACCTCCTGTTGTACCTGTTTTATAAAGGCAAACCATTGTATGTTTGTAAAATGTACCCAAGTGAAAGAAGATGCACACATTTACACTATTATAGATACTCAGAATTACTTTGCACAAAATTGTCTCAAAACAGAACTTGTCAAAAAAAATGCAAAGTACTATACATTTCAATAGCATTTTTTCTTCTTCTCAGTTGTTAATTAAAAGCAGGAAAAGACCTCAGATATCCCAGGCGTATCACAATAGATGGCTCTTAGGGATGTTTTGCTCTCTTTCATCGGTCGAAACCCTCCAGTACCTTACTTCATTAACTGTACTGTGAAGCTATATTTAAATTTGCTAAATCTTTAGTTTTCTATATTTTTATGAAAACTGCATAACTGCTTCTTCAACATTTTGCTAAATCCAAAAACATGGCACTCGTAAATCTTTGATGCACTGTGGGAATGCACCTAAATGGAGACAGACCTTGAGACAGCTTTATATATTAAAAAAAAGCTACACTACTAGTTGTGGGAAGAAAAAAAGAGAAAAGAGAACCCCCCCCCCCCCCCCCGTTTACTAAGCCATGCTAGCGGCTGCCGCCTGGCAATTAAGACACAGCCCATGCAAAATGGGCTGTGTCGGCATTAGCGCACAGCAGCCACTAGCACGGTTTATTAAACGGGGGAAAATCTAAGTAAAGGTAAGTGATTTGATATTTTGATAAACGTTTGGACATTTATACAGCTGGATCAATAACAGTTACATATCCTCCCTATTGCTTAATGACTAAGGCTCCTTTTACTAAGGTGCACTCACGTTTTTAGCGCACGCTAAAATTGTGGGTGCGCTAAACATTAGAGATGCCAATGCATTCCAATGGGTGTCTCTAATGTTTAGCAGGCCCATCATTTTAGAGCACGCCAAAAACGTGAGCAAGCCTTAGTAAAAGGAGGCCTAAGTTACTGCCTGAGGGTTGAATTATGTGATTCTGAAGGATCCAGTAATATTACAATATAATCTGTGAAGTTATCGTTATTTGCTGTGGAGTAAGGTTTTTTGCTATGCTGTGATGTTTTCTACCTCCTCCTGATTGAAGAGTTGATTGTGCTTTGGATTGAATTTACTCATAAATCAATGGCACTTACCTTATAAGCTCAACAAGACCACCATTTCATTTCATTCTTCAGGAGTGATAATATACATCACTTGTATCCATGCTATTGAATGTGCCATGGCTATGGCTATTCCCAGTAGCCAAACAGGTACTTCAAAAACTGCTAGAATGAATGCACTTGTAAGAATAGGCACATATATACATATTTCACACAATATACACTGAACAAGTCCTGCCCTGCTCCATCTATTCTCTGCTTCTGGGAATTCCTAGCAATATATCACAGAAAAAGTAGGCAGTATATTTCTGTATGGCTGCTTTTTATTCACATATACCCTTAGCTATTGCATCCTCCCCTTCCACGCTTCCCCATGCTGCTGAAATGATTGAATCTGAACTGCACAAGTCTGGCATCTCTTGATCTGTTTCATGCCTCTGGGAATTCATCCAGCTGTGCTGTTCTCTCAGGAAATTGAGTCATGCCTCACCAGTATTGTTGAATTGATTCAACAGTTTTAGGAGCACAACAGTCCCTCTGCAAGCAATGGTGAGAAACAATGATGAGGCTGAGCTGCTGTCAGTATGTGTACCAGCTCACATATGAAACACTGATGGTGATCCTATTGGGCCTGATATTTCAGCTGCTAGTGTGGTCTGTAGCAGCACAGACAGCATAAGTAGCTCTTTAAAAAAAAAAAAAAAAAACTTTCAGTATTATATTGATATCTTTTATCTATTCATTGCACAACGGTGAGTTATATATAGATAAAGATTTTCAGTGTCATTTTATAAAGTATGCACTAACAGTTATGCACCGATTATGAACGTAATTCATTAGAATAATATGTGCACATATGTGCATAACCACTAAAATTCTGCCTAAATGCTATTCTGTAAATATCTGCGTATCTTACACAGGGCATATTTTACAGGTGGCCATCCACATACGTGGAGTTCGGATGCAGCATGGGCAAAACTTAAATGTGCATGTGTAACTTATACAACCTTTTGGAACTTACTTTTGAACAAGAAAAACATTTAAAAAGTGTCATAAAGCACCATTTAGGTCAATTTCTTCTCAAAACGTCAAAATCGGTATTTTCGAAGCATATTTTGCAGATGTCTATCTATGCAGTTTGTCTGCAGTGTGTCCCAATCACAAGGGGGCATGTCAGGAGCATTTCAAAGGCAGGATTAGGGTGTGCTTAACACTTAGACATTTTATAGCTATAATGGAACATAACCAAAACATCTAGGGTGAAAACTTCAACATTTTGGTCTAGACTTGTTTTTCTAACGAATAAGATACAAAAAGGTGCCCTAAATGACCAGATAACCACTGGAGGGATTCAGGAATGACCCCTCTTACTACCACAGTGGTCACTGACCCCCTCCCATCCCCCCAAAATGTGATTAAAAACATTACTTTTTAACCTCTATGCCAGCCTCAGATGTTATACTCAGGTCCATTAGAGCAGCATGCAGGTCCCTGGAGAAGTCTAGTGGTGGGTGCAGTGCATTTCAGACAGGTGGACACAAGCCCATACCTCCCCCTACCTGTGGTGGAAACTATGAGCCCTCCAAAACTCACCAGAGACCCATTGTAGCCACATATAGGTGTCCTCTTCACCCATAAGGGCTATTGTAGTGGTGTACAGTGGGAGTAGTGGATTTTGGGAGGGTTTTGGGGGGTCTCAGTATACATGATAAAAGAGCAACGGTGAGATGTGTACCTGTGAGCACTTATTTGAAGTCAACTGCAGTGCTCCCTAGGGTGCCCCATTGCTCTCCTTGGTGTCTTTATCACCAGTCTACTAAGAATGCTGGCTCCTCCTATATCCCAATGGCTGATTTTATGCATTTTTCACTTGGTCATTTTATTTTCAAAAATGGACCAAAAAGATAAATGCACAGAGCACAAAAACATCTAGCAAATAGCCATTTTCGGGAAAAAAAGATAAAAGTTTTTCTGTTTTGAAAATGGCTATATTCCCCACTTGAATTTTGGACACTTTTAGCAAAACTTCCAAATTGGACTTAGACGTCATATCGAAAATGCTCCTCCACATTAGCCATCTCACCTTTATCCACGTGTTTATTCATGCATTCAAAGAAATTAAGCAAATTGGTAAGGCAAGTCTTTCGTTGGTTGAATCCATGTTGATTCTGTCCCATTAAACTATGTTTGTCAATGTGTTCAGTGATTTTATCCTTCATAATAGTTGCCACTATTTTGCCCTACACTGATGTGAGGCTTAATGGTCTGATATTTCCCAAATCACCCTTGGATCCCTTTTTAAGAATAGGCGTTACATAGGCCACCCTCCAATCTTCTATGGATGGTTTTAACAGCAGATCAGCAATTTCATGTTTGATTTCTTTTAGTACTCAGGGGTATATACCAGCAAGTCTAGGTGATTTACTACTCTTTAATATTTTCAGTTGGGCTCAGTACATCTTCCAGGTTCACTGAGATTTCTTTCATTTCCTCTGCATTATCACCCTTGAAAACCATCTCTTGTACAGGTAGATCTCCTACATCTTCATTAGTAAAGTCCAGTCCTGCCCTACTTGAGCACCCTTTTTACTAATTGATGATCTAACGGTTGCATGGATTCCCTCACAGGTTTTCTGCTTCTGATAAACCTGAAAAAGTTATCACTATGAGCTTTTGCCTCTGAGGCAAGTTTCTCTTCATATTCTCTTTTGGCCTTCTTTATAAATGCTTTGCATCTAACTTACCAGTGCATATGTTGCTTCTTGTTTTCTTCATTCAGATCTTTTTTTCCATATTCTGAAAGATGTTCTTTTGGTTCTAATAGCCTCTTTCATCTCACCTTTAACCATGCTGCCTGTTGTTTGCTCTTCTTTCCACCTTTTTAAATACGTGGAATATATATGGTCTGGGCTTCCAAAATGGTACTTTTAAACAATATCCTTGCCTGATTTAAAGACCTAACCTTTGCAGTTGAGCCATTCAGTTTTTTATTAATCATTTTCTTCATTTTTTCATAGTTACCTTTTCAAAAATTAAATTGTTGCTTTAGTAGATATCCTTAGTGACTGCACTCCAGTTATTAAGTCAAATTTGATCATGTTATGATCACAGTTTCCCAGTGGACCCAGCACCATTACCCTCTTGTACTAAGTCCTGCATTCCACTAAGGATTACATCTAAACAGTTCTCCCTCATTGGTTCCTGGGCCAGTTGCTCCAAGAAGCAGTCATTTATTACGTCTAGGAATTTTACCTCCCTAGTAATCCCTGATGTGGTATTTAATCAGTTAGTATTAGGACAGTTGACATAAGCTGTTATTATACTGTTGCCAAATGCTAACTTTTTAAATTTATGTTCACTGGTGTGGGCTTTACCAACACTTTGGAGATGGCAACAGTGCACTTAATATAGAGAAAAAATTCACTACTGCACATTAATGGCACAGCTGATAACATGTGATACAATTAGCTACTTCCCGTAAGGTGTCATCAGCTACTCTGCACTATCTTCTACATCACCACATAGGCACTAAAATGCAAGGTACTCTGCACAAATTCTATAACAGCATCTGGGTGTCCAGATTCCATTATAGAATAGAGCATAAGTCGTCATTTAGGTGCCAACATTTAAGTGTAAATGTTGTATTTGACCATATAACTTAAAGCATTCTAGTGTCAATATTAAACTCTGCAGTCCATGTTTGTTTTGAACATTGCACATCACAGCTAAGTTATTCAAGAATATTCAGCACCACTTTCAGGATAGTGAGCAGCGCTCAATATCCTGAACAGGAGGGAATTGCTGTTGTTATCCAGATAGTGGTGATATTCACACTGCTATCTGGATAATGATAGGATGATGTTTTTTTTTCTGTCCTAACTTTATCCTAATTATGATTAGGATGGCAGTCTGCATATCGCTGCTAATAAGATAACTTCTCACTACACCCTCACACTGTACTTACAATATATTCATAGGGGGAAATTCTGTAAAGGATACTGTAGGTAATTTTATATCATGTGGAGGGGCATAATCGAACGGGGACGACCATCTCTAAGGGCACCCATCTCTAAGGATGTTCCGGCGAAGGGGCGGGGAAACCCGTATTATCGAAATACGATGGATGTCCATCTTTCATTTTGATAATACGGCCGGGGACGCCCAAATTACAACATTTAGGTCGACCTTAGAGATGGTCGACCTAAATGTTGAGATGGTCGACCTTAGAGATGGTCGTCCCCGGTTTTCAGCCATAATGGAAACCGAGGACGCCCATCTCAAAAATGACCAAATCCAAGCCCTTTGGTCGTAGGAGGAGCCAGCATTCATAGTGCACTGGTCCTCCTCACATGCCAGGACACCAACTGGGTACCCTAAGGGGCGCTGCAGTGGACTTCACAAATTGCTCCCAGGTGCATAGCTCCCTTACCTTGGGTGCTGAGCCCCCCTACCCCTCTAAAACCCACTCCCCACAACTGTACACTACTGCCATAGCCATTAGGGATGAAGGGGGCACATACATGTGGGTACAGTGGGTTTTGGGTGGGTTCTGGATGGCTCACATTTACCACCACAAGTGTGAGAGGTGGGGAGGATGGGCCTGGGTCCACCTGCCTGAAGTGCACTGAACCCACTAAAAACTGCTCTAGGGACCTGCATACTGCTGTGATGGAGCTGCGTCTGGCATTTGAGGCTGGCATAAAGGCTGGAAAAAATGTTTTAAAATTTTTTTTAGAGTGGGAGGGGGTTGGTGACCACTAGAGGAGTAAGGGGAGGTCATCCCCAATTCCCTCCGGTGGTCATCTGGTGAGTTCGGACACCTTTTTGATGCTTGGTCGTGAAAAAAAAGGGACCAAGTAAAGTTGACCAAATGCTCGTCAGGGACGCCCTTCTTTTTTCCATTATCATCCGAGGACGCCCATCTCTTAACCACGCCCCCGTCCCGCCTTCGGTACACTGCCGACAAGCCCCCGTGAACTTAGGTCATCCCCGCGATGGAAAGCAGTTGAGGATGCAAAAAATCGGCTTTCGATTATGCCGATTCGGGCGACCTCAGGAGAAGGACACCCATCTCCAGATTTGTGTCAGAAGTTTGGCGTCCTTCCCTTTCGCAAATAAGCTAGATAATCACAAACAAAAAAAACAATTATTCTCGACTCATTTCCTCTGAAATATGACAGTACCTAATTGGCCCTTAGGCTCTGCCTAGCTAGCTGTACCAATGAAAGGAACAATGCCACAGACTGAATAAATTATGATTTATTAGAAAATTTTAAAATATGTAGCAAATGCAAAGCAAAGTACAAAAATAAGAGTGTTCTACCAAAAATAGATGATCACCAAGATCTATATATACAAAGATATATGATTAGCCAAATAAACTATATGGACAAGAGATAATACAACTAATCACACCAGTAATATGTCTTATGCAAAATACACACTTAGCAACTAATAGTTCACTGACCACCAATCCTGGAAAAACAGTCTGTCACAGATAAAACCATGGACTAACTATTCCCTGTCCATGGGTAGTATATCTTGCTTATCTCTTACCCTGAAGCCCTTATTGCAGACTTCCAATGGTAAAGAATCAGATTCCTCCTCTGAGACTCAAGCTGAAACCCCAGCGAGTCTCTCACTCTAGGAATAAAATCCAAGGTCTGTATTCTGATACTAATAACACAGTCTTTCAGCTGAGGCCTAGTATTGTAGCTTAGCTGATCTTGTAAGTTTGTTACAAAGTATGCAGTTCACTGGTGTGTTTAGAAAATCAGTTTCTCACTCCTCTCAGAGCCATCTATCCACCAGCAAGTCTTCTGGTCTTCTCCTTTCTCTTCTTCCTCTTCAGTCCAACATTGGCATCTTTCTGGGTCAGATGATACCTATGGACCAATCAGAAACGGTGTAATTCTGTCTAGCAGAATTCATGGTCAACTCATGGTCATGAAAAGAGGTCTTGTTATTAGCAAATAAACTGTTCAGATGGCAGCAAACCTCCCTGTTGGGTCTCATACTCCTGGAGCCATCTGTCTCTGTGAAATACGATCCTCCGCTCTTCCCAGGACATAACTGGGGGCTAGTTTGCAGCAAACAAGTGTCCTTGGATGAAGTCATCATGGCATGGCAAGCAGTAATCTCCCTTTGTAGAAAAACTGGTTTTTGATGGTTACAGATGTATTCAGGGCACAGGCTGTAGAATCCATATTGGTTATACAAGAATGGTTCAGGCTTGTATAGGCCCCAGACCAGCAAAGGTGAGACCCAGACCAGCAAAGAAAATACCCCTACAATACTAAAGGCACCAAAAATCTGAACACTAAGATAGTGTTCTGTAACACAAAATTTCTGCATCAAATCCATTGTAGAAACCAAGCAAAAGAACATATGAATAGCCATACTAGGTCAGACCAATGGTCCATTTAGTCCAGTATCCTGTTTCCAACAGTGGCCAATCTAGGTCACAAGTGCCTGGCAGAAACTCAAATAGTAGCAGCATTCCATGCTACCAATCCCAGAGCATGCTTTTCCTCCAGGAACTTGTCCAAACCTTTTTAAAACTCAGATATGCTAACTTTTATTACATCCTCTGGCAACGAGTTCCAGAGTACTGTATAACTATTCGTTGAGTGAAAAAATATTTCCTCCTATTTGTTTTTAAAGTGTTTCCATCTAACTTCATTGAGTGTCCCCTAGTCTTTATAGTTTTTGAAAGAGTAAAAAATTGATTCACTTCTACTTGTTCTACACCACTTAGGATTTTGTAGACCTCAATCATATCTTGCCTCAGCTGTCTCTTATCCAAGCTGAAGAGCCCTAATCTCTTTAGCCTTTCCTCATATGAAAGGAGTTCCATCCCCTTTATGAAGCTGGCAGTGACACACCTAAATTTAGACATAAACACTTATGCCTGCTCAACCATAAATTTTTGCGACTAAATGTGGCACCACGTCTGCAGAACTGACATTATTCCATAAAGTGCATGCTAGAATGATCATAAAGCTCCATGACTTGCTCATGCCCCTCCCATGTGAACACCCCCTTTCCAAATATGCACTGGATCACTTAGGCACCAAGTTACAGAATAGTTTTTAAGGCGCTCATTTTCAAAGCAGATGGCCATCTCAAAATGGCCCAAAAAAAGTCCATCTAACGAAAACGTCCAAATCATGGTGTTGAAAGGCAGTTTCTCCAAATAGTAAAGGGGGCATGTTGGCGGTGTGTTAGATGAGACTAGGGCGGGTCCAAAATTAGTACATATTTCAGTGATAATGGAACAAGAAGAAACATCCAAGGCAAAAAATAAGTTCATTTTGATCTCGACCTGCTTCAATCACGTCCTGGGTTACAAAAATGTGCCCTATTTGAGCAGCGGACTGCTGGAGAGATGAAGGCATAACCTCTTCTTAATTTCCCAGTTGTTATTGACTCCCTCCCACCGCCCTAAGAAGTGAAAGTGACTGTGACTACCAGGATCTATGACAGCTTCAATTATGGCCATTTCTAATAAAGAGGCAAACACATGTAAGAAGTGGCCTAGTGATCAATGCAGTGGACTTTGAACAACGGTGTAACTCCCACTTTAACTCTTTTATTTCTGTACAAATATATGAGTCCTCCTGGAACATAGAAATATCTACTATATCTGAATATGTAAGATACCTGCAAGCATGATGGCTATTGCAGTGTCATATCTTTAGGTAAAACAGGTTTTTTATCTGTGAGATTTATACATGGTTCCTATTGTTTAAAGTCCACTACAATGACCAGTAGACTACCTCTCTGCTCTGAAGGGACACCTGTGTGGCCATTTTTGAACAAATGATGCCAGATAGACATTATTGTCCTGGTATTTGGTGTGCATATTTTGAACATTTAATTTCAAAAATAGCTGTTCATTTTGGACATTTTCAGTGCAAGAACATCTTACTTATGTGTTTTCAAACAGGAAATCACAACATTTTTCCTGTTCAAAAATGGCTGTGAGATGGACTTTTCTTTTGGAAGTTATAAGCAGGACATACCAATTTTGACATGGATGTTCTTTGAACAATTCCCCTCCACATGTACCTGCCATTTCACCACTGTTTTGGCATATAACTGTCATTTTAGCACAGATGTTAAGCACAAGATTGGTACCTAACTTTATTTATTTATTTAGATTTTGTTCACATCTTTCCAGTATGAGTTACATTCAGGTACACTAGGTATTTCCCTATCATTGGAGGGCTCACAGTTTTGTACCTGAGGCAATGGAGAGTTAGGTGACTTGCCCAAGATCAAAAGGAACAGCAGTGGGATTTAAACTGGCTATTTCTGGATGTCAAGACCAGTGCTCTAACCACTAGTCCACTCCACTCCAATCTGTATGAAATTAGGGGATAGTATCAAGGCAGGCTGCAAAGAAGGACCCCCCCTGAATGTCCATGGATAGAAATGGCTAATGGGGCCCCTTTTACTAAGCCGTGGCAAAAAGTGGCCTGCAGCAGTGTAAGAGCGTCTTTTGGGCATGCACTGGGCTATTTTTTATGGCGTTCTGGAAAAAGGGCCTTTTTTAAGGGGCCGGAAATTGAATGTGCGGCAAAATGAAAACCAGTATGCATACATTTTCAGCCTGAGACCTTACCGCTACCCATTGACTTAGCGGTAAGGTCTCACACACTACCCGGGTGGTAAGTATGCAGCGCACACCCACTGCCGCTTACCTCTGGGTAAACGCCCCACGGTAAAAAATAGAAAATATTTTCTAGGGCGTGTTTTTGGCATGCGCCAAATTCAGAATTACCACCTGGAGCATGCGATAGCTGGGCAGTAATGCCAATTTGGCATGCGCTGGATGCGTATAGGCCCTTACGCGTCTTTGTAAAAGGGCCGTTAAGTCATTTATCTGGCTAATAGTTGCCATTATCTGGATAATTGGGTTTGCTTATTTGGCCCATAGTTGCTGACAGCAGTAGTCAATAGGGTTCATTTTCAAAGCACTTAATCTTACAAAGTTCCATAGGTTACTAAGGAACCTTGTAAGTCTAAGTGCTTTGAAAATACAACTCCACATGTATTTGCAGCATTGCTGATGGCCACAGCTGAATACTGACCCAATTGTATTAGACCACCAGTCTACGAAAGCATTGGTTTTAAAATGTGATGTGTATAGAAGGATAGCAGCAGGTCAGTTTATTTACATTTGGCATTAATGTAGTGATTCTAAGCTGAGCAAAGTAGCAGAAGATGAGGTTCTCCTTGGGAGGCTTTTTTGTGGCATTGATCATTTGAGTTGGTTCATAATAATTTTGTACTGTACATTCTATTGTAATACAAATGATGTTAGGAAGAGTGTTAGGGGACAAATTACACTAATATCCCTATTTAAAGCAAGAATTAAACACATCAGACTCACAGAGAGGATTGAAGTAAATGTGTATCAAGCATGATATTGTTGAAAATACCAGTCATTGACAAATATGAAAATATATGCAAGGTCCAAGGACTTGCCAAGAATATAAACATACTTTCATGCTTTTTGAACATCTTGTAACTTGTACAATATTTACTATTCATGTTTTTGTTTTGATCAGAATTCATGCCAGATGCAGAAGTTATATCAGCATGGTGACAACTCTGCTTTTTTTGCAAGAGACGCTAATGGATATTCATTTTAAAAAGGCTGAATGTTAAGGGGTATGGTAATTTTATAAAGGGTGTAGTTTGTCACAAACACTTTAAGAAAATGTTAGCATTGGGGCAGAGAACTGATAAACTTGAGATCTCCCTGTTACTTCCACCCTTAAAAAAACATAAATTAAAAGCTTTAAAGGAAAACTAATGTGATTTGCTTTTCACATATTTTTTTCACCTTGAAAACCTCTCAGAAGAAAGAAGACAGACATGAATACATTAGCAAATCTTAAACTTTCTTTGGCAACAAAATCTCCAGCTCCCAGGCTGAAATCAATTAATTTCTGAGATATCAACTATCTTGTAGGAGCTCACCAAAAACCAGAACTAAAATAAAACTTTGTGCTGATTTTCAATGAATACTTAATTTTTTGTATCAAAGTATTGATGAAATTATCTTGCAAAGGTTCAGGATGAATGCCCGCTTCAAATATAAAGCTGCCTGTAAATGGGAAAAGAAAACTCTCATAAAAAAAGAAATTCTGTATATGAAGTTTGTTTCTAGTACCCTAAGTACAAACTATTAAAAACCTGATAAAATCACACCAGAATTACCCTATCTATCTGAAATGCAGCAGTTTATGTCATAAATCCTAACTCAAGGTCACAGAAAGTTTTATAACTTAGTTTCTTGAAAAAAAGAAAAAAGTTGTTTAACTTGTGATACTACTGAAAAAGCTATTAAAAAGAATATAAAAACATATAAAAACTGCTAGGCCCACCATTCTACTCTCCTGCTTCATTACATAACAAAGGACATACACTAGACATCATCACCCACAAATTCTCACCAGAACCAAATATCATACTAATAGACACAAAATGGACACCCAGGCCATGGTCCGACCACTACAGTGCAAACCTTTCCCTCCACTGGAGAACAAAAAAGACACAACAAAAACAAACACAACAAACAGATACTACGAGAGGCAAAATAGACCCACTAATATTCTGGCAACAATTCTACGCTGATGAATGGACAATACCTACAGACTCACCCCAGTTTCTCCAAGATTGGGATAACAGATGCAGAACAACACTAGACAATATAGCACCACTTCAAACCAGAACCTCACATAGAAAAAACTCAATACCATGGTTTAACGAGGAATTGAAAGAACTAAAAACACAAGTCAGAAGATTAGAAAGAGCATGGAGCAAGAATAAAGACGAAAACATACACAAAGACTGGAAACAACTACAAAGAAAATACAAATACATTATCAGACAAACTGAAAGGACCTATTACAAAACCAATATAGGACCAAACTACAAGGATACACACAAACTCTTCTCACTCGTAAACAATCTTCTAAATACTACCAAGGTCATCTCCAACAACTCGGATACCCCATCAGCAACCAACCTTGCAAACTACTTCATCGAAAAAATCATAAAGCTCCGACTCATGATACCCACTAACACAACGGATTACACAAATATCCTTGAATGTCTAGACCCAACACCCGGAGAATGCCCAGCAGATCAATCTTGGATCGACTTTGACATGCTCTCATCAAAAGAAATCTCATATTGGCTCGGAAAATACGCCAAATCGGAATGCAAATTAGACATCTGCCCTAACAGTCTAATAAGATCCGCACCCAAACAATTCAATACAGACCTCACGAACCACATAAATTACAGGCTGCAAAATGGACTCTTTCCCACGGAGAAAGGAAACATCCTACTCACTCCGTTACCGAAAGATGCTAAAAAAAGCACAATGGACCTAACCAACTATCGACCAGTAGCATCTATTCCACTCATGACCAAACTCATGGAAGGCATAGTGACGAAACAACTTACTGAATACCTAAGTAAACACTCAATTCTACACAAGTCCCAATCAGGATTTCGGACAAATCACAGCACCAAAACTGTACTAGTGTCCGCAATGAACTCATTCAAACAGGCAATTGCGAATGGTAACAACATCCTCCTCCTGCAATTCGACATGTCCAGCGCCTTTGACATGGTTAACCATGATATACTAAAACACATACTAGAATACTTCGGAGTAGGAGGCACAGTTCTCAAATGGTTCAAAAGATTCCTGACCACAAGATCATACCAAGTAACAACGAACACGGACAGATCACCCCCATGGATACCTGAGTGTGGAGTCCCCCAGGGATCCCCTCTCTCACCAACATTATTCAACCTAATGATGATACCTCTAGCCAAACTACTAGCCAATCAAAACCTCAACCCCTACATCTATGCAGATGATGTCATAATCTACATCCCATTCATACATGATCTAAATGAAATCACCAACGAGATCAACCAAAGCCTCCAAATAATGCACACTTGGACAGATGCATTCCAACTAAAACTTAATGCAGAAAAAACACAATGTCTTGTACTCACCTCGCAACATAACACAAAAAACTTCACCACCATAATCACACCATATTGTACCCTTCCAGTCTCACAAAACTTGAAAATTCTTGGAGTTACCATTGATCGAAACCTCACTCTTGATACCCACGTGAAAAACACGACGAAAAAGATGTTCTACACCATGTGGAAACTTAAAAGAGTAAAACCTTTCTTCCCGAGACACATCTTCCGTACCCTGGTACAGTCAATGGTAATAAGCCATCTGGACTACTGCAATGCACTGTACGCCGGGTGCAAAGAACAGACAATCAAAAAACTCCAAACTGCCCAGAATACAGCCGCCAGACTCATATTTGGAAAAACTAAATATGAAAGCGCAAAACCCCTAAGAGAGAAACTTCACTGGCTCCCACTTAAGGAACGCATTGCATTCAAGATCTGCATGATTGTACATAAAATCATTCATGCAGACGCCCCAATCTACATGCTAAACCTCGTGGACCTACCTCCCAGAAACGCCACAAGATCATCCCGGAAATTTCTCAATCTGCACTACCCCAGCTGCAAAGGACTTAAATACAAGCTGATGCATGCCACTACCTTCTCTTACATGAGCACACAGCTATGGAATGCACTACCTACAGACTTGAAAGCGATCAACGAAATAACTATCTTTTGAAAATCTTTGAAAACATTCTTCTTCAACCAGGCCTACAATTGAGAACCTATATACTCACTAAGTCACCTCACCAACCCACTCAATTATGAACGCCCACCTCTATAACTACCCTAATCACTCGCTTCCTTCTTCTCTCTTCCCTTCCTTGATCGTTACACATTACTAACTGTATCTGATATCCTGAAATGACAATGTTAACAAATCTATGTAAGCCACATTGAGACTGCAAATAGGTGGGGGAATGTGGGATACAAATGCAATAAAATAAAATAAATAAATTATGGCAGATGCTACTTGATCTCTGGTTTACATTCATTTCTTTACCTATCACACATTTTCTTGATTTGTTTTTATTTTATTTTGCAATTTTAATCTCAAAAATCATTAGGAGGCTGGTCTTTGAGTTCACCACCATTTAACATCAGTGACCTCCATAGGGACTGAATCTTCAGCCTTTACATTACTAGTATCACAGTTCGACCAGTAGGGCTAAACTGGCTGACCTGTCATGCCTTCTCTTACAGGCAACCTCAATTTTCTTACTCAGCATAAACTGGAACTTTACGGGTCCTTTTACTAAGGTGCGCTGAAAAATGGCCTGCGGTAGTGTAGACGCGGGTTTTAGGCACACGCAGAATCATTTTTCAGCACACCTGTAAAAAAGGCCTTTTTTATTTTTCTCAAAAATGGATGTGCGGCAAAATGAAAATTGCCGCGCATCCATTTTGGGTCTGAGACCTTACCACCAGCCACTGACCTACTGGTAAAGTCTCAAGTGGTAATCAGGTGGTAATGACCTACGTGTGCCAATTGCCACTTGGCACGTGTCCGATACGTGCAGAAGAAAATAAAAGTATTTTTTCAGCCACGCGTAGCGGATGCGCAGTAAAAATGAAATTACCGCAAGAGCCGCACAGTAGCCGTGTGTTAACTCCATTTTGGTGCACGTAGATGCTTATGCGGCTTAGTAAAAGGGCCCTTTATTTCTTTATTTTAATTCTTATTATCAGCCTCAGCACTATGGTGCTCAAAATGAAGTACCACATACACAATTGAAAGATATATAAGAGATATCATCTCAAAAGTAGAAGTGATAAAATTAGCATAACATAAATGAATTATTGTTACAATGCAAATGACAATAATATCAAAATTGATTAAACACAATAGAACATAAACATACTACGGTATACTACTGGAGTTTTCTATACAGCTGTTATCTTTAACCTAGTTCATATGTCATAGAAACATAGAAACTGAAAAATTAAAGCTGATAAAGACCATATGGCCTATCCAGTCTGCCCATCCATGTAATATGCCATGCCATCCCTTCCTCTCCCTTCCCTCCCTATGTATCTGTCCCAAACTTGCTTGAATTCAGATATTATCTTTGTCTCTACCACCTCCACTGAGAGGACGTTCTATGAATTCACCACTCTTTGCATTAAGAAGTATTTCCTCAGGTTACTCCTGTACACCATAGAAAGGACACATAAAACAGATTAAATAAACTGGTTATAAAATGCATGGTGTTTGGATTTGGGAAGAAAGATCTAAAATGCACATATTATTGAAAATGTCATGGTAAGAAGTATTCCTGCACCTACCATGTATAGCTTTCTAAAATTTCTGCTCCTGTTGCATGTGAGAGACATGGATATACAGTCCTGTATGTCTTTACCCATATTTTACAAGAGGCTCTACTATTGGCAGAGCCGTTATAAAATAAATGGGGATTTGTTTATATCCCAATCTGGAAATCTCAATTCCCATCTATAAAATTGGGATCCACATATCTAGATAAAATAATATTCTGCAATAACTAAACTTCAGCTGCATCAGCATGGTGAAAAAATTGTATTTCCACTTCATTAGTGTATCTATATCTCTGGTCCGTCCCAGAATGGCTACTCTTATGTTCTTATCTCTTTCTATCTATCTATCTATCTATCTATCTATCTATCTATCTATCTATCTATCTATCTATCTATCTATCTATATATTTGTAAAGAAAAACATAACTTTTGTGTCTCGTACTCGAAAGAACCAAAGAAGTAGGGAAGATATCTGTTTTCTCAATAAATGCTGTTAATATAATCAACCTCTGGAGTTCTGTCTGTTTGGTTGACCTACGTCCCATCCCTACTTCTTCAGTTGTTTTGGCTTCTTCATAGGGAATCTCTCCTTGATTCATTCATTGGATTCAAAGCCAGGATAGCTTGGCATCGGGTACACTGCTGAGCCAGGCATGTGAACAGATGCAGACAGCAGGAACTCCTGTCGGGCCTACAATATTTCTAATCATTTTTAGTAATTCAGAGCAGGTGATATCTATTTTCTTTCTACTTACTATCTTATAAACCTGATTTTTCGATGGCATCTGGAAAAATGTCAAAGATGGAAGCAGCATTTGCAGCGTCTACTGGAACCAAGAGACATAAACGACATAAACCAATTCTCCCAACCCCAGTGAAAATGGCATCAGAAAAGAGAATGATAATGATGCTGACCCTGCTCATCAGTTATTAACAATGAGACCCAGTTCATGATAGGAACAATAACACTAACTCCAAATCGAGATCCGTACTAGTTTTACAGTCTATCATAACAGAACTTAGCCTATCGGATATGGAGACTTTTTAATTATTGATGTTAATTGGCACCAGTTAGGATTTGCATGCACATCTGGGTGTGTGCTGTTCTATAATACTCGGTGCCCAAATCCCATGGGGTGAATTCTATAAATTGCACCTAAAAATCAGTGCAAAAAACCCTGCTTAAGCGCTATTCTATAAGCCACACATAAAGTTAGGCACAGTTTATAGAACAGCATTTATGTGCAAGGTTGGCATATAAATTTAGGCACCTCCATTTACACAAATAAAAACGTGGTGCAAATGCCTCTACCTAAATGTACACACGGAACCCCCTTATTCTAATAATTGCATTTGTAACTCAAATCTATGCCCATGTTCCACCATGAAATGCCTATGATCCTCCCATTTCCATGCCCCCTTTTCTAGGATATGAGTAAAATTTAGGCACAGATCACACGTCTAAATATACACACATACATATTAATTGATTTCAATTAGCACCAAAAATTGCTTGTTAAAAAGCCAATTTTTGGCACTAATTGACTCGTTATTCAATTAAATTGCTCGCACAAATTGGGCGTGTGTTCAAATTTGCATGCACAATTTTTGTTGACTTTTATAGAATTAGGGGGATAATGTACAACCCAAAAGGGGCAGGGGCATGGGCTGTTTAGGGATGTTTAAAAAATTGTGATTAATGTTATAGCATAATGGGTCTCCATGCCCAACTTTGTGCCGGGATTTAAACCAGGTTTCAGCAGACATAGGTTTAGCAGCCAGAGCTAAGTGCGGGAATTGGCGCTAACTGTTATATAATAAAAGACACGTCCCCTTTATAGAATAACGCTTAGTGCTGATCTTTTCCGGCGTCCATTTTTGAGCACCATTTGTAGAATTCCCTCCAATGTGCATTTCAAAGTGTTTTTCCTTTTTAAGACACACATATATACTCCTCCCTCTCTGTGACCTTTGGAGTTCACTTTCTTCTGTTTAAACTAGCCTTCCTTTCATTTATCATCTACCTATTTTAAGCAGTGTTTTGAAGAAGGAGAATCTGCTTCAAACTTTCATAGAACACTTTTTTTTAAGAAACTGCCGAGTTCTAAGAAAATGCTATAGATGACAGAAAGGAAGTTTGTCCTTTTGCCACTTTCCTAGTTTTCTGATTAACTTATCAATAAATCATTCTCTTGTAGCTAAAACTTGAATGCTTTAGTGAACTGAAAAAAAATAAGTGTCCCATTCACCTTTTATATTTAGTACTAAATAGTGCTGCTTCTTAAATTGTTGAATGCTGAATAATTGAAGAAACATAACTGGGAAATAAATTTTCTTCAAGGAAGAAATATTCACACTTAGAAGTCGCTGGAGATTTTTCTGCTAACACTTAATAGCAGGATTAGACAGCAGCATATCATTATCTCTGAATGCCTTGGAGTTTCCGTGAGGTGCCACCTGCCTTCTTGAATCCTTTCCAAATACATGACATATTTAATTTATTCCATTTCAGTTCAAATGTAGGGGAAGAAAGAATATGGTACCTTTAATTGAAATGAAAAGAAAAAAAACAAGAAATTTTGTAAAGAAAAACATTGCTATTGACATGAGCAGGTGCCATATTTGTTCAAACCTCACCAGTTATGGAAGAAATAAAAAAAGGTTCTAATAGCTAGATTGGTCCCAAAGACAACTAGACTTTTTTGTTTGCTGAAGTGAGACAATTTATGTTGCCTCAATATAAGAATAATCTAAAGTTGCTGTAGCACATGAGTTTTCAGATATCCAAAGAAAGAAAAATAAGTGGAACCATCCAAAGAAAGAGATAGATTCTCTGCTCATTAATATGCTATACTTACCATGGGTCATGCTTTCAGAAGCTCCCCAAATCATATTCCCCTACCCTTTTGATCTGTAAACAGCCCCTATGCCACCCAAGGGCCCCCTATCATCTTAGTAGGCCTACCATCCCTGCACATTGTGGTTGGTAGTCTTCAGGCAGGAATGATCCCCAGTTACTCCTGCCCTGCTGGCACTGTCTCCAAAATGGTGTCCTAGTGATAGTCTCATAATACTACTAAAAGGGTCATGTTTAATTATACCATCTCAGTGGGCCTGAACTTGGTGATCCAGTGGCTTTTGGGCAGGAGTGATCCCCAGTCACTCCTGCCCTGCTGTTGCTAGCTCCAAGATGGTGCCCCTAGTGGTAGTCTCAGGCTACTACTACTAGGAGGGTCGTTTCCTGCCTGAATATCATTGGACCACCAGCTACAGGACAGGTAGGCCTACTGAGTGGTGGGGGGGGTGATCGGGGGGGGGGGGGGCTTGATCGAGGGGGTGAATGACATCACGAATGGAACTGGGTCCTATAAGCTCCAGTCTGGGACCATAGGGAAAAGCTTTGAAGCACGATGCTTCCAGCACAATAAAATAACTCCAACTTTTGATTCCTATTATTTTACCAGCATTTTATGCCCATAATATGACTTATGAGTGTACCCCATGCACACCGCACATCACACTCTAGCTTTTACATAGTAATGAGCTGTTTTACATGCATTTGCATGTTTTGCATCTGATTTACTATGAAACCCGCAGTGACTTAAGTATCACTGCGGTAGGGCAAGATGAGCTATATTAGAGCCTTTTAAGTTATGTTAAGGAGCAAATAACCAAACTTAAGTCTCTAACACAGCTTGATAATTTCCCCCCAAAGTCTTTTATAAAATACATGTAAGGGACCTTAGAAATACACATGTAGCCTGTAGAAGCAAGAACAGCCATTTTAGAAATGAGCATGTTTGAAAGAATTTGAAAATGCACATGTAGTGTGACACAATAGTGTTTTTCCACTACCTTCCTTAAAAGACTTAAACCATCTCTGTATGGGGGGAGAGATGTAAAAATATAGCTCAGCAGGATGGCAGGTGTTCTCACTCTTTTTCCTTAGCCATGTTCTTACCTCCTGAAGTTGATTTGGGCAGAATTGGCCAATATTAATGTTACAAAAGTTTAAAATAAGGTTGAGAAAACTTCCACTATATACAGGTCATCTACACCATATGTTTGGATAAGCAGTATAGGAAGACATTATGTTATTCTTTGTTTTATTCTTTTTTCCTTTCCTAATAATTCCTAACATTGTTTGCTTGTATGGAAGGCTGACCTCTAGTGGTACAGCTAGAGCTCACAGCAGCTATTTTAAGACAGGTAGGCTGCTAAGGAAGGAGCAAGTGGGCATAACACCTGTCTAGAAGATCCCTACTGAACCACCAGGAATGTTGGCCCCAAAGGGGGGCCTGACTCAAGAAGGATTGATCACCGAGAGGTCATTTTCAGAGGGGGGGGGGACGCTGATCTTGATCGGTCCTTCCTTTGGGGGAGGGTTTGGAAAGAGGCTCTGAATTGGTGAGAGGATGTCAAAATTGGCAGGGGAGGGGAGCACATCAAAGAACACTGGCTGCTACCCAGAAGCTATGCAGGTCCTGGCCAATATTCAGTGGCAACACCCACATTGCTAAGTGACCAAGATTAGGACTGCGTTTTATGTGGTCCTATTTGGTTGCTTAGCTATGCAAGCACTGGAACCGAATATTGCCAGCATCTGCACAGCTGTCAGCTACTTCCTGATTCTGCCTTCAGAATGCCCCTTTCCATTTCACTGCAAAAATAGTCAGTTAGAGCCAATATTCAGCAGCACTGCCTGGTTAAGTGCTGCTGAATATTGGCACCTGGCCTGCAGAACATAATTGAAGTGGGCAGGAAAGAGAAAACCCCCCCGAAAAAAACATCAGCAGACATCCCTCCCCCCCCCCCCATCTAATGACCACAGAAAAACTCATCCCCAAAAGTAGGGAAATTGAAAAGTAGGAGGTCTTAAGAGACATAACCAGTCCGAGAGACTACCTTACCTTTCGCAAGGTACTAAAACGCTTCTGTTTACCAAAGCATTTTCTCTGGGAACAATGTAGGACTATAGCCTCTGCCAGCTGGCATACGTGGATCCTGTTTAGTCCTATTCTTATGTACTGTTATATGTAAAGTAGCCTTTCTTTCTTGCCCTTCTACTCAACTAATCATTAAAAACAATGACTCAGAAAATATCTCCACCTCCTTATCTATCCCTATCCTTTCTTTCATACCTCTTCTATCCCATTTATTCCTTGTTCATTTGTCCTATCAAATACCTCCTTTGATTCTGATACTACAGATTGTATTCTCTTTTTACTATGTAAGCCACATTGAGCCTGCGATGAGCGGGAAAGCGCGGGATACAAATGCAATAAATACATAAATAATACTATTCTCATTTGTATCTGATATCACCCGGAGTTCTCTCTCTCTCTCTCTCTCCGGTTTATGTAAGCCACATTGAGCCTGCATGTTTGTGGGGATAATGTGGGGTATAAATACATTAATAAATAAATATAAACTTTGAGAAACCTCTGTCCAAAGTTATTTTGGAACTGAGTTCAAAAGTACTGGAGTTAAGATGTGAAATACAAAATTGTGTGTAATTTCATGATGCTGCCTGGATGGTAGTGGAATAAAAGATTATCATCCTGGTATGAAGGTACCAGTAATCACCATGAGAAGTCAGTGGTAGGGCAAAGATGTGTAAACAATGGCTTTCAAATTCTGGAAACAAACATGTCTTATGATAGCTCACCTAGAGTTCAATCCCTCTTATTATTCACAGATAAGCTACAAGGACCATACAATAATAATAAAACATAAAGGATGCATTTTTAAAAGCAAAATATAAAACAAAGTGTATGCAGAAGAAGAGATTAGAATAAAAAGTTCCTAATACAAATATGTGGAATGATACATATATGAATGTCAGATGACCTAACACACACTCCCTGCTATAAAGGTAGTTGCCTAAAACCCAAAGGAGCCCTTTTATTAATGCGTAATTACCACAGGTTAAAATCCACTACCGCAGGGCATATGCTACCCACGTGCTTTTAGTTCTGGTTATGCGCTAATTGATAAATTAGCCTGTAGCTATTAATGGGGGGAAATAGGAAATGAGACAATTTTACAGCCGTGCTAAAAATGGCCTTAGCATGCAGGAAAGCCCCGAACTACTGATACCGCAGGCCACTTTTTAGTGCAGCTTAATAAAAGGGCCCCAAAATGATCACAGACTTTAGAATAAACAAGAGCATATGACCTTGGTCTGATGAAGTTGGATTGTCACTTTGTGCAAATAGCTAGCAATGCAAGCAGGAATCTTCTTTGTTGATCATCTTGTTTTTTATGACGTGCTGATCCGTGCCTTCCAGTTACATCTTTTATCCTCAGTCTTATCAAAAGTGACCAGAAAATCATAATAGCATCTTGATATGTCATTGGTTTGTGCCTGATTTCTAGAGGTATGATAACTACAAGAATATGATATCACTTGGATATGTCCTGATTTCTTTTTTATTTATTTATTAAATTTCAAAATAATACATTCACAAAAATAAATGTATAGAAAACAGGAAATACTTCCAAAGAAATAAAGAACCATCCATTACATTACCATGGATTTTCAGAAATTATCTTTCTTACTTAGTCCACTATAAATGATCAAGATACAAGGTAATAGTCAAAGGAAACCAAAAGAGTTAAAAAAAACCTCTTACAATAAACATAAGGAGGACAGAATCACAAGTTTGCCTGCGGTTTCAGCTCCCTACTGGTGCCTCCAAGGCTTGAAGATCCCTGCTTTCTTTACTTATTAATAGGAGCTTCAATTTTTCTGGATCAAAGAAAACATAATGAACATTGCCAAAAGAAACAAGACATCTACATGCAAATTTCAACTTAAATGATCCTCCCAGGGAGAGAGTTCGAGGCCTAAGCCCAAAAAATTCTCGCCTTTTCTTTTGTGTTGGTTTGCTAACGTCAGGAAAAATCTGTATCTTTGAGCCAAAAAATAGGCCTTCCCTAAATTTGAAGTAAAGGCGCAATATATTATTGCAATCAGTCTCAAATGCAAAGGAGACCAGGAGAGTAGTGCGTTCAGTAATAGACTCTAGTGATGCTTCAAGAAGTTGAGTAAGATTTAAATCTGGAGCATTCTCCAGATTTGTTTTAGTTCCAGTAATGTAATAAGCTTTAATAATCGGTGGAAAAACTTCTTTTGGAATCTTTAGAATTTCAAGGAAATATTTCTGTAACATGGATATGTCCTGATTTCTGAGTCTCCAAGCAGTCTGTTGCTGAATCAGCAAAATGTCTTTGTCAAGGTTATTACATTCATCTGACTTGACCCAGATATTTCTGTGGGTCAGTAGTGTCAGGGTAACTGCCAAGAGTCTGCTTAAAATTACAGAGTATGCATAAATCTTTCAAGCACAGAGTTCAGTCCAGTTTGATGGCATCACAAATCCAGCATTGTTATGGAAAATAGGTTATTTACAACTGTTTCTCTGCAGATCTCCTGTTGAAAGCTTTCACCCTGCTTTCTAAGGTGGTTGATATTCAGCCAGTGGCAGTAAGTGGCTGGTAGGCCGCTTCCAGCTGCAAGCTGAATTAACCCTAGGTATTCAATGCCAGGGCATGCTTTTCTCTTGGCTTTGAATTTCCAGGTATGTCCACCAACCCAGAAGTTAACCAGGGATCGGGCAATGTTCAGACTGGTGCCCAGTTAACTTACTGTATAAAGTTAGGACAGGTCTTTGTGGTTTCTTAACTGATTAGCAGACCAAATATTGCCACTAACCAGCTAAGTTGCCACTCCATCCTAAGTCCCCCCCCCCCCCCCATCCATTAGCAGACATGTTCAGTGGTAGTAACCAGTTAAATGCAACTGAATTTAGAGTGCCAAATTTCTCAGCGGGTTTAACTGGGCAGGAGCCTCCCCTGCCTGGTTAAACACTTTTAAATATCGATCCCTATGATGTTTTATTTTTTTTATTTTTAATTCTGTTGCTATAATACATCACCACTGATAATCCTCATGAAGAATATTTGGTTTCCATTTACACATCTGTATATGTTGCATGCATAGATCTAAAATGGGAATGTTCTGGGAATGGCATGGGTCGACTTAAAATATATGTATACTTTCCATTTTGCAAGGGGAAAACGTGCACTTCAAAAAATTTCCACGTTGTCATAAATATGAGCTTCTTTGGAACTGAGGTTTAGAGATATGAGCGGGCAGGCAATTGTGATAATCTTTCTGGCCTTAAAACCCACAACATAAAGCCAAAAGTTCTAAGTTTAGACTTAGCTACTTAACTGGCTCCTCTTTGGTGTGTCGTATTGCAAAATTAGCAATTACCTATATAAGTATCACAGCTTACATGCATAACACCTTGAGTAAAACCACTCTTTTTTCATGCATTTTTTTGTAAAATGCTTGTCCCGATGAGTGTGGCAGCAAATACAAATATACTCTTGTATGTCCTTGTGCATATTTTATAAAAGGCTTCACGTTCAGCAAGCCTTTTCCAGATGATCAGGGAAATTGTAAACATCCCGCCTTGGCTGTCCTTTTTCTGTACAAAATGGAGAGTCATGTTTCTATTAATGGGAAAAGCTAAAAAGTTCAGTCTGGGCCATATTCAGTTTCAGATGGCAGTGGAACATCCAAACAGCAATACAATACAAGCAGGCTGAGATTTGGGCTTGAATTCCCGGTGGAATTTGTGGTGTGGAGAGATAGATCTGGGCGTCCTTAGCATAAAGATAGCACTGAAAATCATGGGAAGAGATCAGAAGACAAAGGGAATAAATACAGAAAGAGAAGAGAAAAGATCTTAAGAGAGAGCTCTGAGGTTTCCAGAGCTGGTACTTGGAAGCTCTGCATCTGTATATGAACTTATTTCAAGTTTGTCCATCTTTTTCTGGCCTGCTACATTCCTCTTGCTTTGGCAGTTACATGGAACATGTCTCAATTAATTACAGTGGTAACAAACTAGGGGGGGGGGGGTATTTTACCAAGGTGCGCTCATGTTTTTAGTGTGTGCTAAAATTGGGCAGGCGCTAAACGTTAGAGACACCCATAGGAATGCATTGGCATCTCTAATGTTTAGCGCGTGCCCAATTTTAGCGCGCGCTAAAAACATGATCTCGCCTTAGTAAAAGGGGGGTCCAGGTCATCACCCCCATTGCTCAGAGGTGCCCTTCTCTCTCCCTCTCCTTCTTTTATTGCTGTAAGGAGCGTGCCCTCTACTTTCTGAGTACTCTCTTCTGTATCTTTCTCTCTTTCTCCTCTGGTATGCCCATTCCTCCACTTGCAGGCGACCAATCATTTCCAGCAGTTTGATTTTTGGTTAGAACTGCTATGTTCATTACTAGCGCATTTTCATATCCTTTAACATCTTTCTTTAATAAAGTCAGTGGCAAGCAAATTTAACATAAAATGCCTGACATGGTCATGTTTTGCCAGTATAAAATGGTTGCGTCAGGGGCAGTGGGTCACCAACTGATATAAAATTCCAAAAATAGCCTGGCTGGTATAACTGTTAAATCATAGCAAGCTAGATTCTGGGATCAGTCTCTCATAAATAGGCTATTTTGGGAATGTTATATCAGCTGGTGACCCACGGCCCCTGACGCAGCCATTTTATACTGGAAAAACATGGCCATATCAGGCATTTTATATTAAATTTCTGGGAGCTTTTAATCTATTAATAAAAGCTGTGTTTTTTACAAAGCATTTCCAGAGGTCGCAAAACTTCAAACACTGCATGAATTCTCTCACAGGGAAACAGCACTTTGGCATGGAAGCACTGTTTACAATTCTTTATCCACTTCTCAACATGTTTCATGTTTTCCCAGAAATATGTTTTCCTTGGATTCTTAAAGGTTTGTGGCAAACTGTCTGACTTTATCTTGCTACATTTCAAGCAATTCCAACTGGTATTCTTTGAAACTACTGTTTGAAACATATTAACTCCTGTTCTGTAGTCTTCAACTTTATGAAAAAGTATTCCTCTTTTCAATAGTAATCTCTCTGTACACTACAACCTGTCTGTTATTATGTGTAACAAACATAGGTGATGCTAGCGTAATGTTCTGATTACACTTCGAGAGCTATGTTTTCCTCATTACCCTTCATCTGTCCTCAGATTATAGGCTCTACTGAGCAGGGACATTCTTTTCTCTGTGTCTGGAAAAAATTGTATAAACTTTGTAGCGCTACTTAAATGTGTAATGGTAGCACTAGAAGCAGTATAATTTTTCATTGAACTAACCAGGGGAGGGGGCATTTTCAAAGGGATTTCTGCTAGTAAACAGCATGCATAGCTGGTTTGTGCGTGCAATTTAATTAACAGACCAATCAGCACTGATTATTGGCCACTAACAAGCAATTATCAGCACAAATTGGCACAAATTAAAATTTGCATGCACAACTTTCTAAGAATATACTGTGCATATAAATTCTAATTTGTGGATCTCAAACGGGTATGGTCATGGGAGGGGAGGGGCATGGGCAGGTCATGGGCATTTCTAAAACTTACACACTCTTGTATAGAATAAGCCCGATCAGTGCCTAAATTAGGCATGAGTATTTGCACCATGTTTTAGTTGGCATAAATGGCCACTATTCATATTCTGTAAACTACGTCTAACTTTAGGCAAAGTTTATAGAGTAGCGCAAAGTGTATGTGTTTTTCTGGTTCCGATTTTTTTTTAGCACAATTTATAGAATCTAGTCCTGCATGCATCCTTGAAAAGAACAAACTTGACTAAATATCCACATTTTGGTTATACTACACTCACTTAACCCCTCTCCTCAATTCACTTCATTGGCTCCCGATCTATTTCCATATACAATTCAAACTCCTCTTACTAACTTACAAGCGCATTAACTTACAGTAAATGAAAATTAGTTCTTTAAAATTGGTTCTGTCTTGAGACCAAGACATGGATGTTCTCTAATGTTTTAACAACTTTCTTTTCAGGATCTAACCTACCCAAGCCTCAAGTGAAGACAGCCTCACTGGGATTGGCTGGAAAGGCCAGATCGCCTCTGCTTCCAGTTTCAGTGCCGACAGCTCCTGAGGTATCAGAGGAAGGCCACAAGCAAACAGATGATCCTTCCAGTGTAAGAAATGCTATAACCTCGTCCAAATTCATGCATATAGGCTTTGAAGTGATATTACAGAGTAGTCAACTATCTAAGACCTGATTCTCTAAACCAAAACCCCACAATATTCAGCCCACAGCGATCAGCGGTTTTAAAGCTACTACCTCCCACATTCTGAAAACAACTCAGATATCCAGTGCTGGGCTGTATCTGGGCATGAGTATTGAATATCCAGGTCATGTACGGACTTGGAAGTTATGCAGGTACCTCCTGATATTCAGTGTCGGCACCCACATAGCTAACCAACAAAGTTAGGACTGTCTATTGAGCAGTCCAACTTGCCTTGTTAGCTACATGGGCATTGGCCCCAAATATCACCAATACCAGCATAACTGATGACTCTCCCCTGACTCCACCCATGGACCACCCCATGACAGTCGGAGGGAGGAGATATTAAGCAGCACTGTGTAGATAAGTGCCGTTTCATATCCAGTTACAGCTTGATGATCAATTTTTTATGTGGTTAGGAGCCTCTCCTACTCATTTAAACCCCTTTGAAAGTCTACTCCATAATATTTTAAGGCATCTAGCCAGCCTAGTAAGTACTAGTTTCTAGATCAAAGTCTTTCAAAACTGAATGAATTTACACACCTAAATTATATTAGATAGTTAAATATAGCTGCTCAAATCCTTGAGCATGCCTAGAGTGGAGTTGGTGGATGAGAGAGAATTAGAAAGTTTGTGTTGATGTTCCATGCCGGCTGCCTAATTTGGTCAGCCAAATCTAGTTTTCGCAAGAAGAGGCATAAATTTGAGCAGTCATAATCCCATTTTACTTCTAAAAAAAAAAAAAGTACTATGTAGCCCTTCTCCATGCCTTCTCTCCTTTCTGATATCACTTATGTCAATAGTGTCCTATGGTTATTCCATATACCCTGCCTAACTCTCAACTGCCTCACTTGTCAAAAAAGTGCCTGTGTTTTTTTTTTCTCTCTATTCCTTTCAGCTCAATTTAAAAAAAAACGAGTAAGTAAATTAAAAAGTGTTCCACCGTCTTTCCCCCTTCCTGTCTCCCTCTTTTCCTGCCTTTCTGTCTATAAAAAGTGCCTGCCTGGGATTCCCTGTCTCCCTCTTGTTCAAAAAAAGTACAGAGGGCAAGTTATACAATCCCTCTTCCTGCCTTCCTGTCAATGGCAAGGATAGCATGCTTTTATTTTAATTATTTATTTATTTATTTATTTATTTATTTGCTATATGAAGTTGGAAAGTAGTATATAGACCAAGGAAATACCATAGTTCACTGCTTCTCAACCCTTTCATGGAGACCTGTCTTGCCAGTTGAATTTTCATGATTACTACAATGAACATGCATGTGAGAGGTTTGCTTACTATATTCTCCAGTATCTGCAAGTTTACCTCAGGCGTGTTCATTGTAGTAATCCTGAGAACATGACTGGTTGGGTGTGCCTACAGTACAGGCCAGAGAAGCACTGCCATAAAGAGTGTGTGTATGAGTGTAAGAGATCCCACTGCAGTTAACAGAAGTGGAATGTTCAGACGTAAAAGACTAGAACCATAATAATAAAGAAGTTAAAACAACAGTGAATAGGGGGCACTGTTGAGCCACTGATGAGATCAGATGCTTGAAGAACTCTCTCCCCTGTGTTTTTCTAGAAAATCATTCCAAACTACATTCTAAGCAGAATTTTTTCTTCTAAAACTGCTTATATTGAGATCCTGATGGTACAATGTCTTTATCTAAGTCTACAAAATCAGATTCTCTGAGTTTGTTGCAATCTGAATCTAAACAAACAAAAACTGATCCTCCGATGCCAGAGAAGTCCGCTCACGCGAAACTACCCCACTCCGCTTTAGATATCATCATGGAAGACATTTGCACTCTAAAAAACAACTTACAACTAAACATTACCAAACTACATTTGACCTCAAAACGGAACTGCAAACTCTTACCTCTACTTTATCAGCTTTTCAGGTCAGGATGGAAAAATTAGAGACACGTGCAGATCAGTCCGCTTGCAATATGGCGCAGTATCTGGAAAAACAGACCATCATATTTGCAAACTGGAACTGGAGATAGAAGACCTCTCTAACAGGAATCGAAGAAATAATATTAGAATCATTGGTATGAAAGAAGGAGCTGAAGGGTTGGATATGACTACTTTCCTTACAACATGGCTTCCCCAAATTCTCCAATTATCCTCGGATCTTCCATTGCAATTTGAAAGAGCACACAGATTGCCATCGCAGCTTAGGCAAGGATCTCAACAACCACGTCCAATAGTGGCAAAGCTACTGTGTTTCCCGCAAGCATTGCAAATCTTAATTGCAGCACGAAACTCCAATAATCTCAAGTTTGTCGGCAAATGCTTTCTAATTGACCTGATCTGGCCAAAACCACAGCCGGGAAAAGGAAGGCTTTTTTTTAGAGATGAGGGCCCGCCTCAAGTCTCTCGGTGCCAGATATGGATTACAATACCCTGCTCACATGACCGTAACTCTACACAATTCCACCAAACTTTTTGACTCTCCGGAACAACTTCAGCAGTTCTTTGATCAATATCAATCAACTGGAATGGATTCATGACTTACCTTTATCCTCTTTCTTTGTAATGGTCTATATCTCAGGTATTCAGCATAAATGTTTTTCAAAACGGGGTCTCCCCCCTTTTTTCTCTCCATCAGTTTTGCTGGACTCTCAAACCTTTGATTGCTTTAGTGTTGGTAAGTACTGACCACTAGTCTACTTCAGTGACCTGCTTGCTGCTCTAGTAGGACTGGTCATTATATCTGATACTGTCATAGAGGCTGGATACACTGTTTCTTTCATATCTTTATATGGTGGGAGGAGGTCAGTGTCCACTAGAGGAGTGGGAGAGGGTCATGCCTTAATCTCTCCTGTGGTCATCTGGTCATTTAGGACATCTTTTGTGACATAGGAATGATTGAAACAGATCTAGACCAAAACATTTTAGCCCTGGGTGTTTTTGTTTTGTTCTATTATGGCAGAAAAACGTCCAGGTTTGGGGAATGCCCAAATCTTGCCCCCAACACGCCTCCTTGTCATTTGGACGCACTGCAGACAAAACATCTCAGGTCCCAGTTTTGCGAATCATGATTTGGATGTTTTTTTGGAGAAAAATGTCCAAATGCCACTTTATCCTGTTTTTGAGATGTTTTTCTCTCTTGAAAATGAGCCCCATAACTTCAGTGCCCATGCTGTTGTCAGTCAACAGCATATTAATAAAGCATTATTTTGCTGGAAAATCTACAAAACACAATATGTATTTGTGGTGTTGCTTTTTGTTAGTCTTTTGACTGGTTCATTGCCCATATTCCCAGTTATTTGTAGAACCAAGCAATTTTATTGTTTGGTAAACTATAGGAGTAGAATTAGGTTTGTAACATCTGGGGCTTGGATTTCAGAGGAACAGTAAAGCTATCACACTATCCTATAAAATCCATTATTGAGAAACAGAGATATACTGCCGCCAAGCTAAGGATTAGCCGAAGCTTAGTTTTCTTTGAATGTTTTCCAACTCTAATGGATCTGTTGTACGTGGTAGATAAGAGAGACTAAGATCCCTTAAGAGGGAGGGAGAACTGCAACCATAACCTGCTGCTTACAATTATTGGCATAAGCAGAAATTAGTAAATTTGAAGGATAAAGTATCACATTATTTCCAAATGTGGTACACTGCAGAATTTCACACTCAGGGGAAGTCAAACAACAGAATGAAATTAAAATTGTGAATCTGGGCTGGATTAAAGCACAGAGAGAAAGCAGAAAAAAGTACAGAAAGCTTCAGAAGCAGTCTGCTTGCATAATATAAAAATTGCACATTCTTTACCCAGTGCTACTTTTTTTGTTTCTGACAACATCTGTCTGAGAAAAGAATTCCCCCAAAAGTTAGGCAAGCAAAATCTGTGAAAGGCCATATGAGATTTTTAATTGATCCTAAAATTTAGTTCTTAAGCTAACATCCCACAGTGTTTTTTTTGTTTTTGTAGAGGTTATTGAAGTAGAATTTCTGTCCTTTTCAGAATTTACAGTTTGCAGGAAAATGGGCAAAATTATGTATGCTATTTAATCCCATATTCAAAGCACCAGTCCTCAAAAGGGTGACGACCTACCTACTTTACCTTAAAAATGGGTATAACGTATGTGAGTTAAAAGGGTCTTATATATTTTGCATTTGCTGTTTGTACAAATGGTTGAGTGGAAGAAAAAAAAAGCATATGTTCTTTTCAAAATCCCATGCTCATGTGGGGCCAGATTTTTTAACTGGCACCCAAAATCATGCACTATTAAGATCCACGCTAAGCTAGTTAAACATATAAGTGACAAGTGACCGACTCACCCACAAATGCTTATTAGAGACCCAACGTTGAGAATGCAGAAGTTCAAGCCCCACCTCCACCAGCAGTACAGCCCAATAGGGAGGAGGTCTTGGATATGGGCGTGGAAATCGGAGGAGGAGGGAGGGAAGAAGGGGGCAGAACTGAACTGAGGGAAACGGAGGCGAACTGACGACAGGAAGCATGCTGTCAGGAGGTAACGAAAGCAGCTGTAGGAAGATACGACGATGGCGGAAAGAGGGGGGGTGACGCCGGGGGGTCAAAGGTAGCGGCGGTGGTGGGGGGGTGAAATGGCGGCGGAGGAGATGGCAGGGCAGAGGAGGTCACAATCGCGGTACACTTAGGAGATGGGTGGACATGGATGGGAGCCCGAGGATGGAGGGTAGGGGAGAGAACAGTTGATGGACACGGGTGGATGGAGCAGATGGGAGGGGGGAGAGGAGGGTTGCTGGACATGGGGGGAGGACAGGGGAGAGAGCAGGGTTGGTGGACAGGGGGAGGCCATAGGAAAACAAAAAACTAGCCCATAGTTACAGGCTTAACGGCTAGTATTCTATAAAGGGCATTCTGTGCAAAGCACCCTTTACAGAATGCTAGCTTAGTCCACTTCCCGCGCCTAACTTTGGTTGTAAGCATTTATGCCTGCCAAAAGCTTTATGGACATGTTTCACCTAACAGATGGCAATTGGGCACTCAAATCCAAGTAGTCTATAACATCACATCTAATTTCTGGGAAAGCCTCTGACCCACCTATACGCCTCCCATGGTTATGGCTAATTGATCCATTTTGAGTTGTGTGCTATGAAATTTAGGCACACATTAGAGAAGGGCATAGGGCAGATGTGTGTATAACTCCTAATTAGTGCCAATTAACTCCGATAATTGTTAGCATTTTATTTAATTGTTAGCATTTTATTGACTAATTGGTTTATGCTCGTATCTGCAATCCACACCCATATGTGTATGTCCAAATATGGGTATCCTATACAGAATTGTGAGGATGATGTTTTCCAATCCAGATCTAAACATGCCCAGAGAAATGTCTCTTTGTAATACAGCTAAAAAGTCATGCTTTCTGGAATCTGTGCATACTTCTTGTTGACATGGGCTTGCTAATTTTCAGTTGGGTATTTACTCAGGAGAAGGAAAAGATTTGACCTGGAAAATGAATGAGGATTGTGAAAAATTACAAGAGGGCCTTATGAGACTGGGAGACTGGGCATCTAAATTGCAGATAACGTTTAATGTGAGCAAATGCAATTATATCT